>NW_028274815.1:51858474-52159944 GCF_037043125.1 Eumetopias jubatus | reverse complement strand
CTCCCCAGAGGGACTGCAGAACCCTGAGGGACTGCTGGGAAGGAAAACATGTCCTATTCAGGAAGAGGTGGCTGGTGAGAGAGGTGCTGGGGACCCTCCACTGGACAGTTTCCTTAGTGAGCCTGAGACCAGGGAGCCCTGAGCACTGTCTTCTCCCTTGCGGCCCAAAGGCAAGTCCACTTCTAACCCACAGAGCACCCTTGTGAAAATTAGCCCAGGCTGGTTTTCAGTCCCCATTTGCCTCCTGGGCCAGGTGACCTTGTATAATGCACAACCTGCCCAAACTGTACATGGCAGAAAACTGCATCCTGCTAGTCCCCATGGAGAGTAGAAACTCGGATTGTGAATAAGTCTGTGACCAGGCAGATGTCCACTTATCCACCTCTAGACTCCAGGACAGTGATGGAGGCAGTGACTATTCCTATAAGAACATAACACTTCTTGGGGCACCTGGGTGGCTCAGTCAGTTAAGCATCTGCCTTCGGCTGGGGTCATGATCCCAGGGTCCTGGGATCGAGCCCCACATCAGGCTCCCTGCTCCGCAGGAAGCCTGCCTCTCCCTCCCTCACTCCCCCTGCTTCTCCCTCCCTCACTCCCCCAGCTTGTGTTCCCTCTCTCACTGTGTCTCTCTCTGTCAAGTAAATAAATAAAATCTTTAAAAAAAAAAAGAACATAACACTTCTTACTCCCATCAGGGGACCCACAACTCCTTGTGCCTCTCTCCAAAGCCTCTGACTCTGAAACTAATGGAATCTACCGGGTAGCTTCAGGAAGCCTGTGGCCTCTTCCCCTACAGTCTGGCATGTCCTAGCCAAGATGGTTGACTACTCCTCTGTGCTCAGCTCTGCTCCTGGGGACAGTCCTCACTGGCTAACTAGACCTGCAATGCTCTTTTTATATTTCTAAAACCAGGAGCCCCTCTCAGTGATGCCTTCTTTGTTCCCAAACTCTTGTCTCTGACTGAGTTCCTGGTCTTCACGACCTTTGACTTGGCAATGGTTTCTTAGATATAATATTAAAAGTATAAGCAACCAAAGACACAGAGAAATTGGACTTCATCAAAAGTAAATACTTTTGTACTTCAAAGAACACTATCAGGAAAGTGACAAGACAACCCACAAATGGGAGATATATTTGCAAATCATATATCCGACAAGGGACTTGTATCTAGAATATACAAACAACCCTTACAACTCAATAATATAAAGACAAGTAACCCAATTAAAAATGCGCAAAGGATCTGAATAGACATTTCTCAAAAGATATACAGATGGCGGGTGCCTGGGTGGCTCAGTTGGTTAAGCGACTGCCTTCAGCTCAGGTCATGATCCTGGAGTCCCGGGATCGAGTCCCACATCGAGTCCCACATCAGGCTCCCTGCTCAGCAGGGAGTCTGCTTCTCCCTCTGACCCTCTTCCCTCTCGTGCTCGCTATCTCTCATTCTCTCTCTCTTAAATAAATAAAATCTTTTTTAAAAAAAATATACAGATGGCCAAAAGACACCTAAAGATAGTCACCATCATTAATCATCAGAGAAATGCAAGTCAAAACCATAGTAAGATACCACTTCTCACCTACTAGGATGGCTATAATCAAAAAGACAGGTAATAACAAATAACAACAAAAATGTAGGGAAACTGGAACCCTCACATATTGCTGGTAGGAACATAAAATGGTGCAGCCGTTTGGAAAACAGTGTGGCAGTTTCTCAGAAAGTTAAACACAGAGTTAACTCTTCAACCCAGCAATTCCACTCTCTTGGGTATATACCCAAGAGAAAGGAAAACATATGACCACACAAAAACTTTTACAAGAACATTCACAACAACATTATTAGTAACAGTAAAACAGTGGAAACAACCCAAATGTCCATCAACTGATGAATGGATAAAATGTGGTACAACCCTATAATGGAACATTCTTTGGCATTAGTGAGAAATAAAGGACTGCTACATGCTACAAGGCGGATGAATCTTGAAAACATGAGAAATGAGAAAAGCTAGTCACAAAAAACTGCATGTTATACAAGTCCATTTACATGAAATTCCAGGATAGGTAAAGCTGTAGACCCAGAAAGTAGATTAATAATTAATAATTGCCTAGGGCCTGGAGGCACGGGGGATTGAAAGTAGAGGGGCTAAAGCCTTCTCATTGGAGTGATGAAAATGTTCTAAAATTGATTGTGGGGACATTGCACAACTCTGTGAACAGACTAAAAACCATTGAATTATATACTTTAAATAGGTGAATTGATTGGTATGTGAATTATATCTCAACAAAGCTGTCACCAAGAAAGAAAGAAAGGAAGGAAGGAAGGAAGGAAGGAAGGAAGGAAGGAAGAAAGAAAGAAAGAAAGAAAGAAAGAAAGAAAGAAAGAAAGAAAGAAAGAAAGAAAGAAAGAGAAAGAAAGAAAGAAAGAAAAAACGAACTCAGGAGCCAGCTGAAGGGAGTCCCACTGACTACATTTGGGATAATTTGCAAATTAGCTAAATAATGATAGTAACACGTTATAACCCATTGACTAAAACATGAATCCATTGTACTTATTGTTATAAACAATGCATAGAAAATTTGACAATAGGATATATACATAGTCTCAGAGATCCTCCCTAAAAATATTTATTAATTACAAAGGAAAAAATACTAACTTTACAGAGAGAAACTTAACAGACACCACCTCATTCAAATGATCAAAATTAATATCACCCGTATCTGGATAAATAAAAATCATGTCCCATCTGATAGGATACAGTGAGAGAATTCAGCACCAATTCAGTGGTATTCCTGCCAAAGAGGCATAATCTAAATTGAACCATGAGGAAATATCAGACAAACCCATATATATATATATCCATCAGGATATTATATATAATAACTGACCACGGAAGTCAAGAAAAGACTGGAACTGTTGCAGACTGAAGATAAATAAGAAGACAATGACAACTAAATATAGCATGTAATCTTGACTGGATCTTTTTGCTATAGAGATACTGTCAGGACAACTGGCAAACCTTAATGAGGTCTGAGTCGTCCACGCAATAATGTTGATTTTATTATGTTGACGATTGCGTTATGATTATGAGGGAAATACAAAACAAAGCATATGTCAGCAATTTATGCTCAAATGGGTCCAGGGCAGGGTGGACTTCTTTATAGGGTCAGAGTTCTTTATACCCAACAACTTTTCCGTAAGTTACAGATTGCTTAAAATAAAGCAAGAAACCATAATACATAAAAAATAACTGGCCCATGTTCTTCAAAAAGTGTCTGTTACAAAAAGGCAAAGAAAATTTGATGAACTCTTTCCAGCTAATGGAGACTAATAATAACTCAAAAACTAAATACAACAAGTGATACTGGATTAGATCCTGGACCAGAAAAAAATAATAAAGGACATAACTGACACAAGTGGCAAATTTTGAATAAAATCTGAAGATTATATAATAACATGTTAAATGTCCTGATTTTGATCATTGCGCTATGGTCATGCAGATGAAGGATATCCTTCTTTGGGAATATAAGGGGACATGGTGTTTGCCACTTAACAATAATTTTCTAAATATATAGGGAAAGAGAATGATAAAGTAAATGTAGCTAAGAAATGGGTTTACTGGAGTTCTTTGTACTATTCTTGTACCTTTTCCATAAATTTAAAAGTATTTAAAGCTAAAGTTTTTCAAAATAATGTTTAAAAAACAAGATGAGGGGCGCCTGGGTGGCTCAGGTCAGTAAGCGTCTGCCTTCGGCTTAGGTCATGATCCCAGGGTCCTGGGGCCTTCCGCTCAGGTCATGATCCCAGGGTCCTGGGATCGAGCCCCACATCGGGCTCCCTGCTCAGCGGAAAGCCTCCTTCTCCCTCTCCCACTCCCCCTGCTTGTGTTCCCTCTCTTGCTGTGTCTCTTTCTGTGAAATAAATAAATAAAATCTTTACAAAAATAAAAAAATAAAATAAATAAAAAACAAGATGAAATCTAGAACCCAATGCACATGAATGAAAAGCACATGCACAAAAAATAATGCGTATTTTGTGAGAAAGTATAACAACAAAGACATACACACCAAACACAACTCAGTGGTTCCTTATTGGGGGGGCAGGGTGGGGAGGAAAATGGGAGCATGTGGCTAAAGAGAACAAATAAAACAATTTTTTAAAGACTGGAGTGGGGGTGTCTAGAGGAACAAAAGCCAAATTTCTGACTTCAAACTTCCGAAGAAAAGATGGGATAAGAAAGGAGGCAAGCATGAAGAAGGGAGAGGGGAAACATCATACAAACACACGCTGTTTTGTGTTTTATCTTTATGTTTTGGCATTGTCGGAATTGTTTTGTGATATAAAATATATTCATGTATTATTTATGTAATATTTAAAACAGAGGAAAAATGGAACATCCATATAATGTTATCTAGAGAAGCTATTAAAACTGAGATAGAGGAGTGCCCTAGTGGCTCAGTCTGTTAAGCATCTGCCTTCTGCTGGGGTCATGATCCCAGGGGTCCTGGGATCGAGCCTGGCATGGGGCTCCCCACTCCGCAGGGAGTCTGCTTCTCCCTCTCCTTTGCCCTCTCCCCTCTCGTGCCCTCCCTCAAATAAATAAAATATTTTTTAAAAAAAACTGAGATAGAGCTACGTCCACTAATATGTAAGAATGTCATGGCCTATTTTTAAACTTTTTTTTCAATGACAATTTGCAGAGTAGCAGGAATAGTATAAACCATTGATGAAAAACATATAGTTTGCACATGCAACATTGTAACTATCAGCTATGCTACTTATGGAGGGAGGATTAAGGAGAAGGACTTACATACATTTCAGCCTGGTTATTTTACAATGAGCTTGTGTTAACATAATTTTTAACCACATAATGCATGAATATATTCTCATTTTTGAAAAAAATCAAGTAATACAGGTATGGTTTTAAGATACATATCACTGTAGCTAAGGTAAGGAATTGTTTCTTAAGGGACAATTGGTATTTTTTTAAAGGAAATGTAAATTCCTTTTTAACAAAACACTACTTAAAACAACGATTATGTAATTATACCTCTATTAATATAGCAACAGTTTAAAATAGTGCATACGCCCAATGAGAAGGTCGTCAGTTTCCAATTCCATTGAATGGAAGGTGAGAGTCTCACCTTGCCCGACTTTCCCACACATGCTGGACACTCCCGCAAAGTATAAGTCACAATGTGCCCCTCCAAATCCACAAAGCCCTCCAGCTACCCAACCTGTGCACAGGAAGGTCCCTACATTGCTCGCTAGGTTTCTACCTGACAAACTCCTGCCTGAGGCTGTCAGGGCATCACCTCCACTGGAAAGTCTTACCTTTCTCCAGGCGGGAGAAGGAATCCCCAGTCCTCCTCTACCCCAGCCTCACCATTCCACCCAACCATCCGCATACCCTCCCCACCTTCACCATGTTTCCATTGTCTCATCTTCTCTCTACCTAGAGGGCTCATCACTTTGCGCAATAACTCTCGCTTGGGGGACCTGTCTTAGCGGAGGCTTAGGGTGTGGGGAAAATGCTTTAAGGCAATTTGGCACCGTATTAAGAGCAATGAAAATGTCCCTATTCTGTTGACCTAGTAAGG
Organism: Eumetopias jubatus; assembly: GCF_037043125.1. Taxonomy (NCBI): domain Eukaryota; kingdom Metazoa; phylum Chordata; class Mammalia; order Carnivora; family Otariidae; genus Eumetopias; species Eumetopias jubatus. The sequence goes on along the minus strand of NW_028274815.1, from coordinate 52,154,352 downwards.
ATCCTAATGAAATAATCCTCCCCAAAGGAGAAAACTATCTATTTGAGGATTTTGGTTTGAGCATCATTTTAATGTTGAAAAACTGGACATGCCGGAACATTTAACTGAATGGTAAAAGTAAATTACCAGAAACAGAATATCTCTTGGCCATTGAAAATTACCTATGAGGACCATAGCACAGGGCAAATATTTAGTTGAGACGTCGAGTAGAAAATGCAAAATATAAAACTGCATGTTCACCATGACTAAAACGATGCAAATTAAATGTGCAGTGAAAAGAAGAGTGTGTCTTCTTCTTCTTCTTCTTCTTCTTCTTCTTCTTCTTCTTCTTCTTCTTCTTCTTCTTTCTTAAGAAAGAAGGTGATGAATTTAGGTTTGGACACTGGGATTCTTTTTTTTCCTTCTTTCAATTCTATTATTACTGTTCTAACTGTATGACTAGTATGCAGAGGCTGGACGCGGCGTTAAAAGGAGTCTCAACATTGTCTATACGATTTAAAAACAGAGGTATTTTCAGCAAGAGGACTGTATTTCTAATGGAGGGATTCCGGCACCTTGGCCGGCCAGTGGGGGCTGGGGGCCGGGAAAAGGACTCCGAGGGTCTTTTAGAACAAAGCCACGACCACCAAGTGCACCTGGAAGAATCGGTACGAAAAGGACCCCTCGCCCACTAGCCAGCCACTCCGCACCCGCGACTCGGGTCAAGCTGAGCGGAGCCGATTGCCGTTGGTTGAAGGCATGTATTTCTCCAGCGATCCGTCCCTTTAGACTACCTTCTCCATTAGCAACCTGCACGTTCCCACTGAGACCAGCCGGCCTGCTGACCAAACCTTAAGAAATTGAGAGAAATTGGCAGAAAGGAGGATCACTCTCTGCGGAGACCCCGCGGCGCTTTGTTTGGGTCGCGCGCAGCCTCCCCGCTTCCGGCCCCGCCCCTTGCCACTCTCCCGCCCCCTGTCCCTGACCCCAGCTCTAGCTCCTGGGCTCCGCACACCCGGCTCACACAGCTTCTATCCCCCCTCCCCGGCCTCCTCCTTCCCACTCTCTTTCCCTTTCTGCCATCACCTCCCCGCCCCCCAACACACACACACACACACACACACACACACACACACACACTCACACCTCTCCCCCATCAGGACCTCCAGCACTGCCTTCACCACCACCATCTTCCCAAGAATTTGCAATTTTTGCCCCAGACGAACGGACTCTAAAGAAGTGGTCTCTGCGGAAAATGAGTAGGACCCAATCCCGAGGGGGCGACTTTCGTGGAGATCAGGACGCCGGCCTGAGCATCTCGGCTCCATCACTCCAGACGGCGCCGCCGTCGCTCCTAGGGAAGGGAAGGTGAAAGGCCGAGGCTGGGGAAGGGAGAGGCAGATCCCGGGAGAAGGAATGACCGAGTGTGAGGACACTAGAGATGGCGACCAGAGTGCGGCCGCCTCCATTAGGGACGTTGAGCGCTATCCGTCGTCTATCCATCCGTTTATTGGGATTTGGGGATCATCTATCAAGGCTAGGATTTCAGAGTGGAGAGCCCAATTCGCATCCCTCGATATCCCCAAGTTTGTTCTCCATGAGTGTCAGGGGGAGGTGGGAGAGAACGAGCTCAAGGAATATATCAATACATTCTTATTCTCCTAAAAAAAACGTCAGGTCAGGGGCTCCAAACTGACACACACTCCGCCAACCCTACTTCTTTCGGGGAAGAGCTAGCTCTCTCAGCTGTCCGTCCAGCTCTCCCTCCATACACGTACAAGACTCAGAAACGTGTAAAGTGTGGCTCGTGATTATTTTTACACAAAGGGTGTGACATTCCGCGATTGTCCCCCAGCGGAGGCCGCAGATGTGTGCCAAGGGAAGGGAGAGAGACGAGTTCTTGGCAAAAAATTCCTTTGCACCGTTTGGTGCAGTCTGTTGAACTATATGTTTGCCTAAGAGGTATTTTACCTTGCCAGAAAGAAAATATATATATATATATATATATTAAAAATAAAAGGAAATGGGATTAAAATCTAGAAAATAGGTAAACCCCGTTTCTCAGACACACAGGCGCACGGACGCGCATCGGGAGCTCGGGCATATTTGCTCTTTAGTCTTTGACATTGCCTCGGACTCATCTCTGGCCTCACTTCGCCCGGCCCTCATTTCGTGTGGCCAAGGCCCAGAATCCGGAGGTGTCCTAGTCCCGCGGACGCGGGAACCTGCCCTCCAGAGCCTGCCAAGGCCATCCACGCGCTCGGAACTCAGGCTTCTGCGTCCAGCCTCCCCGAGATCGCAATCCCCCCGCTGCCGTCCCCACGTCCGGCCCGCCATACCAAGGACCTTGACCTCGCGCGGACCTCGTCGCCTCCTTTAGCTCTCCCTGACCTGCTTTTGAACCCGTTAATCCTGTCCGAACTCTCGCCCCGCGGCGATCCTTCGCCGCGGCCCGGCGCGCTAATTCCCACTGACCCCGCCGCCCCGCCGCCTCTCTCCACTCTCCAAGCTTTGAAGGGCGGTGAGGGCTTCCGCGAGGGCTTCGGCCTCGGAGTACCGTGCGAAGCGGTGCGAGTTAGGCTCGCCCTTGCTCCAACCCACATTCAAGCCCTCGGACCAAAACAAGCAGTCTCTGTTGCAAACCTTCTCTCCTTTTTCTTTGCTTTCTCTTGTTTCCCCTTAGTTTAATTCTTTTCTTTAAGAAACCTATCAGATACACAGAGACAAAAATTTTAGGTAACATACTGAACTGGCGAGGCTGTGGGGAAGCGGACACTTTCGCAAGAGGCTTGCAAGCAACGAAGGCGCAGAAAGGGTAAGTAAGCAGGAGTCGGACTACCGCGGACGGAGCAAGCGCCCAGCGCGAGCGAAGGCGGGAAAGGCAGGAGGAAGAACAGAGGGACAGTGTGACCTCATTCCTGTTTTTAGGTTGGGGCGGGTATGTCTAAGATAGGGCAAGAATTTGGGGCTTCTGGGATGGGGCTGAGGATCTGGAGAGACACCTGCTTGTTATTTTATAATCTTTTGTGCTGGTTAGAGGTTTTTTGTTGTTGTTGTTTTCCCCTCACAGGAATGTTTTCCTTTAAAAAAAGTTAAAACTGTTAAAAGTTAATGAAATTAGTGCACAACATACACACTTATGAACAAAAGCCCACACACGCACGCATGCAAGCGCGCACACAGCCAAGGCAAGGGGCTGCATGTTTGTTTGGGGTGTTTTGTTTGTATGTTTGTTTTGCCTTTTTTTTTTTTTGACAACTGAACAGGAGAAATTGTGTTCCCCTTCTTGGATTTTCCTTTATTACAGAGCCACTATGGCTGCCCGAAAGCACCTCTTTAACGGGAGTTATTTTCAGAGGCCATTTTCTAGTCACCAAAACAAACCTGTGTTTAGTCACTGGCTGGTCTGTGCATCTCCGCAAACCATCAACCAGGGGGAGTGACCCCTCAAGATCAACTTTAGAGGTCCCCTGCCATGACTCCACTTTGGGTTTCACTCTCCAAGGGAAGGTTAGCCATCTCCAATAATGTAGGCTCCCCGACTGTGGGGATTTAGGTCTGTTCGGTTCAAAAATGTCCCCTAGTGCCTGGCATTCTATCCAGAAATAGTAGCAGCTCAGTAAATATTTGTTGGAGGAGGGATATTCCAAAGAGTGTGCAGCAGCTCCTAGAGAATCGTTCCCTGTGGATATAAATTCTTAGCAATATGCCGGGGGGGGGGGGGGGGAGGTAATGGGACAGGTGCCCTAACGGACTATCTGGAGGGGGCCTTGGCTAGCGGTCAGGGTGTTCCCAACATTCCAGCAAAGGCCCAACAGTCGTCCAGCGTATGCTCAGATGCTCTAATCTGGACCTGCCTGACCCAGAGAGCAAGAAAGCTTTGGGTGGAGAGGTAAGGGAGTCCCCAAAACCAGGATAACTGCTGAAGGGGTACCAGGCATCATGCTTCCTCAGCTTCCCTTTCCCCAGGGTAGCCTGGAACCCACCCTCAGGTGATGCTGATGGCAAACGATCTCTTCTTGGGACAAGGTTCAAGACTAGTGTGTTAAATAAATAAATAAATAAATAAATAGATAAATAAATAAATAAAGACTAGTGTGTTCCCTGGTGCTGCGACTTGGGACTGGGGTGGTTGGTGACCCTGAACGTGCAGCGTGGCCCCAAGCATAGCAAAGACAAAAAGGAACCATGTCCACACGGTAAGTCACTATGGGCAAGCTCCCTGAGGCACAAAGTAGGGGAGGAACAAATGAGCAGCTGTCCTAGATGGAGGCCTTGAAACAAAACACCTCTTCAGACTTATTCTAACAACACTTAAAAGATTGTTTTCCTAGATTCGTTTGAACTACAACAGCCCACAAATTCAAAGGTATGAAAGGATATAAAAGCCACCATTGCTGGCCTCCAGGCTGCTCCCCAAAGGTAGCCAAAGGAGCCACTCCTGCTTTTTCCGGGCCAGGCCTGGTGCTAAATGCCTGGGGAAGGAGGGGGAGGGTGCCAGGACACCACCTGCGGTGGTGCCAGACACCCCTGCCTCCAGGCTGTGGGACTCAGATCCTTCTGGGGCTCACATTGCCGTTCCTTCCTTACCTGAGCCATGGACCTGGGCCTTGGGAAGGGCTGTGGGCTGGCTGGGGTTCCCCAACAGGGAAGAGAAAAATCTAGCTTGACGGCAGAGGCAAGAGTGGTTCTTTAAACATTGAACGCTCAGCAGTGTCCTTGCCATTGGTTGACTGAAAGCGAGGTTCAAGTCCAGGTTGCACAGCCCACTGTCTTCTCTGAGCTCAAGGTTTGCTTTTGAGAAATACGAGGTTGGATGAGAACAGCAGATTTGCTATCTCGAGGCCTTGGCGGTGAGATGTGTTTCTCCAGCACCCTATCCTGACTCTACCTAGGCAGCTGGGGTTGAGGGCCCGGAATCTGGGCTCCCAACCCCCAGGTCAGACAACCTCCCCCTGTCTCTTTGGGCATGGCTAACCTCTTCGTTCTTTCATCCATCCAGAAGGAAGGGAAAGGGGGACGAACTCCTGCTACCTATGCTCTCTGGCTCTAAGCCTTAAGTGATAAAAGCTTACATTTTCTTCCCTCCAGCACCCACTGAGTGCCAGGTACCAGACAAAGTGCTCTACACAGATTAACTTACCCCTCATAACAACTCCAGGAGTTTGGTACTAACATTATCCCTGCTTAATGGATGAGGACACTGAGGCACAGAGAGGTTAAACAATCTATTAGCAACCAGGTAGTGGTAGAACCAGGATTCTAACCCAACCTAGTTAAGAGTCAAAGCTCTGAATCTTTACTACAGAGCCTAGAATTCCTACAAGCCTCCCAGTCTTGCCATCCCCTCCTTACTGGACAGGAATGGAAAGGAAGCTTCTGGAAGGTGACCCATTAGCTTGGGACATACAGCCAGTGCATGGCCCATCCCTGAGCCTCACTATGCTCCTCCTACTGCTCCCAGAAAACTTCCTACCTCTTCTGAGCTGCCAGTGGAATACCTCGAGCCAGGGGTGTACCCATACTCTCACACGGGTAAGGTAGAAACCACCCAAATGTCTATCAATAACGAATGGATAAATAAATATGGTATAACCATACAATGGAATGTTATTCAGCCATAAAAGGAATAAAGGACTCATATATGCTATAATACGAAAGAACCTTGAAACATCATGCTAAGCGAAAGAAGCCAGACACAAAGGTCAATTATTAGATGATTCCATTTATATGAAAAATCTAGGATAGGCAAATCCATAGAAACAAAGTAGATTGGTGGTTGCTTAGGGCTGGGGCTGGGGGCGGTGGTAGAAAGTTGGAGTGATAGCTAAAGGGTACAGGTTTCCTTTTGAGGTAATGAAAATGTCCTAAAATTCACTGTGGTGACAGTTGGACTGTACATCTGGATATAAACTCTGTATTTGAGTATATCTGTGAAAATACTGAAAACTATTGAATTGTACAGTGTGTGAACTGCATGATATTTAAGTTATATCTCAATTAAGCCGTTACTAAAACAACAAAAACAAAGCAACTCATAGTAAAGTCAGCCACAGTCAACTCAGCTTCTGCTCTTTGAGAGTCTGCACCCTCACCCTCCAGGTTTCTTCTGGTCTCTGGAGAGGCCACAGCTCCCCCTGAAGCTGTCAAGGCACCGTGTCACTCAATCTGAAAGTCCCCACCCCAGCCACCACGTAGTGCCAGCCTGGGGGAGTCCAGTGTGTGAGTTTGGGGGGAGCCCAGTTCTCAGAGTGAAGCGAGAGACAAGGGAAGAGATTTTTGCCTTTGCAGTGCCCTGGATTCCCACACTTGGGGGTTGAAGCCATACAAACTAGGTATGTGACCTCGGTCCACTTCCTTCTCTGCAGAAGGGAGCAACCAAGTCCCACCCTAAGGCGTGTCCTGACTTATTCATGATAGTATTAGTGTTGCACATTTTGGGGCATTTAGCCCTGTATCTCTCACTAGAAGACAAATAACATGCCAATTGATTTAGAGAATGATCCAGATAAAATCAGAGTGTGGTAGGAGTGAGTGAATTTTGTTTGTTAAGAAAGAAGGAAACATTTTTAGAAGATACTCTCAAGTCTCAAGTTTTTTTGGTGGTTTAAACTCCGCACCTGGCGGGGATGGTAATTTCCGAAGAAAGATGAGTAAAAGTGGGTGCTTCTGCCCCGGCAAGGAGAAGGCTGATGGAAAGTGGGGGAATTTGGGAGAGGGGAGGGAGAGAAAGAGCTATGGAGGCTGAGGGGCTGGGTGGGCAAGACCACACCAGGGAAGGGAGGAGACCTGGAGAACCAGAGGTGAAAGGAGGCAGAAGGAGGGTGAAGTCGCAAATCATCAGAGAAGGGGCAAGGAAGAAAACCCACAAAGCACTACCAGGGAAGAGGACTAGGAAGCCAAGAAAGCTTTGGGGGAAATCTGTCTAGAGGAAAGCAGAGGAGATCAGCAAATCAGGAATCCACCCCCCCACCACCAAGCCCCTGTCTTAGAACCTGAGGACACCCATTCCTGCGCTAGTGGCTGACTCTACCTCCCACCCTGCCCAGCCAGTCACCTCCTCTCTCACCCTTGGGTGGCCTCTCCTCAAGAGAATCCCTGAGTCCTGTGGGTGGGGGGGAGCTTTTCAGATCAGGTTGGACACCTGCGGGGGTTAGGTCCAGCTGTATCCTGGCCAGGCCTGTTCACCCTCTGTCATCCTCCTACCCTCAAATTGCCCCCACCTTCCAGACCTCTGCTGGCTTCCATCCTCCCCCACCCCCCCCAAAGTCCTGACTGAAATAACCATTTCTCATTCCCTGGATTACTGCATACAGACCACCCAAGACCTTTGCTCCTGGCTTTCATCCAGCAGTGTCTGCTTCCCCTACCCTTAGCCCAATGCAGGGGTTCCCAGCCAGGCTTCTCCTGGAAGCCTTTCAAATATCAAGAATGCACTGGGGATCTGCTTTGAAGTCACTGGACCTGAACTGAAGCCATTTGGTCTGCAGCCCAGCACTATGATTTTTTTCTAAGTTATCCAGGTGATTTAATAGTGGCAAGTTGAGAAATCCTTTGCCTCCTCCCTTAAGCCTTCCTGGCACTGGTCCAAGGCCAGAGTCAAGGCTGCCGGCTGGGATCCCTGACTACGCAGAAGAGGGGACAAAGCAAAGCAGGGGAGTGTTGCCTTGAGAGGCAAAGAAGTGGGGCAGGAGCTGGGCCTTCTCCACCTCACCCTGCACCAGCCCATCCCAGCCCAGCTAACTTGGGTTCTCTGCCTTCCCACAGAGGCAACCTCCACCCTCTTGTTGGGCACCTCTAGGGTCCAGAGGGTCTGCTCCCTGCAGAATCCTCAGAGGGCAACAATGGCATCCAGCACAGACAGGCCTCGGGCATCTTGTGTTCCTGAAATGAGTCAGTAACTGAGTGCAGTGTCTGAGCCTGCAGGCAGCTAGCTATCTAAGAGGAGCCTACACCCCGGAACTTGAGGAGCCTCACTGTGCCCGAGCACTTCTCCCACCAACCCCAGGAACAGCATGTCTCACCAAGAGAGCAGCCCTCCTTGGGTTGCAGCATTACTACTCTTCGCAGAAATTAATACATTTTATTGTTTTTTTACAAAAATAGCAATGTTCGTTGTAAAAAAAAAAAAAAACTTCCAACAGCACCCCATCTACTTTTAAAATGTCAATTCCTTCCTACCAGAGAGTGGGACATGGGGTCCCTCTCCAATGTGCCAGTACAGAAGTCTGGCTCCCAGGCACGTGGGGGTGGGGTATAGGCAGTGTCGGGGAAGGAAGTGATGCACAGATTTTTTCTGCCACCTAGGTCTTGTGCTCCCCAGCTGATTCTTCAAGGAGTGTCCTTCCCTATTCGCCAAATCCCTAGCTCCCTTCAACTGCATCAGAATTCCCTATCCCAGGAATAACAGCTGGGGGCCAGAAGAATGTCACCCAGGATCTCCCAGGGACCTCTGTGTAGGACCCCAAAACCAGCAAGAAGAATGATGGACAGGAGACTCAAACAAAAAGGGGGTGAGGCAGGGCAGAGGAACCTAGACCTCCTGAGCCTCTAAGGCCTCAGGGAAAGGACTGGGGAGAAGCACCAGCTGAGAGAGGGGAGCGGGGAGGTAGAGAGGCGGAGGAGAAGTGGAGGAAGGAAGCCAGCTGGGGAAGGCACCTGAAGAGGCTGCAAGCTTGGCCCAGGCACCAGAAGGAGCAGGGCTGAGCTGAGCTCAGAGGTCCAGGTCTGGAGAGCGGCCTGAAGTGCTTGCCTGAGCACCCTAGGAATACAGAACAAGGAAGAATAACCAGATACAGGATGGGGCTCCGACTTTCCAGGTTCTGAGCACCAAAGGGGATGCTGAAGCTCCTGCCAGAGCTGCAGGATCACTGTGAGTAGAGGACCCAAGGGCTTGGCTTTGAGATACAGGGAGCTCCTGGGGGAACCTGAACTCCAACTCCCACCCAACCATAGGCACACCTTGGCTCCCCTAGAACCCAGGACAGGTGACACACTTCTGATCCTAGAGGGCCTGCTGCCCAGTAGGGTGGGGGTAGGGAGACTCTTTACCCATACAAGTGGTGGTGGGGGGACCTAGCTTTCAGAAGGACAGAGGCTCAACAAGTCAGTCTCACTTGCTGAGTCGCTAGAAGGCCTGGTGAAGGTGGACGGAGGGAGCCTGGAGGGTCCCTGGAGAAAGACTGGATCAAGCCCACACCAGGAGAAAAATCAGCAAGAATTAGAGATGGCAGTTAAGCAAGATGCTAAGCAAGGTGAGACTAGAGGGACGACAGTCTTCTTTCCCCAACTCAGGCCATTTTGGAGAAATCCTCTGGAGACCTAGTGCTAAGGAGCATCTGAAGAGGGCTGGGTTGGTGGAGCGCTTTCCTGACTGGCCGTCTCCCCACTCCTACAGCTGAGCAGAGGACATGGACCACCATGTGGCCAGGGAGCTCCTTGTGGCAGAGCATCATGGGACTCCAGCCCAGGACAGAGCAGCTCACTGTAACCAGATCTGCTCATCCTGCAAAGCCGAAGCCCACTAATTCCCTGGGACTGGCTGAGGCCAGGACAGAGACTGATGGCAGGGATGGAACCTGGGCTGTGAGCTGTGGAGGCTCTGTGGGACCCAAAAAGGGCCAGATCAACACCTGGGGTTTGTCTGCACTGGAGCCCTGGCAGGGTCAAGCCACAGGGAAAGCAGTTTAGGCCATGGCCCTGCCCCTGTCAGCTGGAACTCCCTTCCCCTCTCCCCCATACACATCCCTCCCATTAAGGTTCCTGAATCACTTTACAAGGTTGTGTAGAAAGACACAAGATTTTTCACGTTCCTAGGATCTTGACCCGGTTGAGATGACAGTGAGACAGCGAGTGTAGACTGGCAGTGAGAGCATATGGCATAGGACACATAGGTCATCGGTTCACTGCTGAGTGAGGAATCCCAGGTCACAGTGAGTTTGTGCCAGGCGGGCTCAACACCTGGAGCTCCGCATGTCCTGCTTAGCCTGGGCCAAGGATCTCCCAGAACCAAACGGCATCCCAACATGTGAGCGTGCACACACACTCAGCAAGGCCAACTCTGCACACCCCTGCCACGTGGCCATTCCTGGCTACAGGGGCACCCAGCTTTCCTCACCCAGCAAGCTCAGGAGATAGAACTGCAGGACAAGGTCTCCAGAGAGGAAAGGATATGTGTGGGAGCCCAGTGGCGGGGCACAATCCACCTTCTGGGCTAGGCACTGGGCCGCCCAGGAGCCGGGATGGCCTGGCAGGCATCTTGGCTGGGCCAGAGCCCGGATCGGAGAGTAGATCCAGCACTGCCTCCCCCCAACACACACACACATCCACACACGCACGGGACACACTCTCCGCCTCAGCGCTCAGAAGCCCTCAGGTCCTCACTGGATAGGCGCGGGCACGATCTCCCGGCCAGGGCCCCATCTCCAGGCCTGGGGAGCTGAAAGAGCCCGACGCCCCCAGGACGCCAAATCCCACCCCATAAAGAGGGAACGGGAGGAAAAAATAAATAAATAAAGGGCGGGAGAAAGAGGAACGGTGGGACCTCCCAAGAATTAACCCTCCTTCCTTGCTCCCTGCGGAGCTGCCCGAAGCTAGGGGAGGGGAGGCGGCCGCAACTGCTTGGATCCTGGCTCCGCGGGATTCTGCCTCCCCCTGCAGACCCGCCCCGATCCCCCGGGAGGGTGCGGGCGCCCAGAAGCCCATCCGTGGACCTCGGAAAAGTTCCCGGACAGAGACCCGGAGTTATTGGCACTGAGAGACGTTATTTGTGGAATGAAAATTGAAAGGGGGAAAACAAAACCCGGCAGGATTCAGCAGGGGCTGTTCCAATTTTCCTTGAACAGAAACTGGGGCCGCGCCTATGGCCGGCAGAAAAGCGAGGGCTTGGGGGCCGGGAAGGTTGGAGCCTAGTTTTTACTTTCTGCTTCTTACATGAATAATAAAAATAAGTAAACTTGAAAGAGTCAGAGAGGAGAAAGACTGAAATGCAGAGCGAAGGCGACCAGCGTCCGACTGGGCAGGGGTGGAGGGCGCCCTGGCCCATGCGGGGGTCACTGAAGTGTTCTGCCGCCCCTCCCGCGCGCGCCGCCTGGGTCCTTCCGACCGAGCTCCGACCTGCGGGTTCGCACTGCCCAGGTCCTCCTGTAAGTACAAACTTCCTTCCCCCCAGAGCCCCAGGGGCCACCAACCGTCAGCACGCAGAGCTGGTCCACGCTGCTCTCCCCTCTGCACACCCTGTCCAGCACCCCCACACCGTTCTGCGCTCCCCTGCCTTACCCAAAGTACCTAGTGGCCAAGTTTCTTTCTTTACTATCTTCCTTTCTGTTAGTACTGAGCAGCAGTCCTCCTCCCCTGCACCCTTTACCCTCCCCTCTTCCTACCTCTCAAACCCTTCACCAAGGCACTGTTAGTCACCCGGTTACGCAATTGGGGCGTCCAGCCCACCTCGCCTTCTGCTGGAGACATTGGGGTTGGACAGAAGCACATGCACAATGGACACACGCGAAGGCACCGACACACGCACAGTCACATAACGGCTCGCGGAGTCATGGAGGCTGCATCAGCCACACACTCAGCCGCGCCACAGCCGCTTACCCCGGCACGTCCCTGGGCCCTGCCCCCGAAGACACTCATTCAGATCCCCGGACAGACCAGAGCACCCTCGCTCACCCGAGCCTGCCGGCCGGAAAAGGAAGCAAAGTCTGTAATGACGGCGCTTTATCGGAGGGGTCACCGGCCCACCCGCACACACACACCTTGTACACACATCTTCGCTGAGGTCTGTCAGTCTCTCTTCGAGCCCCTTTCTGAGTCAAACGAAGGGAACGAAGGGCCTGTCCTGTCCTGGTGCTGTCAAAGGAGAAGCTAGAGTCGGGCGAGCACCGGCTCCTTAGAAAGTGCTGGGGACCGGGACGCCTCGGAAGGCCGAGCGCTCTGCCCAGAGCCCCCCGCCGCTTGGCTTCCCAGCGCAGCCGGCTTCTAGCCGCGCTCACCTCCGCGCTTCGCTTCTCCCACCCCAGGGCTGGGGTAGGGGGCAGCTCCACTGCGGCATCGGGTGGGGGTGGCAAGGAAACGCCCACCTGCTACCCCGGTCTGAGGAGGCGGGCCCCGCGTGAGGGCCTCGGAGCCGCGGGGGAACCCGGCGTTCGCTGCCTACCAGTCTCGGCCTCACTCGACCCTCTTGGTTCCTGGCCCCGGCTGTCTGTCTGCACGTGTTTTCTCGGCCCGGGCGAGTGCGGGTCACTCCGTCAGTCCCCTGGCCTCACTCAGGCTCATTGACCACATTCCAGGCCTTGCTCTCCCAGGAGCGCCAGGACCGGCCTGCGGTCGGTGTTCGTGAGTGTGGGTGGAGGTATGAGTCTGGGGGCGGGGTGGAGCACTGAACCCCAGGCCGAGTCCCTGCCTCCAGCCCCCGACCCCGCCAAGCGCCGAGCAAGGACAACCTCCTTTCTGCTTGGTCTCTCTAGGGTCGCCTTTCTGGAGCACTATGGTTATTGATCCCGCTGAAAGAGCCAGAGCGCGGAGCCGGCGCTTCCCCGGGGACGAAGGGAGTGGGGAGGAGAGTAGGCGAGGGTTAGGAGGGAGGGAGTTGATAAACTTTAGGGGAGGACGTAGGACAGCACCTCAGGGCCGCTCCAGCCTCCCTCTGCCGAGCTGGATGTGGGGCTAGACTAGGGGTAGAGGAGTGGGGCCACCCTCCCACCCGCCCCGCGCAGCTACCTCCGAAGTTGCTGGGAGTCGGAGAACCACGACTCCCGCCCAATCAGCAGGGATTGGTGGAGCAGCCGGGCGGGGGCGGGGGCGGGGCCGGAGGAGGAGGAGTTGGGCGGGGGGTACGAGGGGCGGGGAGCCGCGGGCTGGGCTAGCGTAGGCTGGCCAGGCGGTGGCGAAGGCGGCGGTGGCAGCCGGCATGGGCGATGGGGGCGCCGAGCGCGACCGCGGACCCGCACGCCGGGAGGCGCGCGGCGGGCGCGGCGGGGACAGAGGCGGAGCGGAGGACTCGGGTGCTGATGCTGGCCTCCGCAGTCCAAGGGAGATTGCAGGGACCTCTGCTTCTAGCCCCGAGGGCTCCAGGGAGAGCGGCGCCGACAGCGACGGCCACCCCGGGCTCGGTGAGGCAGACCACTACCGCCGCATCCTGGTGCGAGGTAAGCGGACAGCTCGCGGCGCTGGCCCACCGGACCCCCACCCTACCCCTTCTGCTGCCTCCACCGCCCAATTCATATACTCAACCAGTCAGTCATCACTCAGTCATTCATTCAGCAAATACTATTCTGAGCGTCTATTGTGTGCTGAACCTTGAGCTGAGTGCAGGGGACAAAGCGGCGAGTGGGACCAAAGAGATCCCCGTGTCACTGCCTTACAGTTCTCAGCCTCTCGGGCCGGCCGCTCACCCTAGGCCCATCCCAGCCGGTTACGGTGGCGAGGGCATAGACGCGAGTGCGGGATGCCGAGAGCCAGTCCCCGCCCCACGTCCCTAACGGCGGGTGCGGAGAAAAGCGTCACGAGCGCTCGGCGGGGTCAGGACGAGGAGGGACCAGCGTCCGGAACCACGGCAGGAAAAGGCCGGCGCTTCCCCGCCGCCTGGCCAGCCTCGTTTCCCATTCCCAGCGACACAGACCGCACCGGCTGCTCCCGGGAGAGGGCACCGCGACACGGAGGGCGGCGTGCGCGGCGCTTGCCGGCCTGGGCTTCGCTCTTTCGGCTCCAACTTCCTCGCGGCGCCTGGGCCCAGCCGGCTCTCGGTGCGGCCTTCTCGCGGCCTGGCCTGTCGCGGCTCTCCCTTTCTCCCTCGCCCTTCGCCCTCCTCTCTTCTTTCCTGGCCTTTTCTCTCTGCCGAGCTCTCCTCAGTCCCTTTTTCGTGCCAGCGCTTCTGGAGTGCGCCCGCGTACCCAGCTCTGCCTGGCCTCCTCTCTGCGAGGCTGAGACTTCCCCGACCCCCAAAGCCAGCCTCACGCGAAGCTTTAGACTCAGCTTTCGCCGGATCCGGGCCTCGCCCAGAGAGATGGGAGGAGGAAGGGGATTCCGGGGGTCTCGCCGTTAGCCGGTCCCTGGGAGCCTGAGGTCTGGAGCGCCGGCACCCGCAGACCGAGCAACCAGGAGAGGCCACACGCGGGTAACAGCCCCCCCCCCCCCCCGGCCTCCTTCTCCAACTCCCTGGCCCGGCTTCCTCCCGCTGCCCTTTTATTGCCTCTGCTTCCTGAGCGCCGTCATACAAGCCGCGAGGCTTTAGGAGTCCAACGGCCAGAGCTGATTTCCCCCGCCACCACGGCCTGCGGAAGGGTAACCAGCTTCACGCTGGCCCCAGGACACTCCAGCACCAGGATCCCGACTTTGTCTGATCTGACCTAGGCCACCCACACACAGACAGGGACAGGTTGGCCTGGTTTCGCACAGCCTCCCCCACAGCAGCTGGGTTTGGGTGGCTCTGGGAATGGGGCACAGGGCCAGTGTTGAGCATTGAGGCAGCCCAATGTAAAGTCGACTGATGACTGTCTTGGACACAGACTCAAGGACCCTGGTCTTCTGGAAACACTCCTGGTGTCAGGTGTGGTCACCTAAAGATGGGGCGTTAAATGCTGTTCTGAGGGCAGGCTTGGGTCAGGCAGTTACAGGACTGTGTATGAGGATGGTCCCCACCCAGCAGCAATTCCAGCAGGTGTGTGGACCTGTTGGGCACCTGGGATTAAATTAGATCCCTTCTCGTAGACTGTAGGGTGTCCTGAATACAGGGTGTCAGCAGCTAGCTTGGCGTTCCATTGAGAAAATCTGCAGGGCTTCCAGAAATGAAGAAATCATCTCCTTAAACCCACACTCCCAGATTAAGACTCTCAAGTCCCTGCCTGTGACACTCACCACCTCAAGCCCCATCTGTGGGTATTTGTGAGTTCTGGACAATTGTGAGTTTTATGCCCACCTATCATCCCTTCCACTCTACTAATTCTGCATGTATAATAAATAAATTCTGTGTACAGATGGCCAGTTTAAGAACTCCCAGGTGTAGATTCAAAGAAGGTCGGAGGGACGTAGCATGGAGGCCTCCCGTGCTAGGAGCAACCCACAGCTGGACAGAGATGGGCAACCCCCCCCCACACACACTGTATGTGGGGCAGCTTGTGTGCATGGTCAGGAGATATACTTTTATAAATGCATGTATGCACATACAGCAATGTCATTATATTTGTACAATAAAATCGAAATACAGCATGGAGGGTGTATTTATACACCTAAAAGGAATGAAAGGTAAACAAGGCCCTCATAAATCCCTCTGCCCTTTCTCATTTAATGAAAAAGAGGTTATTTCAGGCCTGAGATACCTGGCATGTCATTTAGCCCTAATTCCTCCTAGCCAGGGTCACCTGCGTCACTCTTGGCCCCACCAGGGCTCAGGGTAGAGGCTCTGACAGATGAAAGTCCTGGCACTGGTCAAGGGAAGTCTGTAGTGCCTTGGCCTCAGGATGAATGTCCTCCAGTGTGCTTTAAATAGAGAGTCCATTTTGCCCTTGACCTCCCAGGACACATCCTCTCAAAGTACTTTTGGAGCAAATCATAAAAAGGTGGAAGGGAGGTGTTTGCCATCGCAGACTGTTAGGTTGCTGTTGGGGTGAGAATTCTGGAAAAGAACCCCACTTCCTCTGGGTCTTTGCACTTCTTTCTATTTCTTTTCCACACTGATCTGTTGGGGGGAGTTCCAAGGCACAGCGGAATAGAAGGAAACTGTGTGTACTGGAATTAAATGAATTTGGTTTGGAATACCGGCCCTTTAAATTTGAGCCAGTTTCTTTGCCCCTCTGTGCCTCAGTTTCCTCATTATACACAGAAACCCACAGCTATCACTTTGAAAGTCAGTGCTAAAGGTCAGAGGTGATGTCTATAAAATTGCAAACACCCAGCAGTATCTCCAAAAATATTCTGTTGAATGAAAGGGGTGCGCTCTGAGGTGACCCACAAACCACTCAGGGAATGGGCCTCCTTCCTCAGAAGCCTCTCCCAGCTCAGTTCACACCCCTGTAGGGGACTTGGTGTCTTTTTGCTTTGGCAAAATGCTGCCCCTGAGTTGGGAGGTGAGCAGCCAAGGGGTTGAGAGCCGGCTGTGGAAAGGAGGATTAGTGCCACCTTGCAGACCACGAGGTGTGGCCTTCCCCAATCCCCTTGAGGAACCCTCACTCCACCAATCGCTCAAGTTTCCTGCTCCCTCTGCGAAATGCGGGTCAGGGAGCCAGGGAGGCCGACCTTGCTGCATCCCCACCTCAAAATGGAGGCCGCTTCAGGCCGCACATGGATGCAAACAACTCGGCAAGGATGACAGGCGTGTGTGCACAACAGGCATGCCCGCACAGCCCTCAGCGTACCCAGCCACGCTTCTACTGGACCAGACTGCCGCGTAGGCCACTGCACACCTCTGCGTGCGCAGCCCATTGGTCAGTGAGGAGCATGGATGGGGGATCCTTTTGTTTTGTATTTGGAAAGGGTGCGCAAACCACGAGCCCGAGGCAGCTGGACAGACCGCCTCCCAGCCGTGGCTCTGACCGCACAGTGCAGACCAGATGCCATGGCCTTTTCGGTGGAGCCGGGATGCCAGCAGTTAGAAGACGTGGACCAACTTTGACCCAAAACTTCCAGCAACCTCACAATCTGTGCTCACACCCGCGCACTCAAATGCGCCTGTGTGATTCCCAGATTAATCCGGATGCAAATTCAACAGCCCTTCTGGATAGAGCCGGCAGGGTCGTCTGCTAGCGTCACCCACTTTTATGAACAGTGCTCAGCGCCGCTACCTGCTCATCCCAAGTGGTCCCTTACACCTCTGGGTGTCAAAACCCCATTCTGGCTGCATCCTCTGTCCTCAACCCAGTGTGAGCACCTTGGACCCGGTGAAACAGGATCAGGGCTGCCCCCAGAGCGCTCCCCTGCTGTGAAAACTGAGGAGTTCCCCTCCTCATTTCCACACTTCTGTTTCTGGGTGAACAACTGGCCCCCACACCACCAGTCACTGGCTGAGATGCTTTCACCTGGGAACCTGATGGATGCACCTGGTGGCTAAGGACATAAGAAAACCCAGGAAGACCAGGGCCTTTGGCTCCTTCTGGCAATTCTTGCTTTGGATGTGGGTGTGGGGAAGGGAGGCATTGAATTTAGTGGGGGCAGTGCTGGTGTGGTCCAGAAGAGGGAAACTCTGAACGCTTACAGAGGGCACAACAGCATACAACCAGGCAGGGCCCTGGCTGCCAGACTCATCCAAAGACGCTGGGCAAGGGGCCAAGGCTTCTGGGGCTTGAGCTGAGAGCGGCCTGGAGGGGAACAGACTCCCCCCTCCAGCAGTCAGATCTGGGCTCAGCTTCACTTTGAATCTGCTCACTTTCTACTTGGATTTACAGAAGCCCCTGGACATACAGCGGCTCAGCCCTGACCTTGCAGGCCCCACCCTACAAGTCGCAGCAGCTCCGCAAGGGCACACCTGCCCACTTGCCCAGCGGGCATTTTGGCAAGGGCGAAGATGGGGCAGATCATTGTATCTAAATGAACACCGGATTTTGAGTCCCAGCTCTTGGACCTTCTGTGGACCTCAGGACCCTAGCCTCCAGGAGAGTATGTTAATAGATGCGGTTACCCAGGACCAGGCCCCAGGCAGCAGCTGAAAGGTTTGAATGGTTCATGCAGGGGACCGCACTTTGGAATTTTGGTTTTATTTTAATTTTTAGTTTGGGGGCTTGTGCAGATGTATTAGGTTTCTTTTTTTATTTGCCTGGGATTGTTTTGTTTTCTATTTACTATGTTTTTCCTTTTGCTTTGTTTTGGCAGAAGGACCCACATTCTCATTAAGGGTCTGGACTGGGTGCCATCCTTTCGGTCTTTATTTTTCCCTTTATATACATGCGCCCTCCCCCACCCTAACACCCACACGGAAGCAGCCCCCGCAACCAAATGTGTCGTCTCGTTGATGTGTCTTGCGTGCACTGTTTGCATTTTCAGGGAACTACGCAAGGCTCCTTGTGTTCTCGTGCTATTTTTGTTGTTCTGGGCCATAGCTTGGGTTCCAGTGCCTGTGGCCCCACTGCCGCGTCTCCCGCGTGTGCACCCACGTGCAAACACACACACACACACACACACACACACACACACACACACACACACGCCTGCAGAGTCAGAGCTTCTAGGTGCTTCCCTACCTCCTCCACCTCCAGCCCCTCTACCCTGGGCAAGGAGGCTGGGACTGTGAGTGAGTACTTGCCCTGGAGGGGAGGGAGGGGATCATGGGTGTGTTTGTCCTTGGGCTGATACAGGTCAAGGGACGGCTCCGGTTTGGGGCATTGGCCCATTGTGCACCATATGTAGGGAGAGAGAGCCTTTAGGGGTCCTGTTAGCTCTGGGCCATTTTCTCGATTACCCCTGACTGAGGCTGGGGCCATACTGGCCCCGAGATCCCTCCCTATATTTCTTTGACTTGCATGGGGGGGGGCACAGGAAGCATATTAATTATTCTTCTATTTCCTGTTTGCTTAATATAAAATAAAGATTGGTTTGGGGCGCCTGGGTGAGGCAGTTGGTTAAGCATCCCACTCTTGGTTTCCACTCAGGTCCTCATCTTAGGGTCATGAGATTGAGACGTGCTTGGGCTCCCGGCTCAGCGCAGAGTCCGCCTGATACTCTGTCTCCCTCTCCCTCTCTCTAAAAATAAATAAATAAATCTTTAAAAAAATAAAAGATTGGCTTTATTCCTCATAAAGTCGGTAGCGGGTTGCACAGCAGTGTATCCCGCCAAGTTCCCTACCCCAGTTTGAGAAATTCTGATAGAGGACACCGAGGCTGAGTGGGCCTGCCTAGGAATCCCTGGGAGCTGGGTGGTCTAGGCGTCTGCTTCGTCCCCCACAGCATCCAGGAGGGGGTTTGGACGGCCTGAGGGTGCCAGGGCGGCATTGAACAATGCTGATAGAAGTGGCAGCCGCCGGACCGGATCTGGTCCACAAAGCAGATGAGCGGACATGGATGTGGGAAAGCCAGGACCTCGAACGCAGCCGGGGCTGGGGAGGGGTGGGGGGTCAGCTGTTAGGTGCTAGTTGGGGCCCACAAAGGCCTCTCGAACCATCTCTCTCTCCCACGTTCTCCTGCGATCTTGCCCTTCACTTGTTGATTCTTTACACAAACGTCAGTCAATACCTACTAAGTGCCAGGAGCTGCTAGCGCTCAGCTTCCCAAACAAGAGACTGTCTCGGCCACTGGGAAGTGCGGGGTTCCCGACCCGCCCCCACGGGGAAGAGAGGCCTGCGCTAAATTCAAGCGAGGCAGGTGCCCGGAGCCCGGGTCCTGATGCCGCGCCAGGACCACGGAAGAGGTCCCCCCGCCCGCCAAATCCACGATCTCCCCAGATGTGTTCTTAGCGCACAGTACACAGTCAATATTTGTGGAGTGAATGAAAGGAGACAAAACTGTCAAGGTCGCGTATTTCATTAGGAAGAAGACTGCAACGCCCTTCCCCGGGAACAACGTTCGTTCTGAGATGACATCCTCATTTTTTGACGTTGCAATACTGTTCTTTCTATGAAATGGTGATGGTGCCAGAGCACAAGATAATTGTTAAAACATAAGATTGCCAATGCCATATTTTTGGAATTTTGTGGAGCCCTGTACTTTGGGAACCACCGAAATAGAAAACTTGGAAAACCTCAAATATGTTTCTTTGACTCGTAGCTGGGTCCCCAGGGCCAGCTGGGGAGGCCGCCTAGAGGCCGGTCCCGGCTGGAGCAGGAGGTCGTGCGAGGCGCAGGGCGGTGAGGTCGGTAGTGAGTCTCCCGCCCCTCTGCGGCTGTTAGCGTGAGGTTCCGCCCGCAAAGCCTGCCAGGGGGTGCGGAAGAAACAGCAATAGCTAAATCCGCGCCCCTCCTCCGCGCTCAATTCACAGGCCTCCAGCCATCCGCTGGAGCTTAAAATCACTGGGTGACCTAAGCCTGTGTTTGCTACATGTATTGCTCCTGCTACCGCGCACCGCGTGGACTGGTGCGGCTGCGGGCAGCCAGGGCCACGCTCGCACCGTAGACAGAAGATTGAATTTCAAAAAGCCCTCCGGGCTCAACGTAAACCAAACCAAACCAAACCCGAAGCGGTAGAAGGCTCCCCCAGATGGCCACGGTGCCCCGTTTCGGGTGTGTTCTTCCAGGAGATTTTCCCACTCTCGCGTACAAAAGTTAGCAAAAGCCGAATCCTATTACAGAAGCTGTTTTGCAACTTCCCTTTTAAACACATTTAATCCGCAGGGGTCATCTTTTCGGGTCAACCATTTCGCGCTGTTCCGCGACGGAACCGAAAGTATCCCTTCGGTTGGGGAAAGCCCGAATTCTCCCAACCTCTGGAGGGATGTCCCGGTTGTTTTTCTCTAATGGAAACACTGTGGAATAAACTCCCAAGGCACGGGTCTTTGCGCACTTGAGTGTTTCCGTGAGATAAATTCCTAGCAGTGCAATTGCTGCTTCAAAAGGTTTACACACACGACAGTTTTTAAAAACGTGTTTTGTTTAATTCGAAAATAGTAATTAGCTCCTATGATTCGAACTTCAAAACGTTGTGTTGCTGTTTTACGTTCACAGTGAAAAATCTCTCCCATCCCTACCCTCCGTCTTCCAGTTCCCACCCAGCTCCAAGGCAGCCATTTTTTTACTTTCTAGTTTCTCCTTCCAAAACAGTTTCATGCTTATGCAAATCAGGACCGCTATATTATTTTTTCTTGCTTTTATTTATTTATTTATTTACTCATATTGGTGACATCTCTGTATATTTTTCAGCACCTTGCTGTTTTTTACCAGTATATTTGGGGATGTAAAGAATTTCTTTTTAGGTTTTTCACAGATGCATAGTATTCCATTTCTATGGACTAGGTGGACCATAATGTATGTTGTATAATCCATGTCCTATTGGTGGACATTTAGCTTTTTTCTTATATGTTGCTATTATATACAATGATGCAATAAGTAAACTCCTTCTTGGTCATTTCCACGTATGTAGGTATATGTCAGGGAAGTTCCTAAAAGCAGGTTACCCCACCCACCCCTGTCCCAGCCTCAGTAGGTAGTGATGCCTGAAAGTGCTTGTATCTCCAAATCTTGCCATCACGGTTTGTACTGTATATCCTGATAGATATTGTCAAATTGTTCTTTGCAATTTATACCCTCATATTGTCATCTTGTTCTTTGTAGTTTATAACCTCATCTTCTCCCTCCGCCCATACTGGGCATTACATATCTTTTTTATCTTTGTCAATGGTATAGGTGATAAATAGTACCTCATTGGCATTCTAATTTTTATTTCATTTATTATTAGTGTAGTTAACTATCTTTTCATATTTATTGGCCAGTATATTTCTTCTGGTGTTATCTATTAACTCATTTCCTTTGACCATTTTGAATTTTCAAATATTCCTTTCCTTACTGATTTTAGAAACTCAGCATTAAGGATAGTAGCTCATTGCTTTCAATATGTGTTGCAGTTTTTTTAAGCTTATAATTTCCTCCTAATTTGTTTCTGATGCCTTTTATTTTCTGATGTATAAAATAACTTTCCAATTACAAAACCAACCATGCTGTTTTGCTATATCATGTATAAATTGAAACTTCTTCGGGCTCTTGGGTGGCTCAGTTGGTTAAGCGACTGCCCTCAGCTCAGGCCATGATCCTGGAGTCCCGGGATCGAGTCCCACAACTGGCTTCCTGCTCAGCGGGGTGTCTGCTTCTCCCTCTGACCCTCCCCCCTCTCATGCTCTCTCTCTCTCTCTCTCATTCTCTGTCTCAAATAAATAAATAAATAAAATCTTTAAAAAAAAATAAATCGAAACTTCTTCATTTTTTCCCCCCATAAAGCATGTACACTCCCAGGATGTAACCTCCCAAACTTTCTCTACTAATTGAAAAATATAAATATATAAGTTATATATTACAAAAGTGGGAATTTTTTGCAAAATTTTTTCCATTTTATAAACATTTGTCGACATCTTGCTGTCTAGAACTGACTTGTTCTTTGTAACAGCTGCATGGTATTCCATTCTGCAGATATAATTAATTTAACCTGTCCCCTATTGATGGATATTTAGGTTGGTTCTACTTTTCCATCACTACAAACAATGCATCAGTGAGCTTCTTTGTATCCCAGTTGGCACAAATGGTTTTTTAAAGTCTCATTTATGAGACAATCTGAAAAATGTGGAAACATGTAGGACTTTTTTATATTAAGGAATGACTGGTAATGATTTTGGTTGTTACAGTAGTACTGTGGTTGTTTTTTTAAAGGACGTCTTTTTTAGAGATACATATAGAAATATTTCTGGATGAAATGATATGATGTCTGAGATTTACTTAAAATTATGAGGATAGAGAAGAAACGGGATTGTTCCTGAATCTGTAATTGTTGCAGTTGGGGGATAGGTATATCAGAGCTTGTTACACTATTCTCTCCAATTTTGTATATGTTTGAAATAATAATAAAAATTTTAAAAATAATAAGCATTTCACATATATCATATTAAAATTGTGACAGATATTTCCAAATTTCACGCCAAAAATGTATACTCCCAGCAATTGTGTATAAAAGTGCCATTTTCCCCATCCTTCCAACCTAGGTATACTGAATCTTTTAGAGGTCTTTTCAAGTGAAAAAAATATATTATTTTTATTAGCATTTTTAATTACTAGTGAGCCTATATTCATATACTTATTCTTCATTTTAATTTCCTCTTCTGTGACTTTTTAATTCATGTGCTTAGCTATTTCTGTATTGGTTTATTATTTTCTTATAGTTGTGAATGCTATTTTCATACCAAAGAAGTAATCCCTTTTTCTGTGACATGTGTTGCAAATATGCCCAAATCTTTTTCTTTTTTAAAAATTTGCTGTGAGGTTAAAAAAAAGTTTTTTTTGAGGTTTTTTTTTTCTGAACTCAAATTTAAATTGTAATCATATCTAATGGTCATTTGTCTTGGGGCTTTTAGTTCTCTGTTAGAAAGTTCTCCTCCAACCAAATATAAAACTCAATTTTGTTATATAGTCTTTGCAACAAACCAAACAAAAATGTACACAAGGTAAGATTAGGGAAAGGTTTTCCTCCCTCATGCTTCCACTCCTGAACAGTGAACAGAAGAGAGGTGTTCATCCTGCAGACTTGATCCTATGTGGGCACAAGTACACACAGACACACACACACAGACACACGCACACACACACGAGTGTAGTCTTAGTCTCACTTTTTGTTCTTTATAAAAATAGGTTTGTACATACTTGCTGTTTTTATATAGTAGTATATAAGGGACATCCATCCAGGTCAGTATAGAGGGATGTACTTCATTCTTGTTAACGTCTACATAAAAGCCAAAGGCATGACTAATACTGTGATTTTATTAACAATATTTCCAGTGATAAACATTGAACTTTTTCCTTTATTTTTCTCTTACAAACTATGCCACAGTGAGTCTGTCTTTATCAAAGTGTATCAATATTTCTCTGGAGTAGAAACCTCTATCAGATTTCTAGGACAATGGAATTATGCACTTTTTAATTTAGCTAGGCATTGTGAAATTGTCCTCTACAAATATTCTTAACAACGGAGTTTGAGAGAACCTATATTTTCCCTCATTTTTGCCAGCACATGTTCTTCAGGCTGATAGATAAAATGTGGCATCTGGAAAAAGAAAAAAACGATCTCATTTGCTGTTCTAACTTTGATTTTCTCTGATTCCCTTTGAGCTTGAGTATTTTTTCATAGTTATTAGACACTTGCATTTCTACTTCTCTGAATAACCCTTTCATAAATTTGCTCAGTTTCCCACTGCTTGACTTTACTCATCTCAGTCTCTAGAGGCTGTTTGTACCAGATATTAGGACTCTGCTTATGCATGTATTATGAATATTTTCTCCTAATCTGTTGTTTGTCTTTTAACTGTCTCTCATCCTGCAAAAGTTTTTATTTCTAGGTACTCAAATCTGTCCTTTATTTTCCTTTTAAAAAATTGTGTATGTTTTTCTTCAATTTTTGGAGCTTATTTTTATATGAAAAATGTTCATCTATCTTGTGTTTATTTTTGCACACAGTGTGACATAAATTACTTTATTCCAAATAATGAGCTAATTGTCCAAAAGCCAGGTCTTTAATAATCCTATCTTTCCTCCTGCTAATTTGAAATGTCTTCTATATAGAAATCCTCAAATATGCATAGATTTGCTTCCAGACTCTTGTGCCAGCATCATACCATTTAGTTGCTGTAGATTTGTAATATGTTCTGCTGGGTGGTAATACAAGCAGTTTCTCCTCTTCTTTCACATTGTTTCTTCACTATTCTTCCATTTTCAATTTTCCCAATCAACTTGATGATGAATTTTCCATAAGGCATTTTTTATAATAATCACATTGTAGATTAGGCAGGAAGGGCCTTGTCACACATAAAAATCAGCACATTACCAGCTTGTTGTGCAAAGGAACTACCCGGCTGCTAGGAGATGGAATCAGGTAGGGCTTTGCGGGAGTCTACTGGGAGAGGGACCAGGAGTGGGTAATATTTCGTCCTAGAGGTCAGGGGCATTGGCTAGCCATTATCAGACAGGAATGACCACCTCTCCCAAGGCAAAGGCTCCTGGGACAGAATCACCCTCTCCCATCCCCCTAGGGCTCACCCCTCTTTGAGGAGACCAGAAAGGCAGCAAGCCTCAGGAGTCATTCCCTTTAGACTCATGCATTTTCACCCTAACGAGTCCCTACCCACAAGGAGGCCCTGGAATTAAAGCTGTCCCTCCTTCCAGGTGCTTCCCCCAAACTCAACCCAGAAAAGGAATAATTCAGGGAAGGG
Organism: Eumetopias jubatus; assembly: GCF_037043125.1. Lineage (NCBI taxonomy): Eukaryota > Metazoa > Chordata > Mammalia > Carnivora > Otariidae > Eumetopias > Eumetopias jubatus. Next base: position 52,129,553 of record NW_028274815.1, on the reverse strand, counting down.
TGCTCTGTCCAGGGGGCTAGGTTTTGCCTCCAAGACAACCCCAAATCTTTGAGTTTTAACAAAACACAACTGGGGGCGCCTGGGTGGCTCAGTCGTTAAGCGGCTGCCTTCGGCTCAGGTCATGATCCCAGGGTCCTAGGATCGAGCCCCGCATCGGGCTCCCTGCTCAGTGGGAAGCCTGCTTCTCCCTCTCCCTCTGCCCCTGCTTGTGTTCCCTCTCTCGCTGTGTCTCTCCCTGTAAAATAAATAAATAAAATCTTTAAAAAAAAAAAAAAACACAACTGTATTTCTCACTCACATTGTAAGTCCATCACAAGTGGGCACAGGCTCAGCTTGGTACTCTGAGATCCAGGCTGATGACAGTCCATTTTGACTCCTGCTTCCAGGCCATCCCAGTGAGAGGAAAGGGGTGTGGCAAATTATGAGTGTTCCTCTGCAGGTGACCTCACCTTTTCTTTTTGGCTAAAGTAAGTCATACGGTTATATCTAATCTCAAAGTGTAGAAAATTAGTGCAACCCTACCATGTGCTTGGGAGCGGTTGGAAACACATGAACAGCGTTCACGATTTATCCACTAACTTAACTTTGATGAGTGGTCTTCTCTATTATAGCTAAAATAGCAACCACGCGCGCACACATACACACACACACACACACACACACACACAGGCTGTGGTTATTGGGTTTCGGTTATGTGGAGAGGGTCAGTAATATCCCTTTATCTTGTTTTATAGTCCTCCCAGCATTTGTCATTACATACATATTCATTTTTAAAGTTTATTATTTTTGGGGCGCCTGGGTGGCTCAGTTGGTTAAGCGACTGCCCTCGGCTCAGGTCATGATCCCGGAGTCCCGGGATCGAGTCCCACATCGGGCTCCCGGCTCAGTGGGGAGTCTGCTTCTCCCTCTGACCCTCTCCCCTCTCGTGCTGTTTCTCTCTCTCTCTCAAATAAATAAATAAATAAAATGTATTATTTTTCTCTGTCCACGGTACAAGATCTAAGGAAACAAAGACCTTGTTTATTTTGCTCATTTCTATATCTCCAGACCCTGGAATAGTATTTGACACATAGTAGGTGGTCATTAAATAGATGTTGAATGGTTGAATAAGCATAGTTGTTTCATTTACATGAGTGGGATATTACTGCATAGAATAACGATTCTATGGCTTTCTTTCACTTAATGTCAGTTCATGTAGATACTTTGTCATTCTTTTAAATTGCTGCACTCTATTTTGTAGTATGATTTGTTCAGCCATTTCTCTTGTGGGGAACCTTGAGGTTGCTTTCAAAATTTCAAAATTTCAATATTTTGAACAATGCTGCAGCAAACACTCTTATATATGCTCTGGAGCACATGAGTGTATGCTTTTCTGGATAAATATATACTAAAATAAAATTGCTAGGGCAAAAGTTATGTGCGTCTTTAATCCTGACAAGTGCAGCCTTAAAAGGTGGTGACAGTTTACAGTCCCACCAACACTGAATGGGAGTGTGGCATCCCCTACAGTTCATCACTGATTTATTAACCATTCATTAATGTCTTTCCAGTCCTATGGGAGATAAATGATTTTCCGTTGTGTGAATTTGCATCACCCTGATTTCTGTGAAGCTGTGCTCATTTTTCTTATGTTTATTGGTCATTTGACATCTTTTTCTGTAAATGCCCCAGATAAATTACTTGACCATTTTTTTCTACTAGACTATTTCCTTTTAAAAATCATTTATTATTGCATTATATATAACTTCTTTACCATTTCAAAAAGTTTTTTCTTAAATTTTCTTTTAATTTTACCTTGCTCTCAGTCCTTTTGTCCTACAAAAGGCGTTAGCTTTAATATAGTCGGATATATCCTTTGTCTTTCCTTTACAGCTCTAGTTTTATATCTTGCTCTTCCCAAGCTCAGGATTATAAAAATTTCATCCTATATTTCCTTTTAGTATTTTTATCATTTTATAGTCTACGATTTTCTCTCTAATCCATTTGAAAATTATTGTCATTTATGATGAAAGATAGGAATTTAACTTAATTTTATTCCAAATTTAAGTTTATGGTCACCCATCTCCTTAACTCCATTTATTGACTAGACCAACCTTTTTCCATTTAGAATGCTCCCGTTATAAACTCTACCACTATGTATACGTGGGTCTTCTTGTGCACTCTTGATTCTACGGTTCAGTCATTTGAAGATCATCTTCACCATTTCTGTTATATTTATGTTCTGTTTACTTAATATTTTAGCATAATACATTTTAAGATTAAAGATTGAATACCAACTTCTGCCTTATCCTAAGCACATAAAATCATAGGTTTAAATTTTTTTCTAGTAAACATTAAAATAAGTACATAACTTTCAAAATGACAAATGTTTATTTATGTACCATTTAAAATCACCTTACAAATCACAAGTGGAATGTGGAGGCATTTTGGGGAAATGCTACTGTATTTTTCACACCGATGGATTCGTCCTCATCGTGGACAAAACCTCATTGCAGCTTCATGGCATGTTTTGTTGCTGTTGTTAATGTCTTATTTTGAAATAATTTTTGACAACAAGAAGTTGTAAAAATAGTACAAAGAGGTTCTGACAGAGAGGTCCTATGTATCCATCACCCACCTTCTCCCAAAAGTGACATTTTACATATCTATAAAACATTATCAGTTAGTTTTGGTTTGTTTTGAGATTTTATTTACTTATTTTTCAGAGAGAGCACACGCAGGGAGAGCGGCATACAGAGGGAGAAGTAGACTCCCCGCTGAGCAAGGGGCCTGATGTGGGACTCGATCTGAGGACCCTGGGCTGATGACCTGAGCCGAAGGCAGACTTTAACGGACTCAGCCACCCAGGTGTCCCTCTATAAGACATTATCAAAAGCAGGAAACTGACATCAGTACAATATAATCGACTAGACTACAGACCTTCCTCGAATTTCACCCATTTTTATATGCACTCATTTTTTTGTCTTTATATATAGTTCTATGATACTTTACCACATTTATAGATCTGTATATCCACCACCACAGATCGAGAACTGTTCTGTCACCATCAAGGAACTTCCTTATGCTACCCCTTGATAGTCAAACCCTCCCTTACCTAACCTCTGGCAACCATGGATCTGTTCTCTTCTATAACTTTGTCATTGTGATCATTGTTATATAATCTTGGGGGCCGACTTTGGTAGAATTCCTTGGAGATTCAACCAAATTGTCATATCTGTCAATAGTCATTCCTTTTTATTGCTTATATCCCATGGTATAGCTCTACCCCAGTTTGCTTAACCACTCACCCATTGATGGACATTCGGCTTGTTTCCATGTGGGAGCTATTATAAATAAAGCATCTGTGAACATTCATGTACAGGTTTTGCCATACAGGTTTTGTCATGAACCTAAGATTTTGTTTCTCTCGGATGAAGGCCTAGGAGCGTGGTCACTGGGTTCTATGGTTAAGTGTATGTTTAACCCTTTAAGAGACCACCAGGTCATTTTCCAGAGTGGCTGCACCATGTACATTCCCACTGGCAGTGTATGAGAGATCGAGTTTCTCTGCATCCTCACCAGCCTTTGAAACTCTCAGTATTTTTTATTTTAGCTATTCTAATATGTGTCTCTTGTGGTTTTAACTTGCCTTCCCCAAATGGCTAGCGATGTTGAATATCTTTTCCTATGCTTATTTTTGTGGCATGTTTTGATATCTGGCGGGCAAGTTGCCTTTCTTATACGATTCCTGCCTTCCCTGAACCTAGGAAGAGCTGACCTTGTCTGTACCCTGAGGCAGGAATGCTTGTCTCAGCTCTTCTACAAAGAGGAAAGGACGGGGGACATGTGTGATTTGACCCCAGTGGTCGGGAACCCAGGTTCAGGTGGTCTCCAGGAGGCTCACTGAGGAGATGTGAAGCTGCTATCACCACATATGACAGACACCCCCCTTCTTCCAGTCTACACCCCCCAGAACACTTTTAATAAAATCAAGGCCTTTAGGGGCACCTGGGTGGCTCAGTCGTTAAGCGTCTGCCTTCGGCTCAGGTCAGGGTCCCAGGGTCCTGGGATCGAGCCCCGCAACGGGCTCCCTGCTCCGCGGGAAGCCTGCTTCTCCCTCTCCCACTCCCCCTGCTTGTGTTCCCTCTCTCGGGTCTCTCTCTGTCAAATAAATAAATAAATGAAATCTTAAAAAAAAAATCACGGCCTTTAGAGATGGAGTCACTTGGGTGTTGTGAGGAAGTTCTGAGACTGATCTTGCAACTGGAAATAATAGGACCTGAGCAAAGGGAACCCAGTCAATGGGGTTGCAAATACTACCTCCCCACCTTTTCGGAATGTAGAAGGTATCAGACAGGGAAAGCTTGAGTTGTCCCAAAAGGCCTGTGGTTCCCACCACCACCTCAAGCGCAGGGCCCATGTCCATCTGATGAGCTCTGCCCAGCCCCCTCACAAGACACGCCTAGTGAGGGGAAGACCACCTCTGAGAGTGACTGTATTCCCTGACCCAGACCCAGCTTCTCCCCAGGATCGACTGAGCACCTCCGAGGGCAGGGCCAGACCTGCGAGCCAGGAGCCTACAAGGAGCTAACACATACCCTGGAGGAGGAAATGTGAGCGGGCCCTGGCAGGAGCCAGGAAGAACCATCTCATAAACCATATGGTGGAGGATTCAGAGGGACAGGGGTCAGGGTCACCCTCTACAGCAGGGATTGTAAAAGCAGAATCCACAGTGGTGAGGCTCACAGGAGTCCCCTGACAGACGGCACATCCCAAATGCAGGTCCTTTCCTCTGCCTTCCAGGGCACTGAGGAACCTGTCCAAAAGATTCCATTTTTTTATACCCATGACCCAAGTTCTCTTCATTATAACCTATCCATTGAATCATTAAGTATTACCAAAAGATGGTATTCATAAAGTAAAGTGAGGTTGTTTATAGACCTGATGGAACACTGTCAGTGTGGCCTTGGGTGAGTTACTTAAAATGTGTTCCTTCACTTCCCTATCTGTAGAATGGGACTAATAATAATCCAGCTTCACTGAGACATTGGGAGGGTTCGAGTGCTGAAAACAGTACCTGGCCCAGAGCAAACACAGCAGAGGTGTCAGCTTTTATTATGCCTAAAACATGAGCAGCCCTGCCATACACTTCTAGAGGGTGAACATGGATCATCTCTGCCCCTATAGTTAAAGCTGATGTATATACAGAAGCCCCCCCTCCAATTCATATTTTACTTTTGCGAAAATTTTGTTGTTGTTTCTCAGTTCTTTGAGTGGCAATATCCGGTGAATGTAGGCTGCAAGGTTTTCAACCTCTCTTAAGTAGGCTTCAAAATCCTGGAGACTCTATGCATGGATGGTATTGGGGTAGGACCCAGGAGGGTGGTCCTATTGCTCAGAACTAGGTACATGGGGAGTGGTAGAAATCTCCCCTCTGGCAGGCACCCCAGCAGCTTGATTGGTGGCAGTGGTCCTTGGGCTCTTTCCTGGGGATCCCAGCCCCCCAGGCTGCCCTCCCCCCCACACTAGCTAGCCTCTTTGCGGACCCCAGGAGAGTCTGTGGACTGAGTGCTCACCCATGCGTGCACACCTGTCCACGGGGTTCAGGACCTGGCTCTGGACATCTTCTCCTTACCTAGTAAGTAAGTAAGTAAGTAAGTAAGTAAGCCTTACCTGACTGATCAGACCCAATTCTAACCCATCCTCTCCTCTGTACTTGAGGACTTGGTATATCTCTTTCCATTTGTCCTTTTACTCTGCTGAGGGAACGGAATCCAGGCTGTGTCAGAGCGAATCCTTTCTGCCCAGACTATGGCAGTGGATTTGAAATTTGTAATGAGGCCCATTCACATATATATGCCGAATAGATACAACGTACTGCATTGAGTGATTAAGGAAGCTAGGCCCAGAGAGGGTAAGCCACTTGTCAGAGGTCACAGAGCCAGACCCAGGCCCAAAGAGCTCCTCATTAGATCACACTGCCTCTTGTGAAGATGATTGTTGGTGGCCTAACTCCTTACCTAGTGAACTAACCGGCCTCTTTTCATGGCCCCTGCAGATGCCAAAGGGACCATCCGGGAGATCATCCTGCCTAAGGGTCTGGACCTGGACCGGCCCAAGAGGACCCGCACATCCTTCACGGCCGAGCAGCTCTACCACCTGGAAATGGAGTTCCAGCGCTGTCAGTACGTGGTGGGCCGGGAGCGCACCGAGCTGGCCCGCCAGCTGAACCTCTCCGAGACCCAGGTAAGCCGGTAGGGCCAGGCTGCTCCACCCCTGCCCTGCAGCCTGGGGACTTTGTGGGGTATGAGGCCTGTGGGCTGCTACAGGGAAACCCAGCTTTGGAGTTCAGACATGCGTTAGGGAAAAGCTTAGAGGAAAACCAGAGCAGTAAATATAGGGCGGACAAGAGAGCGCTGGTGTAGGCCAACAGGGGGCCTTGCTAAGGCATCAGGCACTTTGGAGTGGAATATGGGAAATGGCCAGAGAAATAGGAAGGAGGGGCGTCTAGGATGCAGGCAGTGATCAGGGGGGTGTTGGTGCAGGAGGGACCCTGCAGTAAAGGATGGGGAGGGGTTGGCTTGCCAGGAGCAAAGATTCCAGGGAAGAGAAAAAACATTACAGAATTGGGTTGAGGACTTCTCATTTCCCCATTCTGGGCCTTTCCCCATTCTGGGCCTTTCCCCACCCTCCATACATTCCCTCCATACATACCCTTGATCCCACTGTGCCTCAGAAGTTCTTGCTGGAGGGAAGGAGTCTGAACACCCCCTTTGCCCAGGAAGGGCTTAGCATTTTAACAACAATAAGCTTAACCCAGGGCGCCTGGGTGGCTCAGTTGGTTGGGCGACTGCCTTCGGCTCAGGTCATGATCCTGGAGTCCCGGGATCGAGTCCCGCATCGGGCTCCCTGCTCGGCGGGGGAGTCTGCTTCTCCCTCTGACCCTATCCCCTCTCGTGCGCTCTCTCTCTCTCTCATTCTCTCTCTCAAATAAATAAAATCTTAAAAAAAATAAATAAATAAGCTTAACCCAAAGGAAAATCATTTGCACTCTGTGTGAATGGAGGCATTTCCAGCTGGTAGCAGAGATGCAGGATAACAATAGTGATAATTAGACCACCTAGTACTCAGTGTGCCCAGGAGCTGCTCTGAGGGCTCCGCATATGGAAATTCACCAATGCCTCCCAGCAACTCAGTGATGTAGCTCCCTGTATTATCCCATTTTACAGAGGAGGAGAGGGAGGTTATGCCCAAGGTCATACAGCTAATAAGCTCCAGAGCTAGGACTTGGGCAAGCAGTCTGGCATCTTCATGCTACCTATAAACCGGCAACCATCCTGGAGCTTTTAAAGACTGACTCAGGGACCCTTAGTTGAGCAAGAGCTCTGGTAGGTTAATGTCCTATATGAGGGAGCTCAGTCAATAAGTGTATGACAACGACCAAAGCAGGACTTACAGCGGGAAGAGGCGAAGGAGAGGAGTGAGGAGGCAGATAGTCTGGAAGGGGGCGCTTCCTGGGGAAGGCGCGGGTGGATATGGGAGGCCCCGCGGTGCCTGGCACCCCTGCAGCGACGTCAGGTGTGGCTGAGGTCCTGCGGGCCTGGGCCATCTCCGCCTGGACCTCTTTTCCTGCTGCTGCCAGTTGCTGAGTCCCCAGAGCAACCCTGCAGACAGCCGGGGCCAGCAGAGGCCTTCGCTGCAGCTAGGCTCGGTCCGGAGGCTGGAAAGCCGGGCTCTGCCAGACAGAGGGCTGCAGTGGCTGGGCCAGGCCAGAGCTCCCAGGGGGAAAGTCAGGCGTAGAGTCACCCCTCGATACCTGCCCCTCCCTATCCTAACTGCCCTCTGCCTGGCCTAGTTTTGCCCGCACACTCTACCCTAAAGCTCTGCTCTCCAAGGGCACCTCAGATGCCCAGGCTCCTTCTCGGTCGTCATCCTTCCCCTGCCCTGCCTCCTAGACACCCTACGTGTACCTGCCCTTGATGGTCAAGGCCAAACCCCTCCTCTTCCAGGAAGACTTCCATAAGACCTCATTCCAAGAGACCCTTCCACATGGCTTGGTAAAGTGTGTGTGTATATGTGTGCATGCGCGCGTGTGTGTGTGTGTGTGTGTGGCGTGATGGGCCCCAGCTAGCACCCACTTCCCAAGGACAAGAATGTGTTTGAAAGCCACATCTCCTTTTCAGGTCTCCTTGGGGAGCTTAGCACACAACTGGGCAAACAGAGACCCCTCCGTGAATCCTCAACTCACTGACTCTTGCTTACCCCATCCTTTCTCTCTCCCCAGCCCCAGGTCTTGCAGATAGTATAAGGCACAGTTAACCTTTACGGAGACCTTCCTCTGTACCAGGCTCTAAGTACTTGACGTGGCCTAAATCATGTAGTCCTCACCAAGACCTTGTGGGAGGGGAGTGAGGTTTTTCTTCCGACCACACTTCTGACACCCAGTGTGTGGTGTTTCCCAACACCAACAGCAACCAATTCTCCCATTCTCTCTCACCAGCTGGGTGTCAAACTAGTCAATGCAGTTCTGATGCCAACTCCTGCAGTGAGCACAGATGATGCGGTGTAAGGCTCAGTCCCACAGGACAGTCTCCCATCAGGTGCCAGGTGCAAGTCCCCGGGGGCCACCTGTACTTCTGACTGGCCAGCTCTAAAATCGGGGGCTCCCACGTCTCCCTCCTCAGGTTTGGCAATGTGTTGGAATGACTCGCAGAACTCAGGAAAACACTTTCCTTTCATTTACAGGCTTATTGTAAAGGATAGAACTCAGAAATAGCCCAATTTGGTGGCAGGGGAGATAGAGCCAGATGGAAGAGATGCATAGAGCAAGATGCTGGGGTGGGGGTGTTCGAGGAGCTTCTATACCGTTTCTGGGTGTGCTACCCCCCTAGGTCACGTGCTCATCAACCCAGAAGCTCTCTGAATCCTACTGTTGAAGAGTTTTTATAAGCCAGCCCCATCCCCTCCCAGGAGGGCAGGGGTGGGGGCTCCAAACCTCTAATCACAGGTTGTAGTCTTTCTGGGACCAGTGCTCCTGAAACTGTGCAAGGCCCACTGAGTCACCTTGTTAGCATCAACTCAGGTGTGGCTTAAAGGGGCCTGTTATCAGTGACAAAAGACACTCCTATCACTCAAGGAATTCCAAGGGTTTTAGGGGCTCTGTATCAAGAACCAGGGACAAAGGTCAAATACGTACACTTTTTAAATACCAGAATAGGCCTTTATTATTTCTGCTTTTAAAGAGAGGGAAACTGAGGCACAAAGCAATTAAATAACACGCTCAAAATTTAAGGCAGGCATATTTGGGGCACCTGGTTGGCTCAGTCAGTGGAGAATGCAACACTTGATCTCGGGGTCATAAGTTCAATGCCCACACTGGGTATAGAGACTATTTAAAAATAAAATATTTTAGGGTGCCTGGGTGGCTCAGATGGTTGGGCGTCTGCCTTCGGCTCAGGTCATGATCCCAGGGTCTTGGGATCAAGTCCCGCATCGGGCTCCTTGCTCAGCAGGGAGTCTGCTTCTCCCTCTCCCTCTGCTTCTCCCCCTGCTTGTTCTCTCTCTGTCTCTCTTGCAAGTGAATAAATAAAAAATAAATAAATAAAATAAAATAAAATAAAATAAAAATATTTTAGGGGCAACTGGGTGGCTCAGTTCATTAGCATTGGCTCTTGATCTCATCTCAGGTCTTGACCTCAGGGTCATGAGTTTAAGCCCAGCGTGGAGCCTACTTAAGAAAAAAAGCCCCTGTGGTGGAATCGAAAGCTTCCTGGAAGAAAGGGGGGGGGATGAGCCCAGAGGCTCTGAGCCTGTCTCTTACTTGTTTGCTGAGCCTTATAAATTTGCCCTTTAGGCACCATGGGACTGATGATAGGAAGTACACGGGCAGGGTGCCTCTCCCCCACCTTTGCAGCTCCAGGACCTTCTACCACAGTTCACACGTTAGAATCATACCCAGAAATATTTTAAAAATATGGACGCCTAGGCCCCACCCCGTAGAGATTTTGATCTAGTGAGCTGGGATGGGGCATGGGCGTCAGGCTTTAGAAGAAAATGACTCCAGATAATCTCAAAGTGCAGCCCGGATTGACAACCCCCGATGGGGCCCATAAGGGCCCGAGAAATGGGCATGCCAGACCCTAGCCCCTGCCTCCCTTACCCGCCTCCCCAGGAGACTCCCCCACCCAGGGCCAGCCCACATGTCCCTCTCCCTGCTGCCCCTGCGGGACAAGACCCCCTGTAAAATCTTTGTCAGTCCTTATGGATCATATTCTTTTTTTTTTCTTCAAGATTTTATTTATTTATCTATCTATCTATCTATCTATCTATCTATCTATCTATCTATTTATTTATTTATGAGAGACAGAGAAGAGAGAGAGAGAGAGGCAGAGGGAGAAGCAGACTCCCAAGGAGCGGGGAGCCCGATGCAGGACTCGGTCCCAGGACCCTGGGATCATGACCTGAGCCGAAGGCAGCCACTTAACCGACTGAGCCCCCCAGGCGCCCCTATGGATCACATTCTTGTTACTGCCACTCCCTTTGTTGCTGGGAGTGGGTCAGTGCCACCCTCCCCCTAGACCCTCAGCTTCCCCAGGACAGGAATCCTGACTTCTGGGTCTGTCCTTCCCCCTGAGTTCAGAGCCAGGAGCTCACAGGAGGGTGGGCCAGGCACCATGCGGAGCCATCTACATGGACTTCCTTACCTGATCCCTGCAACCGTCCAGGTATTTTTGTCCCCATTTTTGAGATGAGAAACTGAGGCTGGCGTGGTCTTGGGCTGGTGCCTAGGGCCTACAAGGGTGGCTGCTAACAGGGCCGAGAAGCCAGGGGGCTTCCCAGCAGGGGAGAGGAATCCAGCGACACACAGAGCCCCTTCCCCCGAGGGTCTGGTGGGACCCGTTCCTGGAGTTCCCGGGTGTGACAAACTTAGAAAGGTTTTCTTCTTTCCAGTCACCTCCTTCAACCATATTTGGTCGAGTGCCCGTTGGCCTTCCCTTACTGGTACCTCCTTCAAACGTCACCTCTTCAGAGAGGCTGTTTGCCCCCCAGGAGTAAGCTAGTCCCCTCTGCTCCCTCTCCCCGCTTTTTTCCAAACTAGTGTCTCTCCAGGTGGTGTTCTCGGGCTGGTGTCCCCCGCAGACTGCTATCTGTCCAGGACCGCTTAAGTGCAGAAATGGAGAGTACGTGTAATTCGTTTTAACTGTATTTGACAAAAACATTGGTCTGTGACAGACTGGAAACTTTAAAAAGTGGTTCCTCAGCACGAATAATTTGAGAGACACTGCTTGAAGCCCTTCTTGCCCCTTGCCAGTCGCGACTGTTCTCATTTGCCCTCTTCATCCGGCCCCCCCTCCACGCTGTCCCCTCCACGCCAAAGATTGGCTCTACTTTCCTCACTGCTGATTCCCCACGTCGAGGGCAGCACCCAGCAGGTAGTAGGCACTCAGCACACATCCGCTGAATGAATGATTGAGCGAATGAATGAATCAATCAATCTCAAGTAGATCCCATTACCTTCTGGTTACCTTCCGTCATTGAAACTCAATCCAGTCCACTTTAAAACACCAAACTCATGTCTGTTTCAAATCTTTTCCTCCCCTTCCCCACTCAGAACAGGCCTGACTCACTGTTGAGGGCGCTGGAGGGGTGGTTGCTCCTAGGAGGTGGGGTCCTGAGGCATCGCCCTAGGGAGCCCTCATCCTCACCCAGGCAGCCCTCCCACTCCTGCCTCCTCGTCCTTGTCTCCGGGCTCCTTCACAGGAGCCACAGGAGTGGCTGGCCTGCCTTACACTGTCCCAAAGCTGGAGGCCACCAGCAAGCCTTCCCCGTCCTTTATCTTTGTGCGCCCTGCACTCTGCGGCACCCGCCTTGTCCTGCGGGCACACACTGTCCCAGCCAGCTGCCAGCCTCCTGAAACCTCCAGGCCAGAAGCAAGCCCAGCCTCTGTACTCCTGGGACACAAATCTGGGCGCAGTAGTGCTGGGTTTGACAAGTGTTCCAGCTGGGGAGCGACGTCAGACTCTCCTCTCAGGCCTTTCTAGTCCTTACACATGATTCTTCCAGAGCCTGCTCCTGGCCCTCCGTGAAGGGGGCACCCTCTCCTTCTCACAGTGGGGAGGAAGTCCCGGCACCAGGAGGGCTGACCACTGAGCTTCCCTCCCAGCCTCTGGTTTCTTCTATAGACCAGGACAGGGCTTGGAGCACCAGGTGCTGGGTGGTGGTAGAGGCTGGTCCTGCCTCCTCTCATAGACCTGGGAAAAGGGGCTCTCTCTGCCCTTTTGTTGGTGGCTTCACTTAAGATGTGGAGGACTTGGCACCTCTTTGTCCAGGTTTGAGAGTGTGGCCCTTGGAAGCCCCCCTCAACATCCTGCCGTATGCTGTCACACATGGTGTCACGTTAAGAAACCTGGCAGCCTTTGTAGGGCATGAGGTGGGAGGTGGCTGCTGAAAGGTTCAAACAGATGGGGACAGAAAGCTCACTTCAGAGGCAGTGTGGGGGTCAAGACCAGGAGCCGTGGGATGGTCCTCGCACCGGGCAGGGGCGGCTGCCCGAGGCCCCATGCTTTAGAGGGCTTTGGCCCTTTTCGGGCCATGCCCCTCTCTATGGGGTGAGCACTCTGCGAGGCCGAGGGTGCTGTCCACCAGGAGTCTGTGTCTGCCTTCTAGATCACACCCCATGTCCATGAGCTGGAGGCCAGGGTCCCTTATTGGCTCACCCAGAGCAGGCTGGTGTGGGAAGGCCTTAATGACGCTCTGAATGCTCTTCTTCCCCCTTTCGCTCCACCCTTGCTCCCCCACTCCCCACTCCCTTACCCTCCATGTCCTCCCTCTCCTTTTCTCCTCCCACCTACCCCCACTTTGCTTTGCCCTGCCTGACACCCCGCCCCACCCTCTGCCCCAAGGTGAAGGTCTGGTTCCAGAACCGCCGCACCAAGCAGAAGAAAGACCAGAGCAGAGACCTGGAGAAGCGGGCGTCGTCCTCGGCCTCCGAGGCCTTTGCCACCTCCAACATCCTGCGGCTGCTGGAGCAGGGCCGCCTGCTGTCCGTGCCCAGGGCCCCCAGCCTCCTGGCGCTGACCCCTGGCCCGCTGGGCCCGCCTGCCGGCCACAGGGGCACCTCACCGGGTGACCCCAGGAACTCCTCTCCGTGCCTCAACCCAGTGACCTCGGCCTCGGCCTCCCCGCCGCTGCCACCCCCGCGGCCAGCCCTTTGCTTTTCCGCTGCCGCGCTCCTGGACCTGCCTGCCTGCTATGAACTCGGCTCCTCGGCCTTCGAGCCCTACAGCAGGAGACCAGGCAGCCCTGGCGGTGGCAAGAAAGCCAACGTGTAAGCCTCCACCCCCGTGACACTGAGTCCCCAAGCACCGCACGCCCCCGCCTCCCCTGCCCCGTGGACCGCCCGGAGCCGGCTCGCGGAGCGCAGGGACCAGCGCACGCCGGCCCGGCCGCCCCCCAGCTCAGAGACTGTCCACCGCAAGGCCTTGGTCCCACAGCTTGTGTGTGTGAGTGCAGTGTGCGTGTGTGTGCCGCTCACGGAAATAAAAGGAAAACAATGACAAGAAGGGAAACAAGAGTCCCCACAGCACCACCACGGCTCTCAACCCCCTCTCTCCTCCTCACTGGGAAGGAGGACGCGCTGAGCCTGGGGCTCTCTACCGGGGCCGGGCGGAAACGAGAGCCACGAGAGCCACGAGAGCCACGTTCACAGTTGCGGGGTGGGGATCGGGGTTCCACACGTGTGGGGGCTGACAGGCACCTGACTCCTACTCCCAATTAGAGCTTCCGCCTGCGCGTTGCAAAGCCCGTGGTGGCAACATTGATGCTTTTGTTGGTTAAACATTGCTCTTTGCAAGCTCCTCTTTGAAACAAAAATATTCCAGAGGTAGAAATGTTAAATCCTTCAAGAGGGGTAAACAATGAAAGGTCAGATCAGGATCTAGAGAGCCAGAGAGGGTAAATCCAGGCAAGATCCCACACGCCTTAGAAAGCACGCCGGTCGCGATCATCACCCCACGAAGCACTTTTTAAAAAGTGTTCTGTTTTTGTCTTTTTGTTCAAGTAAGATGCTTGTATTTAACTTTTTGTTGGGCCACGACTGTGGATTTATAGCAGGTTGCAAAGAAACTGTAGAGAAATGCTTGTACCCTCCACCCAGTGTCCCCCTTGCATTTTCCAACACCAAAGCAGGAAGTGGACATGGGTACCGTGTGTGCATGGTTCCCTGTCATTTTATCACCCATGTGAGATCTGTGCACCCGCCACACTGCAGTCAAGGTGCAGTTCTGCCAGTTACCACAAAACTCCCCCCTTCATCGTCACCCCCCCCCCCCCAGACTTCTTTGAAAGAATGGAAATCCTGAAAGAGGGACCGGGGACCGGAAATGGGTCCTTAGGCCAGAGGTTGGAGGTGAGGTTTCAACTCTCTGGGGAAGAAAAGACAAGCACGTCCACTCCAGTCTGCTCCGGGAAAGACATATTTGGTTTCAGACTGGCTGTCCTGAGTCACCCAGACAGGGCTTCCCCATACAGTTGTGCTTCCTCCCCTCCCTCTGTGCTGGCGGTATCATTTGGCAAGGTGCTTGGAAATGCCCGGACATCCTGAGTCTGGAATGAAACATGGGGATGACCTGGGCAGACCTTGGCTTCAGTGGGTCGAGCCACCACCTAGTACCCACCTTGCCTTGTCCAGCAGACCTGTGCCCCATGACTCCTTTAGCCACTTGACACAAGGAGGGTTCCTCCATTTATACTTTCTGCTCCGAGCTGAAAACTGCCAGGGCAGACCTGCTGCATGACACCCTAGAGGTAAAATATAAAAAGGTAAGACAGGGTCCTAGGATTGGATGGAGGGAGACCTGCCCTGGTTCCCGGGAAGCTCTCAGTATTATGAGATCGAAAGGCTTAAAGAGACCCAAATGTAATGGAGGAGACATAAGCTCAGCTCTCTGGGGGCTCAGAGTCTAGGGGCAGTGACAAGAGACACTGCTCCAAAAGGGCATGACAAAGGGAAGACACCAGATGTGTGGTGAATCCAGAGTGCTGGAGGATGCAGGGAAGGCTTCCTGTAGGAGGTGGCCCTGAAGCTGGCAGAAGAATGATCCTCTATAGATATTCAAAAAAAGATGATGATGGAATGGTGCGGGGGAAGAAGTAGCCAGGTATGATCAGGGCAAGGGGTGCAGGGTGAGGGCAGGTCGGGGGAGACAGTGAGGAAGCGACAGTGAAGAGAGGGCAGCCTGCCAGAAAGCGCATGTGGTACGGAGACCAGGAAGAGATGTGGTCTGGAGCAAGGGGCTGTGAGAGCACCTGAAGTTCCAGGGGGAGGAGCTGAGTTCATACTGGCTGCAAGCTGGGGGCAAACGAAAAGCCAAATTCAGAGGTTAGAGGGCCAGCCTTACCCCTGCACACCTCTCCTCCCCTCTGCTGCTGCGGCACGTGGCTTAGGGCCCCTCCCAGATCTGGAAGAGCTCCAGGACACGGTTTCCATGTTTATAGTCAACAGGGAGGAGGGGAGTGGCGAGGGGAGGGGTGGCCACCGGGGCGGTCTGATCAGCTCCCTCCAGCTCCGGCCTGGCCTCAAGAGTTTGCGCTAGCCACCAGCAGGCTCAGGTCCTCAGCTCCCAGCCTGCCCCCTTGCCATGGCCACAAGGGTAGACAGTAGGCCCGGAGGGCTCCCCGGCAGTGGCTGTGACCTGGGCACAGCCCGGGAACACATGCAAGCGGTCACCCGAAACTACATCACCCACCCCCGTGTCAGTGAGTACAGTCCCCGCAGTGGGTGAGGGTGGGGGCTGCTGGGTGGCTCGGCTTCTTAGGCTCAGGGAAAGAGGAGGCTCTGAGGCTGAGGAAGGTCTAGGGGGCTCTTGGTCCAGCAGAGTGAGGCAATGGACCGCCCAGACAAGGGGCCACCTCTGCAGATGGGGGGATGGGGTCCCTAGCCCAGGCTACCCCAGAGGAGAAGGCAGGGGAGTTCCTTGTGGGAACCTTTCGGTCATCACCCTTACCCAGCCCTAAGACTCCAAGTCCAGAGAGAGCTCCCCACTGCCCCAAGGGTGTGTGTTTGTGATACATGCTCTGTGTGAATGTGTGTGTGTGTTGGGGGTGTGTGTGCATGTGCGCCAGAACACTCAGCACGAGGAAATGTATGATCAGGTGTTCTCAGGGAATGCGTGCGGCAAGGTGGACCATGTGTGCATTCTCAGGATGGGGACAGACACGTCCCTGTGTCATGTCAATGGGTACATGTCATGTGTGCCTTTGGGGGAAGGTGTCTGTGTGTATAACCCAGGGGAAGGAGCGTGCCTGGTTATGTGCGTGCTTCCACCTTCACTTGGGTGAGGATAGGTGTAAATATGTGTGTGACAGCTTGCAAGTGTGTATGATCAGAGGGAGGAAATGTGTAACGTACCTCAGGGTGAGCGTGTGGTTCCGTGCACGCGCATGCGTGCTCATGGGGAGAATGTGGGTATGTCGTCAGGTGATGTCATATGTCTGTGTCTGTACAGCTGGGGGCAGGGGGAGTGCCTGGCACGGGGAGAATTCAGAATTCAGAGGGGGCCATCCCGAGGTGTGTCCAGATATCTGGGGCACAGAAACCAGTAAGGCTCTGAGGACCAAAGGGAGTACCCCCTCCATCTCTCCTTGCCAAGGTCATTCTCCAATTCTTGAATTCTCAGGCAGCCCAGCTCACTGGACTAAACCGGCCTGGCCAGCACCGGCCAAGCAGAGCCAGAGGCTCCTAACAGGGCATGTGTGGAGAGAAGCTGGCCTAGCACAGCCTCCCCGCCCTCCCCCCTCGGTCGGTTGTTACCCAGACCGTAGGGGGAGGAGCCACCTGACGGGGCAGCCCAGAGAGCCGGGTCTGCATTGAATGGGGCTGGCATCCGCCCAGAACGGACCTAGTGCAAAGTGGGCAGGCCCGGGGTGCAGAGGAACAGAGCAGGGGGTGTGAGGCACCTCCAGAGGCCTGAGGCAGGCACTGAGGGGTGGAGCACATTCCAGCTGAGGAGGAACTGAATGGGACCAGATTTAGCAAGGAGGCCCTGCAGGCCCTTGCGATGGAGGCATGGGGGAAGCGCTGGGGCCCAGATCCTCCCCTGGGGCAAAGCAGGGGTCATGAAGGCCCAGAAATACCCCGTGACTGGGCCCCCACTTGGGCCCAGAGCCCAGGCCTGGTGGAGATCTGAGCCCACCCTGGCAGGCTCTTCCCCCACCACCCCCTGCCGAGTGCCCTCCCCAGGACCCTGCCAGGTGCCACCACACCCCAGGGCCCCCTCCAGCCGGTTGCCTCCAGCCAGCACCTTATTTAGAGTCAACAAGCCCTGGTACAGGGAAACACCCAGGAGATGTGACCCAGGCTGGAACCCGGGGTGGCAGCGCCCTCGTGTCTGCCTCTGTGTCACCTCATGGGGCCCTCACCCTTGGTGAGTGTGTCACACCCAACAGCTGACCCCGAGACAAGGTTCTGCAGAGGGGGAGCCCCTCCACCCCTGACTCTTCTCCGCACCTGCATTAAAGATGTTCCTGCAGTGACAAAGGCTACCGCCTTTGCTGCACACCAGTGCCCTCACAGGGTCCCCCCAGGGGCCAGCCTCCCCAACCCAGGAGCAGATCGGATTCCTCAGTGTGCTTCGGCACCCACAGCTTTCTCTGGTTCCCACCCCCTCCCTCCTCTGGGGGCCCTGAGGGGTTTCCTCCCTGAGGGGTGAGGATGGGGGTGGTGGGAGGGTGTGCAAAACTAGAGCTGCGCCCTCAGGTCAGGAGAGGCAGGACTCCTGTGTCTCTCTCTGCCTGTCTCCCCCAGCCTGGCCTCCAACTGGAGGACTCTATGGACTCTACGGATTTCTGGGCAGGAGAACTTTAGGCAGAGACAGAAAGCCTAGGAGGAGAGCTGGGGGACCAGAGGGCAGGGATGGGGCAACGGGCTGCCAGCCCCCCCAGGGCTTCCTCAGCCGTGGGTGGGCTGAGTCCAACAGAAGTTCTCCTGGAGGAGGAGGTGGACCAACAGGCCTGAGGCCTTAAGGGTGATTTCACTGCAGTGGCTGAGGGAATAAGCCAGAAAGGGGGGGGCAGGGTAGAATAGCATGGGGGTGAATCCCAGCAATATCTGCCCTGGTTAAGAAGGGACCCGGCTGCCTCCCTCAGAGCTAGAGCTCTTTCCCCATGGGAAGGACATGGCATGGCGCTTTAACTGTTGTGTGGGGCAGAAGGTGCTTGGGGGGGGGGGGAGGCAGTAGGGGGAGGGGGGGCAGGGTGCAGCGGGAGCAAAGGTTGGACCGACAGGCTGTCAGCCGGGCTGGAGGGGCAGAGCCAGGTCAGATCACCCAGGGGCTGGAATGCCAAACCCCCAGCTTTGCTGCCTGCCTTGGTTTCCTCCACGGAAAGGCCAGAGAGTTCCACCCAGCAGGTCTTGGGCTGATTCTAAGAAGCCTCGGCCCTCCCTCCCCTAATCCGTCAGGAGGGGATCAGGGAGGAGGTGGGGGACCTGCTGGCCCCTGGCTTGCCCCCACCTCTGCCTCACGCCTGGGCGGCCTGCACAGCCCTCTCCCAGGACGCTGCAGGTGTGGCTGGGCAGGCCCTAATTAGTGGGCTTCCAGGAGCCCCGCTGAGCCTTTGACAGGGGAAGACAGCGGGGAGATGGGGGCAGGGAGGGGCGCCAGGCCTGCAGCCCTAAGTGCAACCCTGAGTGTCAGCTAGGACAATGGAGAAGGGGAGGGGGCAGAGCAGAGGGAGGGAGTGTCTGCAAAGTCTCAGGAAGGCCTATTGAGGGAGTGCCCCTCAGAGGTCTTCTGGGCCAGCCCCCTGCCTCCAGCATGACCCTGTCCCCCTTCACCTCACCAGGGTTGACCAGTAGGTCCCAAGGCTGGGGGAGTGCCACAGGATGCTGACTGACTTGTGGTGTGCCCCAGGAGAAATCAGCCAACTTCTGGGCCTCAGTTGGCCACTGCATGTGATGGACACAATCAGTTGGGGGTGGGTACACACAAAAAGCCTGGCTTCCCAACAAGGACACCTTTGTTGCTCAGCCACCACCTTGGCTGTGTCCAAACTGGACAGCCTTGAAGAAAAGATGTTCTCTAGTCTTACTGGGGAGACACAGAGCTCTGGTCTGAGTCGGGGAGACATAATCCAGCTCATTAAGGACCACAGCCTGGGGAAGACACCTCTAGGGTGCCCGCCTGGGGGCTGTGGGACTTCAGAGGGGAGCAGAGTCAGGGGGCTGCAGGACTCAGTCAAGGGCAGGGCGTTGAAGGATATGAAAAGCCAGATGCTGAACAGAAACAGCCAGAGTGGATTATCTGCAGTGAAGGGCCCAGGCTATGGAGTGACGGACTCATTTAGAAAGCCCAAGAGAGAGAGCCAGGCCTGTGCCTCTGGAAACCCAGAAAGCCGGCTTACGGCTGAGGCTGGTGGGCTGGGCTGGGGGCTCACAGACCGAGGGCCCTGCAGGCAGCATTCCTCCTGGCCTCTGGGCTGCCCCCAGCTGCTCACCACTGCTCCCCCCACCTCAGGTGCCCTCCCCAAGGTAGCGCTGTGGGGATTTCCACAGGTTTCCCAGAAAGAAGCTGTGAAATGGGGGAAGCCCGCTGTGAAGAAAGGGAGGAAGGTGAAAGACTTGACTGACTCTGAGGCAGAATTGGAAAGAGTTCCCTGGGGCTTTGTGGACCTTGAGCCCCATTCCCTACCCACCCCCCCCCCAGCCCTTTTGGCCAGTCTGGTATTTTCTCTATAGGGCCAGCAAGAGGCCAGCTCTTCCCAAGGCTTTTTAAAATGAGGCTCTGTTCCACTGTGCCTGGTCCCTTGGGGTGGCCTAGAGAGAAGCCAGAGTGGAGAACGCCAGGAGAGGGTGGAAGGTGAGCAAAGGAAGTCAGCAGTGGAGCGCACTTGCCAGAAAGTGGGCTGTGAAGGGCAGCAGCTGTGCAAGGACTGGGGCTGAGGGAATGGTTTTTGAGATGGGAGATACCAGGGGCGCCTGGGTGGCTCGGTGGTTAAGCGTCTGCCTTCGGCTCAGGTCATGATCTCAGGGTCCTGGGATCGAGCCCCCACATCGAGCCCCCACATCGGGCTCCCTGCTCAGCGGGGAGCCTGCTTCTCCCTCTCCCACTCCCCCTGCTTGTGTTCCCTCTCTCACTGTGTCTCTCTCTATCAAATAACTAAAATCTTAAAAAACAAAACAAGATGGGAGCCCCCAGAGCTTGCTTGATGGGAGGGCCAACAGAGGGGGCCGCTGGCTCTCTGCCCCAGACAGCAGTCATCTCTGGGGACGGACCCCGGGGCAGGAAAGGTTGGCCTAAGAGGGAAGGTTGGATAGATACCTCCTCCCGTCCTCTGAAGGAAGCTGAAGGAGTTCCCTGCTCCAGGTCCAAGCCCAAAAGGACGAGTCTTCTCGTGCTCTCTTGTTCTTGAGTTTTCCTAGCTGTCCGTAAGCTCAGAAGAGCCTTGCAAACATCCCCACAAGGACCGCCTTGCCCAGTCGGTCTTCCTAGCCCAAGGCCCAGGAAAAGGAACATAGATCGGGTGAGGGGTTTGACCACTGAGCCCCAGACTGGGGAAGACGTGAGCTGGGGGCGTTTAGTTTTTCTTAGTGTGGGGTGACTTGGCACCAGGCTTGCATGGAAGCATGAGGGCAAGTGGCTGAGATCCCAGCCCCAGCTCTGCCACAAGCATGCTGGGTGATCCTGGGCTAGCTTTTTCACCCCCATTCTCCTCCGCTTTTGAAAAGAGGGTTAGACCACTCTCCCCTCTGATGTTCTTCCAACCTGAGTGATCCAGTGACCTTACAGACACTCTGACCATCCTGCCTTGTCAGGGCGCCTCATCTCAGCTGTCCCACTGGTGCTTCCCAGGGACCCCAGGAAGAGCTGTATATCCCAGGGTCATGGGTGAGGAAGAGTTCCACGGTCTCCCAGCTAGCCTCCAGCAGAACCAAGATAGGCTTCCTGTCTGCCAGTCCATGGCTTTCCTGTTGGGGTTCCCCAACACTGGAGTTAGAGGCTGTCTGTAAGCTGAGCTCATTTCTCCATTTGTGGGTCTCTCCAGCGACTAGGACTAGGGCATTCTTCTCCCTCCTTCCTTGTCACTCTGTCCCCTCCCCCACAGGCACTACAGGGAGCCCAGGTTGTCCAGGATCCCCCCTGGCCAGGCCTCATGACAAGGCAGGGACCCTGGCTGGTTTTTCTCACCGGTGCCTGCCCCCCCCCCCCCACAGGCACACATGCTCACAGACACAGTGCTCAGTCAGTATCGAGTGGCCCCCGAGGGCCACAGAGGGAGGGCAGTTCTCTCCTCATCTCTAGCTGGGGGCCAGAAGCTTTTGGAAAATGTTGTGGGTCTGAGAGGAGGGAGTGGGTAAGATGCGGGCTGAGGCCAGAGGGGAAGAGGGGAAGCAGCCTCAAGATAAGAAAGACTTCTTCGTGGCTGAGGGGGAGGAGAGGACTCTGAGGGGCCTCTGCCCTCACCCTGGCCCTCCTCCAGCCTCCTGCAGGTGTCCAAGCCAGCAGGGGGCCCTGCGGGCAGGGGCATGACCCTTACAGCAATGGTGGCTGGCCCTGTCACAGCTAATGACCCTGACAGCCCAGACTGGGAAGGGGGTGGGGGTGGTGCTTACAGGGAGGGAAAGCAGAGGATGCCTCTGTGTGCGTGTGCGTGTGCGTGCGCGGGCGCGTGCGTGTGTGTGTGTCTGGGTGTGTGTCTGGGTGTGAGACCCTCACCTACCTCCACCCCTCCCCCAGCCTACAGGACTGTGTGCAGCGTCAATGGGCCCCTGGTGGTGCTGGACCAGGTCAAGGTAAGATTTCCACTTCCTCCCAGGGCTCCCCAGCCCCTGTGCAGGATTTCTTCTAAATTGCCCTGCTCCTAGCTGTCTCCCAAGGGCCCACCCATCCCTTGTAATTCCGTCACCCATCCCCACGTTCTTCCTCCCCAGCTGTCTCCCCAGCCACCCCCGGGTTCCCTTCCTGCATTTTCAGTGCCCCCCCCCACTCCCGCTCTGGGCCTTCAGGGACCCACACCTATCACCAAGGACCTGGGGGATCTACGCTATTGTGCCTCTTCGTCAGTGGGATGGTTGTATTGAACTTGCTTACACGGCTGGACTCTTCCATCAGCTGCTTCTTTTCAAAGGAAGGGAAGGCAGAAGAGCAACACCAGCTAACTCTTCTCCAGAGCTCCAGGTTTTCAGAGGCTTTTGGAAAATCTCAGCCTGGGAACCAGCAGCATGGGTGGGAAGTAAAGAGGGCCTCCCAGAAAGAAATGGGACGTGGGCTCATTTGTGTCCCCTGGGGAACCGCAGGACCATGGCAGAGACTGATAGCATTTTGAGTCTGGGGTTGGGGATTCTTAAGGCATAAAGGGCCCTGCAAAAGTATGAGGTCACTCTGCTGTCCCCCTGCCACCAAACAGTTCCACCCCCCAGGCTCCCACCCCATGCCACCCATCCCAGACTGGAAAACTGATGCCACCCTGAGTCATCCCTTCCTCGACCCCAGTCCATCAGTGCCAATGACCTGTGAGCAGTCTCCCACCCCACTGCTCCCTGATTATGGCCATGGCCTCTGGGCCCCCAGACTGGGGCCCTCCTGTCCTCCATGCTGCCCCCCTGCAACCTGAACCCCTTCGCTTCCCTGCCTCAAACTCACCTAGTACTGCCAGTGCCTTCACCTTACAGGCGCCACATTCTGTGAGGGTTCGCGCGCACCTCCCCGGCCTCATGCCGAATCCCCTCCCCTCCCTACGTGGAAATCCACCCTGCCTCTGCATGGAGCTGCCATTTGATGTCTCTAGGCCTTTGCTCATATTTTCCCTCTGCCTCTCCCACTACCTTTCCCCCATACCTTCCTCTGACTCACCCCCAGGACTAGCTGAGAGGTCACTTCTAGAAGTTTCGCCCGGGCCCCTGGGCAATGAGCCCGTCCCTCCTCTCCCTCTTCTGTACTGTCCCGTTGGCAGCTCCATCAAGCCATTTGATCACCACCTGGCCACATGTCCCCTCACTGCCCCCACAATGTCCCTCCAATTGCACATTACTCCTGAGCCCCCGGAGCCCCACCCTGTACTTCTACTGAACACCCAGTCCATTGTGGGTGCTCAGTTTGTTCAGAGGAAGGGTGAGTAAATGAATGAGAGGCATGAATGACTAAATCCAACCCTTTCATTCCTGGAAACCAGATTCCGAGTTCATACAGATCTTCCCGTTTGACCCACTAGCCTCGGGGAGGCACTGGGAGGGAGCGTGATGGAGTGTTTACGCGTGTGCACGCGGGGGTCACGCAGTCTGACTCAGGCTCTCCAGCCCACCCTTCCCACTAGCTACCTGTCAATTCTAGATCGGCAGCATCAGTACTACCTGAGAACTTGTTAGAAATACGGATCCTAGGGCTTCTACCCCAGACTGACAGAATCAGAAACTCTGGGGTCGGGGGAGGATGCAAAAGTCAGTCTTTAAAAGCCCTTCAGGGGCTGTGATGCTCCCTGAAGTTTGAGAAGCATCTATTTAGGCTTGCAAACTCTAGCTTCCTCATCTAGTAAATGATCAGAGAGTTATTGTGAGGATCAAATGAGGTAAATGTATTTTTATGAGTCCTCCTTGAGAACGGTTAGCACTCGCTCTGCTTGGAATGCAGAAGTGCTAATACGCCTGATTAAACAGTTGGTGCCGTCTGCTGCCCCCTCGTGTGGTATGGAGAGTCAGTACCTTCACAGACATCCACTCTCCCAACTACTAAATGGGACTAGACTAGGAAATGAGATAGATCCTCAGACCTGTGTCTCTGTGATTATTAGATGCATCTGTAACTCTCATAGAACAGACCAAGTGGTTGATGGAGACACCCAGAGAACCCTGAACTTGCAGAGGGAAAAAAATCAGTTCTATATAGTCTCATAAGTTCAGGAGATGGAGAAGACAGCTTTATGTATCCCTCTCCAGATTCCACACCTTCCCTCTTCCCTAGTGGCTTTGGCAAAATGCCACAATTCCTCCTCTACAGCGCCACCTTCTGCCCAAGTCGAACCACACCAGCAATTACGCTTCCTGCTTCCATTTTTCTCAAATGGAAAAATGCTTGCGGGGAAGAATTTTATGCAGATTGGAAGTTCTTAGCCCAGGGAATAAGGGCCTCGAGATTGTACGCAAACCTTTGAAGCCGTGTATCCGTGTGGCTGTGCATTTTTCTAGAGGTAGTTTCCACAGTTCCATCTGATTTTTGGAGGTGTGAGTGTAGGCTGTAAAATGCTAAATGCTAAACCCCTGAGTGTAGACTGTAAAAATGGCCCCGCTAGATTATTAAACATCCACACTCCCAGCCCTGATCTCACAAACAGTCACACACAGGTTGTGCAAGCATTAAAGAGGAGTCCAGTTAGTGGACAGCCACCTGCCTGGGATATGTTAGAGAGATTTCACTAGAGCAGCGGTTTTTAAACTTGAGCACGCATGAGAATCCCCTGGAAGGATTCTTTGGGCCCCGACCCAAAGTTCTGATTCAGCAGTCTGAGGTTGAGGCCCAAGAATCTGCATTTCCGGCAAGTTCCCAGGTGCTGCTGCTGCGCTGGGGAGCACACTTGGAAGATTGACTGCTCTAGAAGATCTTCTTCCAACTGCTGTGTTTTGATGCAGACCAGTCCTTATTGAGACTTGAAGATAGCACTCACCTTATCCACCTGACTCGGTTCCAAATGTCTGTGGCTACTTCCAAACTTTTAAAAGAAAAAGCTTTCAGAAGCATGTATATCAGCTCTGAAGACAATTTCCAAAGAGGGCTTCCCAAACTGCCTTGGGCATTGTCAGAAGGAAATGACTGGAGGCCAGGGCTTAGTCCTGCCAGGCTTGCTAAGAACTTTCCAGTCGGCCGAGTGCAGGAGTGCGAGTGTGGGCAGCAGCTCCTCTCTGCCTGACCCCTGGCTGGCTGAGAACTCAGCAGAATCCCCAGCGGAGGACACGGGTGGCACTGAACCATCCCCGCTCCCTGTGGTCCTCCTAGGGACCCAGGGTGGGAGTTGAGAGAATCAGGCTCTGAAATGGGGTTCCTCTGAGTATAAGCTCATTGTTGCACCCTGGAATTCTCCCCCTGCACTCCCGGTTGTAACTGGCTGTGACCACCCCTGCCCCCCACAGATGACTCACGCAGACACACACAGAAGAGCCTGGTACTCTCTTCCTAGAGGGTTCCAGACCACACCCTCCGTGACGGGGTGTGATGGTTCTGACCTGGCTCTGCCCGTTCTCCGGCGTCCGACTGCAATCTCTCTGCTATGCACAGTTCGTTTCCTCTGATTTCACTGATTTCATCTTTCAGGGACACACAGGGCGCCACCTCCTCTCCGTTCCCCTTTCCTCTGCCCTCCCTCACCCACATAAACCCACATAAAAAAGGAGGACTTTATCAGCCGGCTGCCTGGTTTTTATCGGGCCCTGGCCTGCGCTCTGTCGGGCACTTTTCCTCCCGAGGCCCACCGGACAAGGAGGCCGGCGGCTGCCTCGGAGAGAGAGACGGGCCCGCAGAGCGGCCGCGGAAAGCCAAGGACTTGCAGTCAACGTCGGTCCCGGGGCCTCCCAGCCCTGGCTCTTGGGCGCCCTCTTGTGGTTAACGAGCCAAAGACCATTAGACTTGAGCTGCCGCGCAGACCTCAGCGCCTTCCTCCCGGGGCCGGCCCTGCTCGCCCAGCAGCCCAGCTCCGAGGGATGGTTTGGGGGAGAACGAGGGCGCTTTCCTGGCCTCCGAGGAGGGGCCTGAGCCGAGCTTCTTCCAGTGACCGTCAGAGCTGCAAACGCTCTGGTCTCAAGTTCCACCCTCCCACGCCCGCAGGGGTGCGCTGGGGGAGTGTCCCCCCTCCTCACACCCCGTTAGGAAATTGAACCATCCCACACACACCCCCAGACCCTTAACGTCACTATGTTAGGTAGAGTGGGGTATTTAATATAGTAAGGATGGTGATAACCAGTCGCACTGTACTTGAACATCCCAAATTACATTTTAATTACCAAAAAACAAAAATAAAAATGTTCCTTGTAACTAGTGAAAGAAAAGTTAACTGTTTGTCCCTAACTTCTTTATTCCCAGCCTCTTGAGATAACCAAGGTAAAGATCCTGCTATAAAGAGGCAAATAAAGTGCATGTTGGAGGTTTACATTGGTGTCAGTCTCTTAAAAAACATGATTCCCTCATGTCGGTAGCATTCTTCTTGATAGCAGTGCGGTAGCCTGGACGTTCTGCGATTGATTCGGTGGTTCCGTTACTGGCAGACATTCGGTGTGTTTCCAGGCTTTGCTATTGCAAATAGTACAGCAAAATGTACCCCTTTCATACTGGGGACTTTATTGCTATAAGGTAGATCCCCCAAAATGAAATTGCTGCTTCAAGGTGTATATTGATTTTAAAATAGATTTTAAATAGATACTGATGATTTGGGGGCAACACTGCTAGCCCAGCAATGTTGTGGGGATTCACATTCCCGTCAGCCATGTGTTAGAGGACCCACCTTCCAGCATCCTTGCCAGCCCCAAACATGTTCTCTCCTGGGATTTTGCCTATCTAATCAATGAGAATAATACTACCTTGTTTATTTACATTTGAGTATCTTTTTGTGTGTTTGGATTTCACTTTCTCCTCTGTGAAATCTTCCTACAAATTGAGGTGTACATTTTGAGTTGTGGGAGCTCTTTATTGTTCACATTTTTTTATTAAGACTTTATTTGAGAGAGAGAAAGATACCGAGAGAGAGCATGAGCAGGGGGAGAGGGAGAAGCAGGCTCCCGCTGAGCAGAGAACCCCGATGAGGGGCTCGATCCCAGGACTCTGGGACTGTGACCTGGGCCGAAGGCAAACGCTTAACTGCTTAACTGACTGAGCCACCCAGGCACCCCTACAATCAAATATCTCTATTTTTGCATTTATGGCTTCCGGATTTCTTATCTTACAGACATCTCTCTTGCCCAGCTTTTCTAGAAAAGCTAAGAAAAGGAAAGAAGAAAGGCCCTTTGTAGTATTTTGTTCATCTTAGCTTTATATGTAAAGGTTTTATATGCCTGGAACGTATGTGTGTTTATGATGTGGGTATCTTCTAAGTAGATACCTGGTTATGTTAGCGCCATTTATTCAATAAATTCTGTTTTTCCCTGTGAAGTAATGTGCCACATTTGTTCTACAACAGTCTCCTAAAATCTGGGATTTGTTTCTGGACTCTGATCTGCCCCACTGATCCATCTGTCTGCCCCACACCAACACTTAACCGTTTGACTTCAGTAGCTTTAAAGCATGTTTTCATGTCTGCTAAGGCAAGTCCTCCACGCTGATCTTTTCCATAACTATTTTTGGATATTGTCAGACACTTATATGAATTTTAAAATGATTTTATTAAATTCCAGAAGAAACAAGAATCCATTGGGAATGCATTTAATTTATATACTTTGGAAAAGGATTGATATTTTTATGATAGTAAGTCATTCTGTCTTGGACAACAGTATTCTCCATTTGTTCAGGGCTTGTTCGATGTCCTTCAGTAAGGTTTTATTATTCTCTTGTGCCTCTCTTGTCAAATTTATTTCCAGATATTGTATGGGTTTGGGCCCTATTGTGGATGGATCCATTTTTCTCCATTTCCTCGTCCGTTTATGGCTGGAATAGAATAAAAGAGATTCTTTTTTTTTTTTTTAACTGAAACATATTGACACACAATGGTACAAGAGATTGATTTTTGTGTATCTTGTATACAGCTGCCAACTTCTCTTATTAATTCTGGGGGTTTTGTTTTTGTTTTTGTTTTGTTTTTTGGCTAGAGCCTATGGATTTTTCTAGATATACAATATCATCAATGAAGGGAATTCTGTCTCTTTTTCCATTGGTACACTTTAATTTTACTTGTGATTTTAAAGCAATTTCAAAAAAATAAAAATAGTACCAGGAACATATACCCAGTTGTTAACATTTTACCCCATTTGTTCCGTCTTTTGCTCTGCGTGTATGTGTGTGCATAACTTTTTCCTAGATCTTTTAAGGGTAAGCTATCCCCCAAAACTCCAGTGTTTATTTCCAAAGAATAAGGATATTCTCTTACATAACAACAGTAGTTATTGACTTCTGATACTTACACCGATACATTTATCTGACCGACCATCTATATTCCAGTTTACCAGCTGCCCTAATAAAGTCTTTTATAGCATTTTCTCCCCTCCAGCAGAGGATCCAGGCTGGGGTCAGGTTCTGCCTTTAGTGGTCACGTCTCTGTAGCCTCCTTTAATCTAGAACATTTCCACAGCCTTTCTTCTCTGACATTTCTGAAGAATACAGTCTCCTCTCCTCCTCTCTCACTACTTTTTTTTTTTTTAAAGAAAGCTTTCTCCACTTATGTTTATTAGTATACTTATTCATTTCTCTTTTTGGGGTCTTATTGTATAAACTATAATTTCCAAAACAATATTAAGTAACAACGGCAATACAGTCATCTCTGTGCGTTACTGATTTTCTTAGAATAAAAGTGGGTTTAGCGTTTCACCATTGGGAAGCTTGTTGATGTTGGTTTGGTAAATAGTGTTCAAGTCGTTGCCTTCCATTCCCGTCTTACATAGGATTGTATTAGAAACACTGCTGAATGTTCTCAAAAGCCTTTTGGGTTTCTATTTACATAATCCTGTAGGGTTTCTCTTTTAATTCGTGTTTACAAAAAAACTCCCTATTATTACAAATTATATTGTGAAATGTTGACAAATTCCCAGAGGTTGATTTATCTAGGCTTGCATTCTTTTGATGAATCCTATTTGGTCATATCTATTTGTTTACTTAATACACTGATTGGACTGGCTAATAGTTTATTTATAATTTCTGTGTCTACATTTATAAGAGAAATTGGTCTACGTTTTTTGGAGGGTCCTATCTTTTTTTTTTTTTTGAAGATTTTCTTTATTTATTTGACAGTGTGAGAGCACAAGCAAGGGGAGTGGCAGGTAGAGGGAGAGGGAGAAGCAGGCTCTTCGCTGAGCAGGAAGCCCAATGTGGGGCTCAATCCCAGCACCCTGAGATCGTGACCTGAGCCAAAGACAGCCACTTAACCGACTGAGCCCCTCAGGTGCCCTGGAGGGTCCTATCTTTACTACATTTGAGGTTTGGGAAGTTTTCTATTTTATAGTTTCCTTGCCTTCTAATGTTTCTTTCTGTTCATCATATTACGTTGGCTGGTTCTTCCAATGTAATGCTGAATAGAAGGATGATAGCAGGCATTGTTGTTTTGCTCCTAATTTTTTAACAATTTTTAACAAATTTTTAACAATTTAACAGAGAGAGAAAGAGAGCAGAGTGAGCAAGAGAGAACACGAGTGGGGGGAGAGGGGCAGAGGGAGAGGGAGAAGCAGACTCCCCGCTGAGCAGGGAGCCCGATGCGGGGCTCCATCCCAAGACCCTGAGATCATGACCTGAGCAGAAGGCAGATGCTTAACCAATTGAGCCACCCAGGTGCCCCTGTTTTGCTCCTAATTTTAAAGGGATTGTTTTACATCAGAGTATGTTTTCTGCAGTTTTTCTGAGGATGCTTTTTGGAGTTAAGGAATTTCCCTTTTATTCTGTTTTCAAAGAGTAGTTTTGTTCTTTAACCAGGGCTATCATGATTCTTTAATCATCAAAGCTTTTGTTTTAATCATGGATAGTTTTTTAAACCTTTTTCTGGAATGTTAAGATGAACAAAGTTTTTTTTATCCTGCAATTCATTAATAAGGTAAATTAATTACATTATCAGATTTCTAATATTAGACTAACCTTGAATTACCGGGTCTTTTTAATTTTTATTTGTGTATGTGTGTCTTTTTTATTTTTTGTTTTTTGACTTTTTTCTTTTATCATTTGGTTTGTAACTCGACCTTTTTTATACTTTGCTGGATTTGGTTTGTTAGTATTTTACATAGGTCTTTTGCATATATATTCATAAGCGAGATTGCCTATAATTTTCCCTTCATTATCTTATTTTGTATCAAGGTTATCCTTGCCTCATAAAATTAATTAAAGACATCCCTTTTCCATCAGTCTTTTGAAAAGCTCAAGTATTTTCAAATTATTTGTTCTTTGTCAGAACTCACTTGTAAGACTATCTGGGACTGGTGTTTTCTTTATGGAAAGATTTTACACTATTTATGTAATATCTTCAAGTTTGTAGGACTATTCCGGCTTTCTATTTGGTTTTTGATTGGTTTTGGTTTGAGTTGTATTCTTCTAAGACTTTATTCATTTCATCTAAGTTCTGAACTATATTGCATACAATTGTTCATAATTCCTTTTTATTACTTTTTAATATTATTAGTGTAGCTAGTTTTGACTTTTTTACTCCAATAATTATTTATGTCTTTGCTCTTAATCAGTTTTATTTTATCAGTCTATTTTATTAGGCTTTTCAAAGAACCAATTTGGCTTAATCTTCTTTGTTATATGTTTATTCTCCGTGTTAATGATTTCTGACCTTTTATTATTTCTTCTACTATATTGGACTTTTTAAAAAAGTTTTTCTTTTAATTCCAGTTAGTTAACATATAGCACTGTATTAGTTTCAGGTGTACAATATAGTTCCATACGTCCACACTTCCATATGTCACCCGGTGCTCATCACAAGTGCACTCCTTAATTCCCATCACCTACTTCCCCCCATCCCCCTATCCTACTTTATTGGGGGTTTTATTGCTGTTCTTTTTTCTAACTTTTCATGTTGCATACTCTTAAACTTACTCAGTTTTTTTCTTTTCTAATATAAGCATTTAAAGCTCAAATGTGGGGCGCCTGGTGGCACAGGCGGTTAAGCATCTGACTTTTCATCTCAGGTCGTGATCTCAGGGTCGTGAGATCAAGCCCCACATTGGGCTCTGCACTCAGTGTGAAGTCTGCTTGAGAGTCTCTCTCCCTCTCCCTCTGCCCCTCCCCTTGCTCTAGCTCTCTCTCTCTAAAATAAATAAATAATTAAAAAAAAAGAAAAAAATTTTAAATGCATCCATATATGTCGATACGTAGGTTTTCATTATTGCTTGGTGCTAAATATTTTCTAATTCTATGGTCTTCTGTATTAGGTTTTTTAAATTTCCAAATACATGAAGTTTGTCTAACCATCTTTTTGTTTTTGATTTCTAACTTGTTTTGATTATGGTCAGAAAACATGGTACAGCCTGATTGATTCTACAAGCCGCTCTCCTTTCTCATTGTTTTCTATTTCATTTTTCATGTCAGTTCTGATTCCCTCTAATGCTCAAGGAGTAATTTAGAGGAGTACTTTAACTCAGAATATGAGGAACACGTGGGCAGGGATGTCATCTTTTTACCATTTATTTTTATTAGATTCCGATTCTCACTTACTCCCTGAAGTAACTCAATCACCAGGGAAGCAAGGTGAGGGAACCTGAAGGATGCAATGCATTCTCTCCAGTACCGCCCCTGGAATAAGGTGCAGGTTGCAGGGCTTAGGTCTCTGGGGACTGACAAGAGCTGAAGCCAGGGTCAGTGGGGAGGGTCTGTTCTCCTGGCCCAGCTCTCCTGGCCCAGCTCATAGCCTCTTCTGGAAGTGGGGAAAAACTGGGACCCCGGTTCCCGGAGCACACACAGACTGCAGGGCTAGGGGATTCCCTTGGGGCAGACCTCCACCTGCCCAACCTGCTACCTGTGGTCCTAGAGGACAGTCTAATTGTCTTTTTTAAATTCAGTTATAATTTACATATCATAAACTTCCTTCTTTTAAAGCACACAGTTCAGTGGTTTTTAGTATATACACAGAGTTGTGCAGCCATCACCACTATTTGATTCCAGAACATTTTTATCACCTCCAAAAGAACCCCTTGTACCTGTTAGTTGTCACTCCCAATCGTCCCTCCTTCCAGCCCCCGGCAAGCTCTAACCTTTCTGTCTTTATGGATCAGACTATTTCAGATACTTTGTATCAGTAGAATCATATACTCCGTGACCTGTTGCGTCTGGCTTCTTTCACCTACTTAGCATGTTTCCAAGGTTCATCCGTGTTTTGCATGGATCAGTATTTCATTCCTTTATAAGGCTGATAATATTCCATGGTATAGATATACCATCTTTTATTTCTCTGTTCACTGTCTGTGGACATTTGGGTTGTTTCCACCTTGGGGCTATTATGAATAAGGCTACTAATTGTATATGAACATTCATATACATTCATATGCAAGTTTTTGTGTGGTCACATGTTTTCATTTCTGTTGCGCCAGTGGAATTGCTGGGTCATATGGTGTCTCTATGTTTAACCCTTTGAGAGAGCGTCAGAGTGTTTTTCAAAGTGGCCCCACCATTTTAAGTTCCCACCAGCAGTGTTTGAGGGGTCTGATTTCTCCATACCTTCAACTACACTCGTTATCTGTCCTTCGGACTCCAGCCATATTCATGAGTGGGACATGGTATCTCATTGTGGTTGTGATCTGCATTTCTTTAATGGTGAATGATGTTGAGCATCTTATGTGCTTATTGGTCTTTTGAATATCTTCTTTGGAGAAATATCGATTTAGATCCTTTGCCCATTTTTAAAATTACAGTATTTGTATTTTTATTGTTGAGTTTTAAGAGTTCTTTATATATTCCTGATATTAGCCTGGTTCTTTTCAAACGGATAAGAAGAGATACTACACTTGCTTATAGCCAAAAGAGAAGTGATTGCCTGATTCTTTTTATTCCTGAAGCTGTGAGGACAACACATGAATCAATCCCAGCCCCATGGCTAGGGAAAGACTGCCACTGGTACGAGGGGACACCCGGCAGCCCAGGAGAGCACTGTGCCCGTGTGTTCACCCTTACTCCACAGGGGCAGGGACAACTGTGCTGTCCATGGGACCTAAACAGCCATAGTAATGATTACATTTTATTGAGCTGTTACAGGTCCTGGGCACCAGCTAATGATTTCACATAGATCACTTTCTCCCCATAGAAGCCCTATGAAGTAGGTATTATTATGATTCTCATTTGAAAGATGAGGAAAGTAACGCTCAGAGACATTAAGTAAATTCCACATGGTCACACAGTTTCTAAGCATCAGAGCTTCAGGTCTAACCCTGGTCTTCCAACTCCAAAGTCAGTGCTCCTGCCCATCCAGGTGTACAGCCTCCCAAACAGAATCCAAATGCCCCACCTCCGGCCCCTCAAGTTCACTTCTACTAGTGCCTGGTCACAAAAGGGGAGACAGAAGCTTGAGAATGGGTCAAGGAGGGTTGGGGGAGACAGGGACTTCACCTCTGGTCTCACCGCTGCTCTGGGCTGCTCTCCCCTCCTGCCAGTTTGCGCAGTATGCTGAGATCGTCAACTTCACCCTTCCCGATGGCACTCAGAGAAGCGGGCAGGTGCTGGAGGTGTCTGGGACCAAGGCAATTGTTCAGGTAAGTGGTGTCAGGGCGATGTTGGCTGGCAGAATAAATGAACGAGCCCACAAAGTTCCTGACTATCTTATAGGCTCTGAAGGCAGGAAACGTCCTATTTTCCCAAGAGCGTCTTGCCCAGAGCTGGGCACAAAGGGAGCCTGGAATGGAAGGCCCCATTCTCCCCAGCAAGACCCTTATTAGAGTAACTAACCTCTTGTCCCATAGGTGTTTGAAGGAACCTCTGGGATCGATGCCCAGAAGACCGCCTGTGAATTCACAGGGGACATCCTACGGACTCCAGTGTCAGAAGACATGCTGGGTGAGGATAGGGGGAGGAGAGGCGGGGGGGGGGGGTGCACGTCTGTCCTCCCAGCCCAGCTTCCCTGACCGCACACTTAGCACACTGCATTGTCCTTGCCTCTTTGCCTGTCTGCCTCCCCTGTGAGTTCTTTGAGGTCAGAGATTGTGTCTTCTCTCTCTGACCCCCCAACCCCAGCTCAGGGCCGGACATACAGATGTTCCATAAACGAGGAAGGCGGGTTCAATCAACTGGGGGCACAGTAGGTAGTCCTCTATTTGGGGTTAGGCTGAAACAGAGTGCACATCCCCCAATTTTCTCCCAAGATCTGTCACACCTGGCCCTCTCCTCTTTCCAGCCCTAAAACCCTCCATTAGAGTCATTTCCTGGGCCAAGGCCTCACCTGTAAAGATTTCCAGGAGAGGAGGGAAGATCCCCATGGAAACAGTCCCTGTGGCCAGCTCTCAGGGGGTGACTGAGGGCTGAGGGAAGAGGGACGTGAGGGGTGCGTGGGAGCCGCTGGTGGTGTGGAGGGTGAGCAGCAGTGAGGGGGACCCAGGGCTGGCCCTAAGCGTCCCCCAACAGCCTCCCCCACCTTCAGGTCGGGTCTTCAACGGCTCTGGCAAGCCCATTGACAAGGGGCCAGTGGTCATGGCAGAGGACTTCCTGGATATCAACGGTGAGTGACCAGGGAAAGGCTCTGGACAGATTTCGGGACCCAGCCCCCAATCACTTTCCCCACCCCCAGCCACCGCCTCTGCCATCTTGCCCTTGGAAGTTCTGCCCCAGACACAGGCCAGGGGCAATGGGCCAGGGCTCACCCGCAGGCTGCTCAGACTACCACGCAGATCGCGTGTGCGACAAGAACTGCAGAGGCCTCTCTGTCCCCAAATCTGCCACAGAGCCTGAAAAACTGCCATCGGCACTTCATGTCCTGTTCCTCTCAAAGCCATCATCAGGTGCAAAGTTCCATGGGTGCCCCAAGACCCTCACTCTCCCGCCTTCCAGTGCCCTGTCCCCGCCCCTCAGAGCTGCCTGGGGTGGCTTGCAGCAGTAGACACAGCTCCTTCCCGGTGGGAGGCCATCCTGAGTCCTCCAGTCCTGTCAGTTCTGAGGACCAGATGGAGGCCCACAGAGGCCCACAGCTGCCCCAAACAACTCAGCAAGTCAGGGGCAGAGCAAAGGATACACATCCCCTCAGATAGGAGCTCTCCAGGCTGCTCTCTGTTCCTTCGAGCCCCGCACGACACCTGCTCAGCCTCGGGGGCCTCAGCCTGAGCTCCCACCTGCCTGCCGCTTCTGCTGGGCCAGGCAGCACTGTCCAAGGGAGCACTGGATCATGGTTATTAGATACAAATTAATTCAAGTGGAATACACGTTCATGTCATGTGCCCACCAGCCGCATGTGACTAGGGCTACTGGACCGGGCAGGGTAGTTAGAGCACATTTTCATCATCACAGAGAATTCTGCTCCACAGTGCTGCTCTGGAGTTGGGGACAGGGTTGGGGGAGGGCAGGGACAGACTTGAGCCCTTGAGCATGGGTCCATGATCGCCCTCTCCCAGGCCAGCCCATCAACCCCCATGACCGCATCTACCCGGAGGAGATGATTCAGACGGGCATCTCTCCCATCGATGTCATGAACAGCATTGCCCGTGGTCAGAAGATCCCCATCTTCTCAGCAGCCGGGCTCCCCCACAATGAGGTGAGGCCTGCAGGGTCCTGCAGACATGACCAAGAGGAGCGCACAGGGCAGAGGCCAGGGCTGGTGGGCCAGTGAGGTGGGTCTCCTGAATCAAACAGGCAGGGACCAGCCACGCTGGGGTCACCGCTGTCCAGAGTGGTAGCTGTCCTCTGGCAGCTCATGGGCTCAGGGCCGCAGAAGACCTCCTCAGTGTCCCCAAGCAGGTCTTCAAGCCTTCACCCTGAGGAAGGCTGTAGGACCTGGGGCAGCCCTTTCATCTTTCTGGCCTAGGATCTCATCCCCCCGCCCCCCGCAACCAAAGGCCTTGGCAGGAGGAAGGACTGGAAATTGCTCCATCCATCATCCTCCATGGTGCTCAGTGGGCTGGGCTCTGGGTTCTGGTTCTGACACCCTTCCTTCTAATCCACTCCACCCCAGATTGCCGCCCAGATCTGCCGCCAGGCTGGGCTGGTGAAGAAGTCCAAGGCTGTGCTGGATTATCATGACGACAACTTTGCCATTGTCTTTGCGGCCATGGGGGTAAGAGAAACTAGGCAGATTGGCAAATTCTGGAAGCTGTGGGCAGGCAGCCTTGTCTCTCTTGGACCCTGGCTCTGCCTGATATGATGAGGGAGGCATAATCCTTCTCCCTGAGAAGCTGTCAGTGTCCAGGCCTGTCTGGTGGGAGAGGCAAGAGCAGGACTGCGGGGGAGGGGGGCTCAGTGACTAGGTACGGTGTGTCCCCCAGTGCGTCCCAAGGGCATGGCAGCCCCCATGAGCCCGAGGGTGGCCTGGAGGAGGGAGAAGCCAGGGAATTTGGGAAGACGGCTTCAGGGAGGGGATACCACGGGGCCCTCAGGGGGCCCAAGGAGGGGTTTAGCAGGGAAGCAGCTGGTTAAGTGATGGGTCAGGATGCAACGAGCAGAGCATAACCTGAAGAAATCTGAACTTCTCTTTGGGGGCCTGGGGAGTGCAAACCCAGCCCCTGCCTTTTCAAGTGCTGGGTCCTCCTAGGGACTGTCAGTCAATAGGCTCTACTGAGACGAGATGGGAGGGGCCGGGGCCCCTGCCCTTAGGCTGCAGAGACCCCCCCCCCCCTCCAGCTCTCCCTGCTGTGTGTCCAGGTGAACATGGAGACAGCCAGGTTCTTCAAGTCTGACTTCGAGCAGAACGGTACCATGGGGAATGTCTGCCTCTTCCTGAACTTGGCCAACGACCCCACGTGAGCCATCCCCTGGTACCCAGACTGCCTTCAGGCAGCGGTCCCTGTCCCCTCTCAACACCCAGAGTACCAGAGCTCGGGAGTATCCCAGAACCATAGCCATGGGCCAGAGTTGGGAAAACAACCCCTTGTTGTGCAGATGGGGAAACTGAGGCTGGGTAAGGGATAGCCCAGGGAGAGATGGAGGGGACGAGACCACAAGCCCGCCTGCCACCTGCAGCCCCTCCGTTCTTCCCATAATGTGCATCCAGCCACTGTCCCCAGTCAGACCTCCCTACCCTTGAGTCACTTCCCCAAAGCCACCTCTAAAACTTAAACCACGTATTTACAAAAACTGCTGTTTTATTTTTTAATTTTCTTACTTGAACAGAGTTGACACACAACGTTACGTTAGTTTCAGGTGTACAAGGTAGTGATTCAGTTTCTCTGTAGGTCAGTGCTATGCTCACCACAAATGTATCTACCATCTGTCACCAAGTAACACTTACCACACCACTGATCCTATTCCCTGTGCTGCTCCCTGAC
This sequence comes from Eumetopias jubatus, assembly GCF_037043125.1. Lineage (NCBI taxonomy): Eukaryota > Metazoa > Chordata > Mammalia > Carnivora > Otariidae > Eumetopias > Eumetopias jubatus. The sequence goes on along the minus strand of NW_028274815.1, from coordinate 52,092,517 downwards.
TGGGAGCCTATGACTCCGCCCTTTGCCCCCCATTTTGCCCATCTCCCCACCCCTTCCCTCTGGCAGCCATCAGTTTATTCTCTGTATGTATAGGTCTGATTCTGCTTTTCATTTATTCATTTGGAAAAACTGCTATTTCTAAAGTTCAGGAAATGGGAGTTTCAATCTGTGGGTCAGGGGGATGAAAAAAAACTTCTAATAAAACTGTCCTGGGTACTGAAGGGGCTCCAAAAACGAAGTAACGGAATTCTGGAGGCCAAGATGACATCACCAGAGAAAAGACCCACAGGACAGAGCTTAAGGACTGAGAGAGCCTGGAGCCAGAGGAAGGGACTCGGGAGAGCTCAGAGTGGAAGGGGGCTGCCAGGCGGGCAGGGCAAGCCTATGGAATGTGCACACTAGCTGTGCTCTGGAGCAGTGAGGGGAACCTTCTGGAAGGTATCCAGAGTGCTCTACCTCAGCCGAGTGTGGCGAGGAGGAAGCTGGGGAAGAGAAGGGCAGCAGGAGGGAGGAGTGTCAGACATGGTGAACTGCCCACCCGCAGGAACCACAGCTGTCAGGGGGCCTGGGAGCTGGGGCTCATCCCACCCACCCCCCCTGCTGCTATGCGCAGTTCACTATCCACTCAGCACTTGGGGCTAGAACAGAGCACAGGCCTAGGCCTCTGGGCTCTCTAAACACAGGCTGTCCCTCCAGGATCGAGCGGATCATCACCCCGCGCCTGGCACTGACCACTGCTGAATTTCTCGCCTACCAGTGTGAGAAGCACGTGCTGGTCATACTGACCGACATGAGTTCCTACGCAGAGGCCTTGCGGGAGGTGAGGCAGCTGATGAAGGGTGTCGGGGTCATGCCAGCCTCTCCGTAGTCTTTCCACCCCGAAACTCACCCATCCAAGCCTGCCGCCACTCACTCCATTTCTCAGTCACTGAACCTCGCGCTCAGCCTCTTGCCCCACTTCTTACCCCAGCGACACCGCCATTGCAGGTCTCAGCCGCCAGAGAGGAGGTGCCGGGCCGTCGAGGCTTCCCAGGATACATGTACACAGACCTGGCCACCATCTATGAGCGGGCAGGCCGCGTGGAGGGCCGGGGAGGGTCCATCACTCAGATCCCCCTCCTCACCATGCCCAATGACGGTGGGTCTCTTCGCTGCCCGCTACCCTCTGCTACCCCCTGCCCTCCCTTCCCACCGGGATGCTTAAAGGGCCCATGGTTTTGTGCATAGATGTGCCGTAGCTCTGTTTCTTCATCACGGGATTCACTGTTTTTTCCTTGCCTCCACATACCCCATCACTCCCATGAGAGCCATAGAGCCCAGGCGGCCCTGAGCGGGTGGAGACGTGGGCTCCGTCTACACTGACACCAGTGCATTTCCTTGCAGATATCACCCACCCAATCCCAGACCTGACGGGCTTCATCACAGAGGGACAGATCTACGTGGACAGACAGCTTCATAACAGACAAGTACGGTCCCCTCCCTACGACTTAGTGCTCTCCTCATCACCCCCAGAGACACTAACAGATGTCCCTTCACCTGCTGTGCTTCAGTTCTCTGTGAATTAGGAGGGGCCGGGCGAGGCTAACTCCAAAGAGGAGACGACCCAGGAAGACTGTGTGGTCACAGACACAGGACAGGTCTGGCTAGAATCCAGACCACCGGACTGTGGGAACCTTGTGAAAATCATCTCATCCTTCTGATGCTAGGTTTCCTCATCTATAAAACAGAATAGTATTTATCACTCAGTGGAGTGCATTGTGGAGGATACAATCATTTGGCACATAGAGAGCATCCAGCAGACAGTAGATAATAAATACCACTTCCCTTTGCTTTCCAGTAATTTGCTCTGGTGAACAAAACAGTGGGTAACTGACACAAGTAGATGGTGAATAATGTGCCAACAGGTTAGAAAATATGTCTGTCCCATCTGAGGTCAAAGGCAATCCTGTGACTTTTACCTCTTTGCTCAGTAGGTTCCTTCTTTACAGCTATTAACTATTAAGCTTCAACCTGGTTTCTGGCCAAATAATCAAAGGTTATAAAATAGTGACTTTCATTACCTAATGTCACGTCATGTCCCCCCCTCCCTCCTCCTGTCTAGGAGCACACATGTAGACACCTCCATAGCCGAGCTCTAGAATTTGTGGGCGATAAAGGAGGGCAGGGCATGACCAGCCCACCTCTCTGTGGGAGGAGTGAGGAGCAGTCTCTTGAGAACCCCAGGGGGGAGGAGAGACAAGTAGGGGGAGGAAAGAAAGTCAAGTCTGGACCCTGCCTTCTGCCACTCCCTTCTTCTGCTTGCCCAGATCTACCCCCCCATCAATGTGCTCCCTTCCCTGTCGCGGCTGATGAAGTCTGCCATTGGGGAGGGCATGACAAGAAAGGACCATGGAGACGTCTCCAACCAACTGGTAAGGAGAGAGCCCAGGGACTGGCGGGTAAGCTAATTTCAGAAGCTAGAGGTTTGAGCCCTACCTGGACCACGAGCTTTTCTCTGGGAAATCCCTCCCCTTTTGGGGTCCCCACACAGTCAAATTGGGGGCCACTGAGCTCCTGTGATCCGCCTGCGGTGACCGCTAGGACCGTCCCCCCTTCACCCAGTATGCTTGCTACGCAATCGGGAAGGACGTGCAGGCCATGAAAGCAGTGGTGGGGGAGGAGGCGCTCACTTCGGAGGACCTGCTCTATCTGGAATTTCTGCAGAAGTTCGAGAGGAACTTCATCAACCAGGGTGAGGCGCGCTGGGGGCGCTCAGGCAGTAACCCCCTTACCTGGCCACATATACGTGCACACGCTCCTAACACTCCTGCCCCGTCCCTAGGCCCCTACGAGAACCGCTCCGTGTTCGAGTCTTTGGACCTGGGCTGGAAGCTGTTGCGCATCTTCCCCAAGGAGATGCTGAAGCGCATCCCGCACAGCGTGCTCGATGAGTTCTACTCCCGCGAGGGGGCGCCGCAGGACCCCGCGGCCGACACTGCGCTCTAGCCCCGCCCACAGCCGGACCCCGGAGCTCGTCCCGGAAGCCCCTGTTCTACCCCGGTTCTACACACGCCTCCGTGTCTTCCAAGGTCCCACACACCTGAACCAACCGCTTGAGGGCCCACTGTCAGCTACCCACCCCAACCCCCCCCCACCCCGCCTCGAAGCGGGAGGCGGGGTGGGGATGGGGCTCCCACGCTTCATCCCTCTCCCTGGCTTCCCGCACTGGGAAAGAACAAAAGGTTGTTACGCCTGTATTAAGCACATGAGAATCACCTAGAGAATTTTACAAAATACCAAGGCCCAGGCTCCAAACCAGATCAATTAATCTGAATTTGGAGGCGAATTCCTCTGCATTGGTATTTTTTTCCCCAGGGACAGCTGGAGTTGCAACCCCTAGTTTAGAGGCTGCAAGATAACCCAGGTAAAGATAATGAGGGTGCACTTGAAGAGGTCCTGAGACACCCTCCAACCCCAACATACACGTAGGGTTTTGTTGTCATTCTTAGGACCCTAATACCTCAGAAGCAACAGCCCACAGAATCCCCCAACTGCCAGGAAATCCTCAAGCTTTGTCCCTGCAAAGCATTATCACTTTATCTTAATTTGAAGCCAGGTGTTAAGGCCCCACTTGGGACAGATACCCAGAATTTGCTAGTTTTTAAAGTGCTCAGGAGGGGTGCTGACTCCTTCAGACCCCGGCGGTTGGGAGGTGAGTGGACTACCAGAGGAGGTTTCCCTGGAATGAAGGAGAACTGCTTTGGGTGGAGAATCTGCATTTTTGTCCCTCCCCGTAGGTCACTGTGGTCTTGGGAGACTCTCCCCCCTCCTTAGATTTCTCTGGGGGAAATACCAGGAATGATGGGGCCCAGAGGGGAGAAGGTAGTTAGAAGTGAGTGGTGTGGTCTATACCTAGAGTTGACCCCTGGGGCCTCAGTAAACCTCTGATAAGCTTGGGGTCATTCCCCCTGAGAAGGGATGGAATGTGGATGGTTCACTCAACACTGAATCAGGCCACATTGATTGCTTGACTACCATATATTGTAAAAATTTAAAAGGAAAACATTGATGACAAATATATGTAAAGGGTTACTGTTAATAAGTTTTACAAATCCAATAAGAAACACTTTGAAGACCCTCAAAGAACAATGTGAAGAAACAGGTAATTCCCAGAAGAGAAAAACACTGATATTTAATTGTTTAACTTTTGGTAGTCATCAAGGAGTCAAATTAGAACATTTCCACTACCAAATTATTAGCAAATGTTTATTTAAAATCACAATATTCAGCGCTGGTGGTGATGGTTACAGTAGGTCCTCTTTTAACAATAGAAAATTCTAGATAGCTGGGCTGGTCTTACTGCTGCAATTCCCTCCCTCCTTGTGAAGTAGGTGGTATTATTCCCAGTTCGCTAATGCAGAAACTAAGACACAGAGGTCAAGGAACTCGCCCAAAGTCCCACGGCTGATGTGCAGGGTACCTGCTTCACTGCAGGTAGAAGTGTAATGAATATAAAACCTTCCTGGTGGGCAGTTTGTAAACACATACTAACAATTAAAAAATGTTCGTTCCCTTTCACTTAGTAATTCTACTTCCAGGAAATCCATCCTAAGAAAACGGCCAAGATGAATCATTTTGTTTTCTGCCGCACATGTCAAATGATAGTGTATGTTCATTATGACGCTGGGCTACAGTGGCGTCATAACGTACGTTTAGTATATGGCATGACAATGGATGCTAGTTCATAATAAAACGCTAAATGAAAAGGAGTACAAAAAATGTAGGATATGTATATACATATCGTAATAGACCGTGATTTCTGCGGTTGGTGGAATTGTGATTTTTAATTTCCTCGTCCCTTTCTCTGTTTTAACAATCAGCACTTAATAAACTTATCATCAGAAACAAAACCCAAGCGTCTTGTGGTTTGTGTGTGTGGCCGATGCTGTTTACAGGCCGAGGGGGCGAAGGCTCACCGGGTGACGGCGGGGTTAGCGGCAGCAGGATCTCCGGGAGGCGCCGGGCCGGCCCCTGGAGACTGGGGCGGCCGGTTACTAAGCCGGGGAAGTGGCGCGGCCCGCGGAGGAGCTGCCCTGGCCGCAGCGCCAGTTCGAGCGTCCGCCGGCGGGCAGGGCCTGGGGAGGGTGGGGGAGCAGCCCCCGCACACAAGTGTCGCCATGCAGCCGGCGGAGAAAGCCTCCTACAAGGTCACCTGGGGTGAAGCGGCGTCCCAGCAGCCCAGGTGGGCCGGGGATGAGGTGGCCGGGCTGCGGGGGGCCTCCCTGGAGGGGCAGGGCCGGGAGCGGGCGGGAGCCCTTGGGCGGCGCGAGGAGCCGGGAGAACCGGGCTGGGGTGCTGGCTCGCTTCCGGAGAGGTGTCCGGGGACGGTGACTTCCTCATTGCCCTGCCGACCAGCGAGCCCCGGCCTGGCCTCCCGAAGCGCCTTGGTGCTCAGTGACAGCCCTCGCCCTCACGCACGCCCCTCTGCAGGGCCAACGGCGCAGACCCAGACTCCACTTTCTTGCTCACCTGCCCACTCCCGACCCACGCTAACCCCGACGATGAGTGGGACCAGAGTGCCATTGGGAGCTACTACGAGCTGTTCGCGGCCGCACTGGGCAACCTGGAATGGCTGCGTTTCTGTCTGAATCGGGACCGTGACAAAATTCCGGCAGATGACAAGGTAAGGCCTTGGAGCTTGGGGGCAAGAAATGAAGTCCTCTGTATGCACAGAAAGTTCCTCACATAGTGGTTCTCTGGCCAAGATCTGCCTATGGAACATCCACAGATACCCTTTTCTGTGTAGATAGTCACCTTCTACGAGCAGACTCTGCTCTGTAGGTTAGGTTGGGGACCCTGGGGCCCCAATCCTGCTCAGTCTCCTCCTACCCTCCTCCCGCCCCCACAGGGCTTCACCGCCATCCACTTTGCAGCCCAGAATGGCAAGCTTACGTGCCTGCAGGTTTTGGTAGAGGAGTACAAGTTTCCCGTGGACCTGCCCACCAACAATGGCCAGACACCCCTGCACCTGGTCATCCACGGGGACAACAAGACCATGACCCTCCCCTGCATTCACTATCTACTTAACCAAGGGGCAGCCCTCAACACGTGAGTCCAGCCTGTGTCCAGAAAGTGTCTTGGAACCTGGGCAGATAGGGACCCCACTTCCAGGTAGACAGATCCATGCAGGACAGGCAGAGGGCTGTAGGGTGACAAGGATTGGGTCCCACATAAAGCAGTCAGTGAGCCCACATGGTGTAGTAAGGAGATCAGGCTCTGGGAGAGGACAGACCTAGTTCACATCCCAGCTTTGCCATCTGCTAGCAAACAGCAAGACCTCCAACAAGTCACTCAACCCTTAGCCTCAGTGCTCTGGTTACCAAGCTTGTCAGTACACTGGAGTCCCGTATGTAGCTTCAGAAATACCAGTGCCTGTGTTCCAGTCAAAGGCTGAAATTGGTATGGGGTGCCATCTGAGCTTTAGAAGGCCTAAAAGATTCCAAGGTGTTTCTAATTTGCAGCAAATTTTGGGAATTATTTCCTGAGTGTCTTCAACTGAAATGTGGGAGGATGACATGAGACTATTGTGGTGACGGAGTAAACGCATGGAAATGCCCAGATGGCCTATGGGAGACTGCACTCGCTCATATTTACAGAGCCCTGTGTGCTCGGCGCCAAGCCTGAGTCGAATACAGCAGTGAAGACAGGGAAATTGTCCCAGCCCTCATGAAGCTGATAAACTAGTGCAGGAGCAGACAGTGAACTAGCAAACCAATAAATGAACGAAATGACAGTGTAGTAAGTAGTTTCAAAGGAAATAAACAGGGCAATGAGGTGATGAGTAAAAGGGGTAGGGCAGAGGATCTATTTTGGAAGGGGAAGTCACCTCTAAGGAAATAACATTTAAATTGCAGCCCGAAAACTGAGGGCAAGGCAGCCATGAAAAGAGCTGGGGAAAAGAGTCCCAGGCAGAGGGAACATCATGTGCAAAGATCACAAGTTGGGAAAGAGTGGGGCAAAGTCAGAAGATGAGGGTGGGGAGGAGGCAGGGCCCAGGTCACGCAGGCCTTGTGTGCCATGGCCAGGCAGGGGAGGGGGCAGGAGGGCTGGCTGACTTAAGAGCCAATAAGGTTAGTGCCCTCTGAGCTCCAGCCAACCCAGCTCTTCTTCCAGCAGATCTTTACTGTGGCACACCCATATAGTCAGGCTCCCACCATTCGTTTAGTCCAAACCCTCCTTCTATGGTTGAGGAAATTGAAGCTCAGAGAGGAGAAGGGACATATCAGAGTCACCCAGTGGGCTAGTGGCAGAGCAGGTCTGGAACCTGGTTTGCCCACCTCTCTGATGGGCAAATGGCCATCCTTTCTGCCCTCTTCCCGGCTGGCGGGGCCCTCTACAGTCAGACATGCAATGGCTCCACACCCCTCCACCTGGCAGCCTGCAAGGGCCTGCTGAGCTGCGTGAAGGTGCTGGTGCAAAATGGCGCCAATGTCCACGCCCGAGATGCCATGGGCTGCAAGCCCATCGACTACTGCAAAATATGGAACCACCGCGACTGTGCCCGGTGAGGGTGTGAGAACCACCCACAGCCTGCCACCCCTTCCCTCCCTCCCAGCCCTTTCCTTGGGGCCCTCACCTGAGGCTGAGCCTTTACCAGGAGGGTCTGGGCTGGGAGATAAGTCTGCAGAAGAGACCCCCGGCCCCCCAGGATATTATTCCCAGGGCTTTCCACAGGGCCTCACCCCTGTGGGTATAGCACTGCCCTTCCTTGCCCTGAGGCCTTGGATCCTCAGCAGGGCGTGCTGATCAGACTATCACTTTCTTCTCTCACCTCAAGGGTAGTGGGAGGGGCCTTGGGCAGTGGGGAATGGCGTCTCTGGTGGCTCCTCCTACCCTCATCCGGGCCCTCAGCAGCAGCCGGTCTTCCCAGCCCAGGGTGAAGCTCGGTCACTGAAGGGTGACATACCCCCACCTTGGCGTCAGGTTCTTGAAGGATGCCATGTGGAAACGGGACAAGAAGGACTTTGCTCGTGAGATGGGGAAACTGAAGAGGCTCAAGGACGAGCTGGCCTTCATGGAACAAGACTACCTCACCGAGTATCAAGTAAGGGGGACGGGGGGGCAGGGGCACCAGGCAGCCACTGCTATCCAAGCAGGTGAGCAAGGGAGGCCATGACTCATACGCAGTTAGAAGAGTGGCTGGTAGCAGTCCCACCCAGAAAAAGCCTCCCTCTCCCCATCCTCTGAAATTCCACCCTTAAGAGCCACTTCCCTAGGTCAAAAGTCTCATTTTGTGTTAGAGAGTACATACAGCTTAAATTGGCAAGAAATACAGCACGCCTCCTAGCAAATTGCCTCCTTCTGGATGAGGAGGAAAATCTCTAGCGAGCTCCAGGCCCTGCCTACATTGGGATTCACACTGGTTAAAAAGATCCATCGTTGGGGCGCCTGCGTGGCTCAGTCTGTTAAGTGTCTTAACTTCGGCTCAGGTCATTATCCTGGGTCCTGGGATGGAGTCCCGTATCGGGCCCCCACATCGGGCTCCCCACTCAGTGGGAAATCTGCTTCTCCCTCTCCCCCTGCTCATGCTCTCTCTCTCTCAAATAAATAAATAAAATCTTAAAAAAAGAAGAGAAAGACCCATCCTTTGGGGCGTGTAGCTGGCTCAGTTGGTGGAGTACGTGACTCTTGATTTCAGGGTTGAGAGTTCAAGCCCCGTGTTGGCGGTAGAGATTACTTAAAAATGGTCTTTTTAAAAAAAAAATCCATCCTTTCCAACAGACACTGAGCATTTCCTCTCTGCTAGGCACCTGCTGGACCCTGCGGCTCCAAAGACAAATGAGATGTGGTCCCCTCACTCAAGGAGCTTAGGATCTAGAATGGGAGGTGGGTTATATTCCCACAGAGAAGGAAGGGTCCAGGAGGATGCCAGAGAGATAATGCTTAAGAAGACCTTTAAAGATGGGCAGCAGTTGGCTGTATGAAGAAGGGAAGGGCTGACCAGGCAGAAGGAACAGAGAGCCCTGTGGAGAGGCACAGAGGTACAGGAGAACGTGGTATATGCCGAGAAGCACAAAGTCAGTACAGCTAGGGGAACAGATGAGAGGTGGAGATTGCCAAGCAAGAGATTTGGAAGGGGCTCAGACCTATGATGGACCTTGGCTGGGGAAGAATGGGGAAGTAAAGCATTTCAAGCAGGTGTAAGGATATAGGATGCAAGAGCCAGAAAACCCAGAGAGAAGATGCTGGGAATCCTAAGTGGATCCAGAAGTGGGGAGGGCCTCAGGGCTGGCAAAATCCAATACTCCGGCTTGGTTCCAGCTGCATTTCTCTCCAGTTTTCTCAGCCCTGTCCTCTTCTGGTGTGTCACCCAATCCTCAGAGCCCCTTGTGTCCAGAGGAGGCAAAGCTCATCCGTTCCCGTGTCTCTAAACTTTCCCAGAAGCCCCTTGCAGATCTCCCCTTATCTCTTATTGGCCTCAGTTGGATCCTATGTCCATTCTTGTGCCAATCCCTACAGCTAAAGGAAAGCCATGTGCTGACTGACCTGGGTCTGGGGCAAGGCTGATGGAATTATTATGATTGGCTTAGCCTAATCAGAGCCTACCTCCTGAGCTGGGTCAATCTCCGTACCACCTGATGGCTTAGCAACGGTCCGGGGGGTGAGACACTGAAACAAGGGGGTGGACAAGGGGCAGTTCTGTGGCAAGCTGAAGGTTCAATTCTAGTGGAGGCAAAAACAGAGAGGTAGACCGAGTCATGACCACCCAGCCCAGAGAGCCAGCCAACTATATCCAACATACGAGGCCCACCACTTCCAGAAGCCAATCCAGACTGGCTCCCCCCAGTTCCAGGCCTTCCAAACCTTTCTGCTTTCTTCTTCCAGTGTCAAGGATTTGCCTTTCCTCCCCCATCAAACCAGAGATTCTCTCAGAGCAGGACATATCTCCACATCAGACGAGGGACTTCTCTGGAGGTGGAGGCTTGTCTCCCCCATGAGACTTGAGGTTTTCCATACGACAGGGACTGGAGACCTCACTTAGGGCAGAGGCCTTATCAGGTTGGAGGTCGGAGAGGTTCTACCTGCCCCATCAGCCCAAGGGCTCCCTTCGGGCAATAGTTATCTCCAGGTCAGAACAAGGGCTCCCATAAGACAGGAGTTTCTCTCATCAGACTTAGGCCTCCTGGGGCAGAACTGTATCTAGCCAGTGATACCTGAGGTTTCCAAGGGCTACAGCCACAAGGCCTCCCTCCACAGGAGGAGGGAGGAGGGGCAGCCCTCCATGACTATCTTGTACCCTCTGATGTTGCAGAAACAGCACCAAATTCTGAGAGAAGCTGATTTCAAGAAGTGGCTCCATCGCAAGCAGCTGCTCCAAGGCCAATCCCTGATCCGCAATGCCAAGCAAGCACCTTGTGCCCCACCCCAGGCGATTGCCATCCCCAAGACCCTCAAGCACCAGGGGCCTCGAAAGAGCTTCTACCCCTCCCCAGAGGCACGCCTGCGGCAGACATCAACGCCCAAGCTGCAGTCCTCGGGGACACCCACATCCATCTACATGCAGCCCATGGTCAGGCGGCCCAAGTCGTGGAATGTTAGCAACAATCCTGCCAGATCGCCCACCACCCAGATCGGCTACCCACAGGGCATCCGCCTAGGTGTGCATCCAGACCCCAGCCCAGAGCATGACTTCCACAGCTTCCTTAAGGTGAGGTCTGACCGGCACGGCGGTGCACAGCTGTGCACGGTGGCCGGCAACCGGGTGGCACCTGTGCCCCAGCTGCCTTTCAAGGTGGTAGTCCAAGAGCTGTACCCTTCGGTGCGGCCACGCAGGATGAAAGTGCCCCAGGGCTTTTGCCCTGTCAGCATGAGGCACGTGCCCCGGAAGTGGCTCTTGGGTGACAACAACTTCTGGACTGACACTCTGGCCATGAACCTGCGTGAGACATTTGATGAAGCCTTCCTGGCAGCTGTGCAAGCCCATCAAGGGCTCCCCACTCTGCCCTCCCCCAAAAGCCCCCCCATAAACTTATTTTGGTAGGCTGTCAACCTGAGGCAGCCCAGTGAAGGCTGAGGTGTGGTGATTCACGTTGGGGTTGGAAGAGAGGGAGAGGAGTACTCACAGGCTTTCCACTTCCCACTCCCAAGCTTGAAGATCAGAGCCCCTTCTCTCTTAACAAAAGACTAGGTCCCAGGTCTCCCCTCTTCACAAAGAAATTTCTTGGACTCCCCAAGAGGTTTAAGCTAGGGCAGAGGCCTCAGAGTGGGCATCAGTCTATCCTGGGCCCTTGCATCATAAAATGGACACTTTGGTGTCCCTACTACCTCTCCTCCCCCCTGCCCCAGCCCACCAGGAACAAGGCTTCCAGGATAGGGAACCACAGGAAAATGCTGCCTCTTGTTCAGATCAAGTCCTTCAAGGTCTCTGTAGTTCAGGGAGGCACAAGCAGCATATCTTGGGGGGAGGGAGGGAGGACCCATGGCTTCAGTTTGCAACTATACAAGCACTTGCACTTCCTCCAGGAAGCTATCCTGGATCCCCTGTTATCCCCTGGACACATCGCTACAAATCATTCATTAAACAAATGTTTATTGAGTGCTTTCTATGTACCAGGCACCAAGCCAGGCACTATTAATACAAAAACTGAAGGACAGTCCCTGCCCTCAAGGAGCTTACAGTCTAGTGGGGAGATAGACCAGTAAGCCTAGAGTGATTTGTGTGGTGTGCTGGGGGAAGAGGGGACAAAGCTCAGAGGAAGTGAAATCTAAGCTGAGAACTGACAAGAGAAGGTACCCAGATGGGCAGAAGAAAGGAGAATCAAAGTGGCATCTCTGAATACAGGAGGCGGGGACACAGGGTGCAAGGTGGCAAGTGATGAGGCCAGAGAGGCGAGCAGGAACCAGACATCACAAGTTTCACAAGCCATGCTAAGGGGTCTGGTCTTTATCCTGAGGGCAGTAGGGAGCCATGGAAGGTTGTAGGCCAGGAAGTGACTTGATGAGCTATACATTTTAGACAACTCTGGCTGTGGGACATCGAAGGAGAAGGAGGCTGTCACAATAATCCAGGTGTAAGTTGATGACAGTGGGTGTGGCTCAAATCAAGAGATGTTAGGAAGGTAAACTTAACAGTTTTTAGAGATTGGATGAGGGGGAGGGGCAGAAAGAGAAAGCAGGACTAGAAAGCAGGTTTCTGGTCTGGCTCCTGAGGGGTCTTGGGGCCACGGCAGGTACCCAAAAGGCAGGTTTGCAAAGGACAGCAGCAAGTGCCCTCTGGGCCGTGAGAGTTGTCTGTGCACCCAAAGGCGAGAGGAACTATGGTTCAGAAGATCAGGAGGGATGCTGGGGCTGGAGGTCAACTCTCAGTTCCTTGGCAAAGAGTCCTTGAAGCCATCAGCTTGGATGGGCTCCTCCAGGGAGCCCACAACAGAACCCTGAGAAACCCCATTGTGCGTGGGGCAAATGGGAGAAGCCTGCACAGGAAACTGAAAGGAATAGCAGAGGCAGGAGGAAGACCAGCCACAGGAGTGCCAGGGAAGTGCAATTCAAGAAGCTGGGGGTGAGCAGCCCTGTCAGATGCTGCAGAGATCCAGTATAAGATATGAAAGGGTCTGCTGGATTTAGCACGAGAAGGCCACTGGCAACCCCTAGGAGAGAAGCCATGTCATCGGGGTGAGGAACAGAGAAGGAGACAGCAAGGGAGAGCTGAGCCAGCTGCTGACGCAGCAGTGAGGACACTGGCCTCCTGTGTCCTCTACCTTGTCTTCCCTCGTCTGCATAGGATAAAAAGGCCTGGCCATCTCATTCCCAGCAGGAAGAAACCAAAACGTGCTACTCCTCTCAGCGAAAGGGAAAGGCTGGGATTTTTAAGAGAACAGGAAATGCTGCAGTCAAGGGAATGAAGGGCTGTGGTGGGACTTGGGGCAAGATACAGAGACTTTCAAGCACGGGCTTCCCTGGCTTAAAGGTACTGCATGTGCACTGTCCATCTCCGCACGTGCCAGTCTCGACCCGAGGTACAGGACATGGCAGGAACGGCTCTCGTGGGGGCTTCACTCCCGTATGTACTGCTGAGTACTTGCAAGGCACTGTAGTTGGAGTGCAAAGTCAGCAAATGCTGGTCTGTGCCAGGATCTGGCCCACCTTCTTAGAAGACTGAGGTCAGCTCCCCGGGAACCAAGAGCACTCAGAAGAGAGGGCCAGCCCTCGTGTGCTCTTAGAGCGACAAACCGTTTCTCCCCTCAGTCCCGTTTCATAAAAAATAGGCTGTAATCCAGTCTGCCTGGAAGCCAGTTTCTATTTTCTTTCCTCTTAGGCCCAAGATAGAATTCAGCCAGAAACTGCTCCTTTTCCCCAGGGGAAAGCTTACAAATAGGATATTGCAGATGTTCCAAAAATCCCACCCAGTCCCAAACCGTCCCTCCACGGCCCCCAGCGTCACAGCCATGGCGCCTTGGGGAAAGAAGAGATGGAAGAAAAGGGAGGGGCACGAGAAAGGCTGCCTCCACCCCCAACCCCCCTGACCCGGCTCAGCTCCTCACCTCTGCCCACTTCCCAGGAAGGGCCGTGAGAGCAGTCCCGCTGGGAGGGCAAGACCCAAACCCAGAAAAGAAGCCCCTGGAGCAGAAAGTCCAGTCCAGTCCAGGGCAGAAGGTCAACAGGAAGAAAGGGAGATGAACTTTCAGGATATTAAGGCAAACAGTGCCACCTAGAGTCTTTATTCAAATGGGAATCAGCACTTGGGACAGAAATCACAGTTCAACAGCAAAAACTATTTCTCCTGGAAGTGCCAAGCCATGGCCCCTCCCCACGGCCATCTGCCCAGAGAACTTATCCCTGTCTGCTCTCCAGCTTCATAGCCCCTGCCCCGCCTGCCCCGGCTGAGCCAGAACCTCCTGACCCACCACGGAAGTGGGTAGGAGGGTCAGAGGGAGCTCAGCTCCCGCCTAACCAGGTGGCCCATGGCCTCCTGGCTAAGCAGGCTCTGCCATCCTCCTGGTACCCTCTGAGGTCACAGCCTCTAGCAGCGTCAGATCTGAGCCAAGCTGAGCCCTTCGAGGAAGGTGGGGATGAGGGCTTCAGGGAGAGTCAAGGGAACAAGGGCCAGGGCGGGGGGAAGGTGCCTCCCAGGCTCATGGCCCCCACCTAGTGCAGAGGCCCAGGGGCCCGACTCTCCTGATTTTGTCCCCACATCCCCTCCCCAAGGGGTTCAGTATATCTTCTGACGACTGGGTAGAACGGCCTCTTTGATGAAGGAGAAGACAATCAGGATCCCTAAGCGTTTGCCCCGCTTGCCTTTGGTGAAGTAATTGGAGACCACGTCATCTGTGGAGACACAGGCAGGGGGATGAGTGTGTGTGTCTACATGTGAACACGGCTCTCCCCACCTAGAGCCCAAATGCCTCCATCACAAGGCTGGGCGCGGGCTCCCCACACAACCCAGGCCTTCCTGAGGCAGTCCCACCGTGACCCCTGACAAGCCCCTTCTCACCTCCTGGCTGCATGGTGGAGGGCAGGACGTTTTCCCCAGCCGACAGTGACACAAAGAACGCAAACGGGATTATCCACAGACAGAAAGTGAAATAGGCCAGGACCTGGCAACAAGAGACACTGAGAGAGGGTGCCCTGGAAGTGCCGCGGGTGGGCCCCACACGGCCACCATGCATCTTACAGAGGCGGTCAAGAATGCACAGAAGGCCCCACACCTGATCTCTGAAGGAGGCCAGGGACCAGGAAGCAGAGGCAGGGCAACCTCAGACATGGAGAAAATTCAGTGGGGAAAGGTGGAGGCTGAGGATGACCGAGTGTGACCACAATCCCCAAATTCTGGGCACTAGGACAAGCAACTCCTCTGAACTAAAGGAGGCAGATGGAGGGTAAAACCACGACTGACCCATCTTCCCCCCAAAAGTGACCTTGTTCTGCCCAGGGGTCGGAACTGGAACAGCAGGTTGTGGAGAACCCCTGAGCGGAAAAAAGCTTGGCAGGCTGCTGGAAGGAGCCGGGCTTCAGGGCTGCAACCTGCCAGCCCCATGAGGTCTGCATCAGACAAGGCCACCCCAGTGCCCTGTCCTGACCTCAGGGTGTTAGGCTGTGATCCTGGGAGAACCAAAGGACTCCCTGGGGAAGAGCAGTGACCTCCCCGCCTCAGCTAAAGAGACCCCTGCTCCTCACCCCACACCACTGTCTAAACTCCTCAATACTATTTTTTTAAATGCGTTATCCCTCAGCAGACTATTTCAAACCCCAGCTAAGTTCACAAAGCAAATCATGCAAGTCCCCTTTACTTCCTCTGTCCCTGCTAATAGTTCGATGTACTGAACACTTCTTACCTCTGAGAAAGGATAATATTCCTCTGCAAAAAACTGAAATGCTAGGTAATGATTCACCACCACTAGCCCTGTTGAGGAAATGAAGAGTCAGTTTGGGGGGAAGAATATAAAGCTGGACTTTTAACCTTCAAAGGCCCCTGGGAGTTGGGAGTCCTGAGTCTTAGTCCTGATTTTACACCCAACTCAGAGTATGGCTATAAGCCAAGTACACTACCCTCCAGAACTCAGTTCTCCATCTGTGAAAATGCAGAAGGCATTTATGAGCAAAATTAGAAGGCAGATAAGAAAGCTCTTTGAATGGTATAAAAATGAGACTTATTATGTAATCCAAAGCACCGTGACCATTAACCTGCTTTTAAGTGGATGTGAGTCTCAAAGAGTGCCCTCCCATGGGCAGTGGGCACAGAAGTCACAGGGCAGATAACATACTCCCAAGAGATTCCACTCTGAACTGGGCAGCTGGGAGAGGGCCTCAAATAAAGAGGCTCTCACTCCTCAGGAATAAAAGGGCACAGTTTGGGGCGCCTGGGTGGCTCAGTCGCTAAGCGTCTGCCTTCGGCTCAGGTCATGATCCCAGGGTCCTGGGATCGAGCCCCGCATCAGGCTCCCTGCTCAGTGGGAAGCCTGCTTCTCCCTCTCCCACTCCCCTTGCTTGTGTTCCCTCTCTAGCTGTCTCTCTCCCTCTCTCTGTCAAATAAATAAAATCTTTAAAAAAATAAAAGGGCATAGTTTGCTAGATGCTTTGGGGTGCAGTTTTAGGGTTCCTCCAAATTCTGGGGGAGAGGGTCCTTTTCTCATTCTGCCCCAGGGTAGGGCTCACTGGTCTAAACTGGTATGTTCTGGACTGACACCCACCTCCTTAGGGTGCAGCCACATTTATGGAGGAGAGAGACAACTTGCAGATCCTGGGGATGGGCTGCTCAGAGATAGGCATCCCTGCCTGTTCTCACGGTGAGGTGAAGGGCAGGCACCAAAACAAAGCCCCCACTCAAACTGAACACCCCGCACGCCCACCTCAGAGCCAAATGCCACGTCTTGTTTCTCTTTCCTCCTCTCTTGCCTTTCCCCTTCTAAGGCAGAGCTCTGCCGTGCCTAGCCACACTCTAGGACTGGGGAAACTGGAAGACAGATGGTGCCTGATGCCCACAGATCTTCAGGAAAAGTCTCTCAGGCATCTCAAGGGCAGGTTGGGGGAATGACAAAGGGAAGCCAGGAGGCTTCTGGGAGGCTTGGTCTACTGGGAGGGTGGGGGGTGGGGAGGGTTCTACCCCCTGGGAAGATGCAGAAGGGGTCTAGTCTCCAGGGAAGGACTCCCCACACCAACCCCCACCAAACACATCCTCTGGCAGAATCACACCAAGGCACTCAGGGAAGAGGCCAGTCCTAGCTTTAACTGGGTGCCCTCCTTGTGGCTAATATTCTCTTTCCAGATTCTCCCACAGAAATAGAAAAGTAGCTCCAAGAAACTCCCAATTACATCTCATATCCTGCCCAAAGACTAGGTGACCAGTAATGGTTAATGGGAGAAAAAACAATCCTGGTAACCAAACACTTCCCAGAATCTTTTCTGGGGCTATCTATAACCGCCTACTGTGTGTCACCTGAGTCCATCATCAAGAACCCAAGGCCAGAGAGAAGAAATGACTCCCAGGATCAGAAAGTAGTGCCAGCTTAAAGGCAGAATGGTCAGGGTCTTCCAAACACATTTGTTTACCCCAACGCCAGCACCTGCAGGGGGACCCACAGCCCCATGAAGCTTGTGTTAATCAAGACTGGGCCAGACGACTAGACAGGGAGCTACCTGCCTGCCAGGGTAGGGCTTTGGGCTTTTTCTGGCCAAGTGGTTTCTTAGAGCCCGTAACTACACAGAGAACCCACCTTTTGTCCCTTCTCAAATTCACCACCCTGGGAAAGCCCTCCCTAAGTATCCCACCCCCACTTCCCCCATCCCCCCAAATACTAATCACTAGAGCCAAGAAGACTCTAGGCTCCTCAAGTTTAAGAAGTCCATGTTCCCAATCAGCCTGGCCTCCTGGAGGACCCTAGTGGTTTGCCACTTTTCTCTATATCCCCATAGTGCCCCCGACTGAGCCGGGCACATGCAACCACCTCGATGGCCTCCCCAACTCTGCCCCCTCTCACCGCACGAAAGGATGAAGTTAGGCGAGGTCAGCATGATGAAGGGGAAGGTCTGGAGGAGGCCAAAGTAGACGAGGTTGGTGAAGAGGCCCACGCCAATCATGAAAGTGGGGAAACGCTCAAACACGTAGAGGCCAATCAGCACAGCTGTGGAGAACTGAAACGAGAGGTACACAGTGCAGGGAGCCTCTTCCAGGCAGCCTTCTTGGTCTCATTAACCCCCAGCCTGCTCTGGGCAACACTAGGTTCACGCTTCCATCTCTCCCTGTTTCACAGTCCTCCGCAGCCTGTCTCTCAGCTCCCAAAGGGCAGCATCTTTTAATGCCATTCTCAAAAATTTTTGACAGCAACCCACAGTAAACATTTTAAGATCAAAGTTCAAATTTCAATTCTATTGTATTCTATTCTGTTTTTTGAAAATGCTGATCATGACCTACTGAACTGATGACACAACCCAATAATGAATGAGACCTACAACCTGAAAAACACTGTTCTGAAGGATTTATAGTTGTCAGCACTTAACAAATGGCAGTTGGTAGAATGAAGGTCTAATTCCTGTACCAAAACCCTCAGGCCAGGCCTCTGAACCCAGAGCTGACTGCTATGGTCTCATCTCCACTACTAACCCTCTACCCCAGAGTGGCTGCTGACACCAGGTGACTTGAGAGGCACTGGACTTCTCCCATCCAAATGGTCCCAATTCCCACCCTTTCCCACAGCTGGCAGGAGTCTACCCGCCAGCAGGCATTCCTGGAGCTTTGACATCAATGGCAAGGATTGTGTCTTCAGGAACAGAAGCCTTCCATGAGACCTCAGGAGGGCAGGGCCTGGGCCAGGGAAGGCGTCTCCCTCTTAGGACAAGTCACTTGATCCAATCAGAACGAGGGCAATGAGTACTCTAACTCAAGTACTCAAAACTGTTCTTAGGTAGGTTCTTCACAGTTCTTCGTGGGGGCTAGAGACAATGGGAAACAACCAAGCAAAGGCCAAGCCATGGTCCTGTCAACACAGAGTGTGCACTCAGCTGTCACCCTAAGGAACTGAGAACAGGGTCTGCAGTGAAGCGCTGCTACTTGGGAAAGGGGCGAGGGAACACCTGGATCCAGAGAGCAGACTCAGGAGACAAGGTGCAGGTGAAGGAGGTAGGGGTGGCACCCTCAGGAAACAGCAGGGACAGAGATCTCATCATCCATGCAAAACTCTCCCCACTTCCTCCTTTGAGGCAGGGCAAAAGAGGGAAAAATCCTGGGGAAAACTGCCACTTACCCAGATCATGTATTTTATGATCCTGCTGGTGGCCACTGTATATTCTTCTATCAGTTCTGCCAGGTAATAGAGTCCAGCCGCTGGGGGGGTTGGGAAGAGGGAGCAAGCAGGGAGAACATTAGCCAGAGTCACTCCCACCATCCTGGTCCTTCTCTCTCTGCAGCTGGGTCCCCATCAACCCCTCATGGACTCCCTCACTAAGGAACAAACCAAACAACCCACGTGGGGTCCTCCCAAGTCTGAAGAAGCAAAACTTTGTCCGAGCAACTAAAAAAAGATTTCATAAAACTGAATGGAAACCTGTATCTGATGCCTCAGCACAATGCTAACCTCTGGTCCATAAAGGGGCATTTCATTCACTCATTCACTAAGTATCTGTTGGGCACCTGGTTTGGGCCAAGTGCCGCTCTGAGTGAAGAGAGAACAGGATAAGACAGGCAAGGTCCCTTCCCCGACCCAGCGCGGGTAAGCGGGGGTATAGGGAGAGGCGTCAGACGAGCCCAGTGTGACAAGCGCTACTTCATAGAAAGTACAGGGCACCACCAAACCCCCTAAGGAGAGCCTCCCGGAAGAGGTGAGAGATCTCAGCAGAGAGCAAGAGTAGGAACTAGCCAGAAGGGAAAAGCGTTTCAAACTCCGAGAGAGTAGGCAGTACGAAGGGGCGGGGATAAGTGTCCGGGAAAAGTTTAGCGCGACAGGCCCGCGAGGGTGGGCACGGCAGCGGTTGGCGGTGCGCGAGCCCGGGCAAGGGGCACTTGAGTCAGCCACTCCCAGGCGGTGCCGGGGCGGATTTAGTGACAGCGGGAGGGACCCGCGGTCCCACGGGGCTGCTGGAGGTCAGCAAGAGGGGGCAGGATCCAGAGGGACAGGAAAGGGGAGGGATGCGAAGGCCGGGAGCACCGGACAGGAGTCTCCCGTGATGCGACCGCCTTCGTGATGCGACCCCCGGCCAGCACAGATGCCGGGACAGGAGCCCGCGCGGACCCGGGTCGCGCACTCTCACCGACGGCCAGCGTGATGAAGGCCACCTGGATGAAGAGCGAAAGCCAGCTCAGCACGTACATGAACCACATGGCGCCCCAGCCCCGCCCGCCCCCCGACCGCCGGGACGGGCCTGCGCGCTTCGGCTCCGGCGACACGGAGCCGCCGCCACCGTCACCGCGTCCCCGCCCTGCGGACGGACGGACGGCCGTGCGCCGCCGCCGAGAGGAGCCCGGCCGGAGTGCCGCCCCCAGCCGAATCCGGACGAGCGCCTCCCGCCGGCGCGGAGGACCAGCCGGCCGCGGCCGCGTCCCGCACCCCGCTGGCGGAGCTCCCGCCCCCCGGGGCTGCACCCAGCGGAGGGCCGGCGACGCAGCCCGGGGAGGCAGGACGGTGCCCGGGGGCGGGGACGCGGCGCCAGCCGGGGGGACAGCCTTCGGTGCACTCCCTGGGCGCTCCCGCGCCAGCGTGGAGGGGTCCGGGGCGCGAGAGGGCCGCCTGACTGCTCCCCAGCAAGCACCGGCCAGAAGCGTTCAGGCGGGTCGCCCACGGGGCTTGTCTTGCCACCGCGGCTGACCCGAACAAAACTGTTGCGTGCCCAGCGCGGGCCAGGCACTGTGCTAAAGGCTACGCCGTATTTCCGTGATGGCAGTTGACTGTAAATCATTTCAGGATGGGGAAGCTGGGGCCAAGGAAGGTTACCTTGCCTCGGGTCATACATCTAGGAAGCGGCACAGGCAGGAGTTGGGGCGCCTTTAATCAGTCATCCTCAGGTGTAACTCTCCCTTTAGGCTGAGTTCCTTGAGGGTACCTTCTGCACCTTTGTATCGCCTGCACATCGCCAGTGGCGGGCACGCAGGGCGCCCACTGGGCGCTGAATGCATTTACTCTACCGCGGAAGACTTACTGAGGGGCGGAAGGCGCAGGGCAGCCCTTGTTGAGAAGTTCCCCATCTGGTGGCCAAGACAGGCATGCAAAATAAAGTGTCTGCACGGGCCTGGGCTGTGCTACTCATCTCGGGATAATCTTCACATGCATAAAAACGAATACATATTCCTCAAAGATTAAACATAGAACTACCATATAGTGCATCGATTCCACTCCTGAGTAGATACCCCCCCAAAGATTGGACAGGTGATAGGAGTGTCTTCCGCAGGGCTCCCAATCCCTTGGAATTTCCAGGTGAGAGGAGCATTTTTGGTCTAAAGAGGCGACTCTGGGTGGGCTCCTGGATAGATCAGGATGGGGGCTGGTCACCAGAAAGACCAAGCCCTGGTGAGAAGCTTGGAACTTTCAGTCCCATCCCCTATCCTCCACAGAGGGGAGAGGGCTGGAGATTGAGCTAATAATCATGACTGTGGGATGAAGCCTCCATAAAAATCTCTAAACTATGGGTTCAGAAGTTGGTGGATGCATCCACATGCTTGGAGGGTGGCCCACCCCAACTCCACAGGGACAGAAGCTTCTGGGCTCGGGAGCCTTCCAGACCTCGCCCTAAGTGCCCCTTGATCTGGTTGTTCATCTGTACCTTTATAATATCCTTTGTAATAAACTGGTAAGTGTAAGTAAATATTTCCAAGTTTTGTCAGCCAATTATCTTGTAGTTATTATTTCCAAGTTTTGTCTAGCCAATTACCCAACCTGAGGAGGGAGGTTGGGAACCCCCCACGTTGGGGGGAAGAATTCCTGAGGAACATGTATAAGGAGCCACGGGAGCTTCGAGGACTATGGGCTTATCTATAAGCCTCCTCACTGCTGCACTGGGAGAAACTGAAACCAGCCTGAAAGTTCACTAATAGGAAACTGGATAAGTGCCTTTGGAAACATCATAGAGCAGAGCTGTAAAAACAAATGAGGACAGAATAAGTCATGGGGGTAAAAAGTATAGCACAGAGGGCGCCTGGGTGGCTCAGTTGGTTAAGCGACTGCCTTCGGCTCAGGTCATGATCCTGGAGTCGAGACCCGCATCGGGCTCCCTGCTCAGCAGGGAGTCTGCTTCTCCCTCTGACCCTCCCTCCTCTCATGTGCTCTCTCTCTCTCAAATAAATAAATAAAATCTTTAAAAAAATAAAAATAAAAAATAAAAAGTACAGCACAGGGAATATAGTCAGTGATATTGTTAAAGTGTTGTGTGGTGACCGATGGGAGCTACACTGTGGTGAGCAGTGCATAACATAGACACTTGCTGAATCACTGTGTTGTACACCTGAAACTGATGTAGCATTGTGGGTCAACCATACTTTAATTGAAGAAAAGAATAAAAACAAACACACAAAACTGAGGATGTTCCATATAAGAAGATTCCCCTTTTGAAAAAAGTAAAAGGCTGGGAAGAAAGAACTAGGTATTCTTTATAGAGGTATTCCTTTATATAGACTATCTCTGGAAGGATACATTCTAAAATGGTGACATTGCTTTGCTTCCTAGGAAGAGAGGGTAGGGTTCAAGAGTAAGAGAGAGCCTTTCTACTGTATGTCTTTTTATATTCTTAACACATGGAACTACGTAAATATATGTAAACATATTACCCATTCATAAGTTAAGTTTAAATTTAAAATATTCATAGTATGCTGGATCTGCTGGGATGGCTCAAATTTCTTGTTATTACCCCATCCCTTTGTGAGGAAAGCCACTGTGTAGTAAGTTGGCCAACCTCGGATCATGTGGCCTGGCTGTCGGGGAGTCTGAATTTGAGACACGGACGCATCAGTGAGTAGAAGAACAATAAAATCTCAATTGTTCTTACTTTTTCCTAGACATTGTCCTCCTGGGGAGGGAGGAGAATGTAAAAGTATTCCCCCACTCTTCCCAGAACTGTAGAGAAGAGAAACTTGGGGGCCAAAAAGGTTAAGCGCATTGAGATGACCCGATGAAGGATTGTTGCTGCAGGGCTGGACATTTTCACTTCCCCACAGTCTTGGGGCCAAAGCTGGTCCCAGGAACGAAGGCTGAGCACTGGTGTTTCCTCCCACAGCAGGCAAGAGAAGCCATGGTTTCCTGAGAGCCGTGAAAAGCAAGCCAGGAGGCCCTGGCTCCCATCTGCTCCTCCTGACCCAACAGCACTGGACAGGGCTCAGGGAGGCTCTCTGGGACCCATGCTTAGGCAGGGGGTCACAGGGGAGAGCAAACCCAGCCTCCCCGGAAGGAGGGTTGGGAGGGAGCAGGAGGACTCCTCACCCTCAATTCAAGGGACTCAAGGGTGCAAGGGTTTGTAGATTCCGAAGTCTGTTGACCTACATACTGACAGTAAGTATATACACTTATCCCAATGTTACACGTAACTCTTTAACTTTTCCTAATTCACACACTCATGTGTTACCATTTGAGGCTGGCGTGTGTGGGGACCAATTCCCATACATCTCATGAGGATGTTCTAGGGGAAAGTAGCTCTTTCACCGTCAGATGGATCTCTTCCTCAAAACACTAACTGCTAGCATTTATAGTGTTCTCAGTGTGTGCCAGACACTGTCCTAAGTGATTTGTATGTATAAACCCATTTAAGGTTCATTGCTAGCACAGGAGATAGTGTTATTATGATGTCCATTTCACAGATAAGAAATTGAGGCACAGAGAGGCTGAATACCTTGTCTACGGTCACATAGCTAGTACTTGGAAGAGCCGGGGTTTGAATCTGGGCATTCTGGCTCCAGAGCCACATGGTTTTTTCTGGTCTCTTAAAAGTCACTTGCCTTTGTTGTGAGAGTGATTCCGCCTGTCTTGTCATCACCTGCCATTTGGCCAGTGGACTTGATCCTGTTTTATCTCCCCAAAGGCTGCCTGATCCTCTGGCTCTCCCTCTTTTCCCTCCACCTTTATCCTTAGAGGAGCTGATGAATACACCTAGGATTCTCGTCACCTCTGGTCCCTTCCTGCATCTTCACTAACTCCCCTTCTCACATTCTCACAGACTTACACCTTCACTGAGCCCACGGCCAGGGGCAGGAATTTAGTTGGTTCTGTGGTCCCAGTGACCCACACAGCTGGGGCCTGCACATCCCTAGGGGCTGGGAAAGGTAGATGGGTGTGGAATGAAAAGGCGGGGGAGTGCAGAAGTGTGCATTTCGAGTCCTGGGGCCCGGCTGTGTTGGCTGCCGCCCTCTAGTGGCGGCCAGAGGAGCTGCAGAGGACCAAAGCCAGGGCCGGTTCCAACACCTATTGAAGGAGTTTTGAGAGACCATGGGAGCCCCACCATCAGTGTTAGAGTGTGGGCCAGGAGGCAGGCAGGAGAGGGGACACACATGGACACGGACACACACACACACTAGTGGTGAAGACAAAGTCCACATCAGCATCTGGGCCTCCGCAGCCCCTGCCTGGCCTGGCTGCAAACAGTGACAGTTGTGAGAGAGACATGGTGAAGTCAGAGACAGAGAAAGGCAGGCCTGGAGACCCAGGCCCCTCTTCCCTCATCATCCTCTCCTCCCCCTGGGGAGTGCTTGCCTCTCCCTGCCAGTGCCCCAGCCCCAGGGGAAGCACAGCTAGCCCCTACCCCACTCTACCCTTATACACACGATGTCACCGCAAGATGACCCCTCTCAAAAGTGCCCACATCCCAGGGGAAACTTCTCCTCTGATGGTCCGTGTAATCAGCAGCTTTACTGTTGGGCACCTCACCTTTCTGGTCTTGGTCTTGCTGCAACCTGCCAGAGCAAAATTTGGTAAAAGACAAACCACAAACAATGAAAAGCAATGACCACAACTATGTTCACGTCATCTATTTGTCCCCGTAGTCTAGGCCTCCTGACCCTGTTTCTCTGCTCTGCCTCTGCCTCCGCCACCCCAAACAGCTGCCCTGGTGTTCCTGGCACCCCTGTCACATGCCTGGAGCCCCAAACTCAAGTGGCTGAGTTAAAGAGCTTTCTAATGACAAGTCCTCAGAGGGCTCTATTAATTGCATCGCATTAAGCTACTAGGCCTGCGAGGACCACGTGGGGGGCGGGGGTGAGGGTGTGAGGCTGGGGAATAACAGGAAAGAACAAGGTGGGGGAGGGGAGCAGTCTGGGACTTTGCACACATCACATGAGACCCTTGCTGACCTCTCTCTCTATCTCTTTCACACCCGCCCCCCCACCACACACACAGCAGAGCCCCTGAGCAGAGTTGTGGGGAAGCAGTCAGCTAATGGAAGTCCAAGGAGAGGAGGCAGCCCATCAGCCAGAACAGTGGAGAGCCATTCATCTTTGCTTCTGTCTTTAGCATAACACAAATCA
Source organism: Eumetopias jubatus (assembly GCF_037043125.1). Taxonomy (NCBI): domain Eukaryota; kingdom Metazoa; phylum Chordata; class Mammalia; order Carnivora; family Otariidae; genus Eumetopias; species Eumetopias jubatus. The sequence goes on along the minus strand of NW_028274815.1, from coordinate 52,067,610 downwards.
TTGGATTCATGGCTGGAATGTCTCTCTGTCTTTATTCAAGCAGCTCTGAGTGGTCTCTGATGACAGGAATTGCTGATTAGAAGAAAAGAGACCACTCTCTCTGATAGGCTAGCTCCCCTCCTGGGTGGGGGGGGGGAGATGAGATTAATTTATCACAGGACTAAGATATTTCAGGACCAGGAGGTGGCTAGTTCTACTGTCCATTTCATAAAGCAGGCCAAATATTAGCCTATGTTTGAATATCTTAGCAACTCACTACCCCCCATCTGGAAGGAGATTTTTCCTTCTACTGAGCAGGTTGGTCCCATTTTCTCCCCTGGGCTGCCCAGAAAAAGTCTCTATATCTAATATAATATTGTTATTAGTGGCTAATGCTTGTTGAACATGTCTTTGTGCCAGGCACTGAGCTATGTCCTTTACACACTCTCTTGTTTAACCCTCACAAAAATTCTATAAAGTAGGTTATTATTTTTAGACCCATTTTACAGGGGAGGAACCTGAGGCACAGAGAAGTGAATAAATTGATCATGTTCACACTGCTGATCAGCCCCGGGCTGGGTGCCCAACCCTGCAGGTATACCCAGGACATGGGATTTTCAGTGCTACCCAGGAAAGTCCTGGGCCAGCTGGGATGAGTTGGTAACCCCAGTGCCTAGTCTCCCCGGCACTAGCTCCCCACCTGCTGAACCACTGAGATACTGTCGAGCAGAACACCGTGCACGGCTAACCGGTGCCAGGGGAGCACTCCAGCTATGTGGACGATACAGCCAGGATCATCACAATGCCGACCACCAGGACCAGAAATCCAAATACTGCCCGCTGCGTCTAGGTGTTGGAATCACCGAGGAAAACACAACACGGTCAACCGCCCGATGGAACAATGCTTTACTCCCACAGAAAAGAAACAGAAGATCAGCTTCAGCAGCAGGCATCAGTCCCTCATGGCCAGCAGGGGGCCCCCAGCAATGGGTGCAGCCAGCAGGGCGTTGGGCCTCTGCGCACCGGCCTTGTACCGCCGCCGAAGGCCCCACCGCGTCCTTGGACTTTGAAATACAGAATGCTGTGCGTGTGCCTGAGGGCTGTCCAGGTACTGCTTAGGCAGAACAGAGGCACACCTTGAGCCTGAACCAGGGAAAGACATTCCCACAGGGGGCGGTAAGCCCAGCACAGCTGTGTGGCCTCGTTGTCTCCTGGTGAGGAAGTGGTCTGGGCCCGAGGCTTGTTCTCAGGCCCGGCCCAGGAGCGCGCCTTTCCCAACAGACGCCTGGCCTCAGCATACCCACTCTTCAGACACTTCACACGCACACACTCCCCACACGGCCTCTCCTTCCAGCCGGACTCATGGGGAACACTCTCCACCGCTTTTATAAACTTTTCATCACCTCCCCTGTGCCCCTGCGGTGGTCTGGATGGGGCCCTTACAATAAAGGGGACGGGCCGTGTGTAGGCAGGCTGAGGGACTGCAGCCGGATCTCCTCCTTGCCTTTCCCCCTCCTGCCACAACCTCTGGTTTGTTTAGGGCAGCGAGGGTGCCCTGCTTTTTGAAAAAACCAAACCCAGACTCCCTGTTACCGTCCTCAGGAGTGGGCGGGGGATGGAGGAGGACGTGAGATGCATATCAACTCCAACAACAGGTAAGGGTAGCGTCCCTCTGGGGAGCCCTCCTTGCCTCCTGGCTCACACAGTTGAGAGAGAGAAAGAGAGAGAGTCGGAGGTTCCTTCTCTTTCTGTGGTTTCTTGCCTCAGATGCAGACTCCAGCCTTGCCCATTACACCCAGCCCCACCTCTCCAACCGGCAAACTCCTACTCATTCTTCAAGACCCAGCTTAACTATTTCCTGAGACCTGTGAGAATGTGCACCCAGCACCCAGCACGGGCCTAGCACACAGAGGGGCTGATGGTGGGCAAAACCACCTCACCTACAGCCATATTTCTGCTGGGTGATACTGTACCCCTTGGAGAGGGAGAGCCTTAACCCAAGCGAGCCAAGCTGATTCTCGTCACCTAAGCTAGCCAAACACATTCTCTTTCCCAGAACTGGAAAGGTGCCCGAGAGAGAAAGAGCACAGGAGACCATGGGTTGATGAGAGTCCTGAGTACCCACACCTACCTCTTCCTCCCAGCTAGAGCTGCCCCGCCCAGGCCGCCCAGCCTGCCTTTTTTCTTCCTTCCCTTCCTTCCAGCCCTTACCCAGGAAGGACAGCCCCCTGGAGCCTTCCTGGCCCTCCCTCCAATCCCCACATAAGACACTCTGTGTCATGGCACTGGAACCCCAAAGAATCCTGCTCATCCTGGCCCCTGCCCTGCACAGACTCTCCTACCCAGCACTCTTACTTCACTCACAGTGCTCTTCCTCACCCTTCTCTCGGCCTCTCTCATCAATTCCGACCAGGCTTTCAAGACCTGGGCAGCACTCCTCCTCCAGGAAGCCTTCCTGAGTGCTCTAGCCCATTCGAACCCCTTTCTCCTCTGACCTCCTGTTTGTACTGACTCCACGGTCCTCCTCAGATTCATCTCCTGCCTCCTCGTGATTTCTGGGCTTCTTAGTGAACTTCCCAGGAGGTGACGCCTTCCTTGCCTGCCCAGCTAATCTGTGAGACCCGTGTCTGCCCACCTGCAGCCTGGCTCAACCCCGGGGCCAGGCACGTGGAGATGCTCAGAAGCGGTGCCCTGGTTGCTGCTGGAGCCCCTTTCCCTCACCTCTGCACCTCAGATTTTCAGGGAGGGGCCCAGCCTTGGGAGAGTCCTAAGGGGTCGGGTTACATAGGAGCAGGTTCCCTCTCGCCCAGAGACACAACTCTGGCCTGGCGCATGGAAAGGATATGTTGGGGAGGGGAACAAGATTACCTCTTAATTTCCTCCCAAATCTGAAATCTTTGAGCCCAACACACCAGACGAACTGCTGTCCCAGCCCTCCTGCCTGCCTTACCTCACCCCCAGCCTCCATAGGCCTTCCGGGTGGGCAGCGCAGGTGGTGAGAGCCTGAAGCCACAGCCGGAGGTCAGTAAGAGGCCAGAATCCCTCGTGGGACTGGTCTTAGGGCCACTGCCTCTGGCTCGCTGTGTGGCAGCAGGGGTGGGGGTGGGGTAGGCGGTGACATGTAGACAAAGCTAAGTGCAAATCCTTGCCAGTCAACAGCAGCAGAATCACATTTCCCAAGAACTGTGAGTCTCCTTGCCACCCTGCCTACAGCCTTGACAGAGTGGAGCAGGCAGCTTCTCCCCAGAGAGCCTCAGGGCCGGGCCAGGCTAGGGAGCAGGGTGGTGCAGACCTCAGAGGCTGATAGGTGACAAACCTCAGGACACCTCAGCCACTCGTGCCCAGAAAGGCACATACACAGAGAGGCTCCCACACAGCCAGCATAGGCAGGGACCACAGAGGGGCCCACAGGCAGACATACAGGCACAGAGGCACATGGGACCCACTCAGAGACACGTGAACAATCAGGAAGGTACCAGTCGGACCTAGATATCAAGTAGACTCAGGTACAAGTAGACACACAGACGCAGGTTGTCATGCCTGATGTCATGTCATCCTGAGACACCCAAGTCGGTCTTCCACAGGAGAAGGAAGCCTTTGGCTGGTTTGTCAAGGCAGTAACAGAGTTTCCCACCCACTCCCCATCCACCGTCCTTTCCTTTCATTCACCTGCCTTCTCCCGGAGGCCGCCTGAGGGGCATCCAGCTCAGCTTCCCCTCCTGAGCCAATGAGGCTCTCTGTCCCAGGGCTGTGGGGTTAAGGAAGGAGAAGGCAAAGTCTGGAGCCGGCTTTTGGCCTCTTTGCTGGAGGCTGGGGCCTGCCCTGCTTGTGGAGAGCCCGTTTAGTCCCAGAGTTCAAGTGCACACACCAAGTAGGCATGAAGTAGATACACAAAGGACGCTAAAGGAACGACCCATGCTAAATGGACACGAGCAGGCACGCGCGTGCCCATGGACACAAGAGTCCTGCGCCGCAAAGGAGCACGCGAACACCTGCCGCATGCACACGGCCACGGGCACAGGCAGAGGTGGGCACGCTCACGTGTCTCACTTGGCCCTGCTCCCCAGAGCCCAGGGGGAAGGGTTATCACGCATGTTCCCCCCGCCCCGCCCCGGTCCAGCAAGCCTCCAGCAGGACTCCACTCAGCCCTCCTGGTGCTAACTCAGCCTGACACGCCGGCGGCACGTGGGGCTCCCCGTGGAAGCTGTGGCAAGCCCACCCCCATTGTGGTGGCTGCGAACCGGCTCTGTGTTGGGCCTTGGGTCACCGCTCGGTCAGCCATGGCTGATACCTTCTTCCCACTTGTCTCAGAAAAGGCACTGCTGTCCCCTCTGCTTAGGCCTCAGCTGGCCACTGAACCACACATGCCTGGCCACGTGGGACCGGCTGGGCCAGTGGGCCCCTCTGACTGTGGCCCCCACCCCACTCACGCCTGACGGGGAACAGAGAGAGCTCGGCAAACAGGATCAGCCCGGGGTGAGCATTTGCCCAAGGGGTGTGGTGTGATGATAAGGGTATGAGGAAGACCCAAGCCCAGATATCTCTGTTACGGTGTCTGAAATGCCACCATCGGAAATTGGGTCCTCTAGGTCAATCCCTGCTCCCCGACAGGCTTTCTGTTAGAGCGCACATCCCCTAATGGGGGGAGGGGGGTCCTGAAAGGTGGGAAGAAGAAACACTACTCACTTGAATATCACGATCGATCCTTACGTATAACCGTCAGGGCTCTAAGCTTGATACTGTTGTGCTCTCAACACCCCATTTCCAGGGATTTTTCAGTGGATGGTTTTTAGAGTAGAAGCGGCTGCCCTAGCTTACTACCACCACTCTTCATCTCTGGGATATTAGGGTTCGGGGAAAGGTGGAGGGGCGTTTCCTCAGCCCTCTGGGATCCTCGGCGGGTGCTAGTTTATCTGGCTTTCTTCCCAGTGGGGCTTGAGGGTAGAGAGTGGGGCAGTGCCTGGGCCTTGAGAAAGCTCCAGACCTGGCGTCCTCTATGGAGCTGCCCGCCTAGCTCCCACTTTTCATCCTTCCAGAGCCCAACTTACATCCTTTCACAATCTTGCCAGGGTCCAAGCTTCCTTCCAGTTTGGGACTAGAACAGCTCTCACTCTCTGAGCCATCCTCAAAGGCTTGACTCCTCCAGGGAGGCACCTCAACTGCTCATCTGGCCGCAGTTTTGCAACGGGTGGCTATGTCCTTGCCCCATCTGCCCCACTTGGGGGATTGCGGAGCTCAGGGAAGATTTGGGCCTTACCATGCCTCTCCTACCTTTCTTTCCCCAGTGCCCCAGCTGGGGGTTCATGACGGCACAAACCCCATCTGTCCAACAACTCCAGTGGCCTCCTTTGATATAGTCCATCACTCAGGGAGAGGCAGAATGCTAGGGAAGGCCCACAGAGGCTTTGGGCAACACCTCTGAGGCCAGCTCTGACCCCGGCTCTGGGTCTGGAGAGCTGAAACCCGCCTTGCCCTTCCTCCTTTGGAAGAAAAGGCTAGGGCAGGCCAACATCTTACTGACCCAGAATCTGGGAGAGAATTCTGGGCTGCCACAGGGAAGGAGGGGTGGAGGAGTTAGTTCTAGCTCTGTCTTCCCACCTGGCAAGGCATGGCAAGAGAATGACCTGAGGCTGCTGGTGGTTCCAGCCCAGGGGGAAACAAAGCCCAAGCCTGAGGGCTTAGGGTGAAGCCCCTGGAAGAACTGAAAAGTCCATCATTTAAAAGCCAGTGGACTGGGGCCCCTGGCTGGCTCCGTCGGTACAGCATACGACTCTTGATCTCAGGGTTGTGAGTTCAAGCCCCATGTTGGGTGTAGAGATTACTTAAAAATAAATAAAAATTAAAGCCAGTGGATTATTAAAGAAAAAAAAAAGAGGGAAATTTTGAATTGAACAAGAATGGAAATTATATTTCCAGCTGGGTTATCCTTAAAGTCTGCCCATGGGATTATTGAATTGGCATGGGCCCTCCAGGACCATGAAGTGGGTGATCCTAAAGACCTATGTTCTTTTTCCAGAGTTTTCCAAATTGGAATCACGAGAAAATTTGTGTGTGTTGGGTGAGAGAGTGTGCAGGTGGGTAAAGAGAAGGCTCCCTCTGTGCAAATAACCTTGTTTATTGAGCCATTAAACAGGATCAAACAGGTGTCTCTCCCTTGGGGCTTTTTGGAGGCTTAATGTCCTGATGGGCAGCAGGACTCCCTGACATAGGGCAGGTAGTTGGATGGTAGAGGACTCAGTGTTCCCAGGGATCACAGGAACCCTTTGTCCTGGAATTACCAGTTAACATCTCCTGAGGAAACGGCATTTGGGAAACACCACTGAATTGCTCTGTGGGTAACACCTCAATCTGTTATTTGCCGTCACATGTTAATCCTGCTCTCCTAAATTATGGGAAGACAATTCTAAAGAACTGAAAACTGAATATTTCTCCTCCTAAGAAACACTTGAGTCAGATAATCTGTCTTGGATCATTGGGGTGACCCCCTCAGACTTGCTCTAGGACTCCTCTCCAGAAGGGATTTTTTTTTAAGGGTGACCAACTCAACCCATTTTTGCAACTGAAAGCCTTGCATCCCAGGAACTCCTTCAGTCCTGAGCAAACCAGACCACCAGTCTCACTGCTTCTCCACAAGTATTTCTACATATTTCAACAGCGGAGGTTGGCTCCAAGGAGCTCAAGGAGCTCTGTGAGCCCTGGTGAGGAGTTCTGTGAACCCAGCAGGGCACCTTTCAAGGGGACCGTTTCAACTGATTAGGCTACTGGCAAGCCTTTCCTCTTCCTTCTGTCTAGCCTCCTGCCCTGTGGGTCACACTGCCCGGGTCTCCTGGGCCAGTGAAGAAGGGGAGGAACGTTGCCTGGCCCTCACAAGACACTCTGTGTCATGGCACTGGAACCCCAAAGAATCCTGCTCATCCTGGCCCCTGCCCTGCACAGACTCTCCTACCCACCACTCTTACTTCACTCACAGTGCTCTTCCTCACCCTTCTCTCGGCCTCTCTCATCAGTTCCGACCAGGCTTTCAAGACCCGGGCAGGGCCCCTCCTCCAGGAAGCCTTCCTGAGTGCTCTAGCCCATTCGAACCCCTTTCTCCTCTGACCTCCTGTTTGTACTGACTCCACGGTCCTCCTCAGATTCATCTCCTGCCTCCTCGTGATTTCTGGGCTTCTTAGTGAACTTCCCAGGAGGTGACGCCTTCCTTGCCTGCCCAGCTAATCTGTGAGACCCGTGTCTGCCCACCTGCAGCCTGGCTCAACCCCGGGGCCAGGCACGTGGAGATGCTCAGAAGCGGTGCCCTGGTTGCTGCTGGAGCCCCTTTCCCTCACCTCTGCACCTCAGATTTTCAGGGAGGGGTCCAGCCTTGGGAGAGTCCTAAGGGGTCGGGTTACATAGGAGCAGGTTCCCTCTCGCCCAGAGACACAACTCTGGCCTGGCCCATGGAAAGGATACATTGGGGAGGGGGTTGCAGACCCTCAGGATTCTGGGAGGTGGGAACTTGGGCTGCAAGGGGAGTCTTTGGGGCACCTGGTAGGGAGGGGCAGTGCCGGTCAGGACAGCTTCCTGCCCTTCAGCAAGTTTCGCAGCCTCTGTTTTCCTCACTTCTCTTCCTCTACCTGACTCCAGGGACTGTCCCTTCTCTTGCATGCGCTCTTCCTGGAGGCCGTGACCCAGTCCAAGGCTTGAGCTGCTTACCATACGCCCAAAGGCAGACACTCGGTGCCTGCTAAGGGGGTCCTAGCCAGGCTCACCTCCAGGAGACAAAGCCCCAGAGGTGTCTGTCCTGAACTCCTACCTCCTTCCAGGAGCCCTGCTGGCAGAGGCCTGTCTGATCCTGGGACTGCCCTTGCACTTGTCTCATCCTTGGGTAGCAGCCAGGGCTGGAACAGGTGGGGACTTGCCCTGAGAGAGGACCCTGCCCAGCCTCTACGGGCAGTTGTCTGCTGCAGTCTCTGTCCGCCAGAAGTCTGATCAGAAAGGGAGGCCCTAGTCGAGACAGGTGCTAGTCTGGCAGAGGTCCGTTTACCTCTTCTCCCTCCTGAGGTCCTGACCCCCGCAGGCTCGGGAGGTTGGGCTCTCGTCAGCCCCTTTCCCAGCAGACAGTTCCTCCCAGCCTGGGGAGGGATACTCAGCCACAAGGGCTTGAGGGTGGGTTCCAAAACATGGCGTTTCTTCTGATTTTCCAGGTTCTTCTGTGAGACTCAAGGGTTTGCAGATAAGGAGCCACAACTTTAGAACTTTTTGGCCATTATATCGATTTTTGTATGTGTGAAATATTTCACTAGAAAGAAATACACTACATCTACAGGGTGGAACCCTGCTCAGCAATGGGAAGGAGCTCTCAAGATGTACCACAACCGGGATGGACCCCCAGGGAACTGCATTAGGTGAAAAAAGCTTCCGTGTAGATCACATTCTCGAAATGACAGGATTTTGGAAATGAAGAACGCATCATTGGTTGGCAGGGGTCAGACCAGCCCTGAGGTCAGATGCTCCCAGAACAGGCCTCCTCTGGAAGAGGTCCCTCCACTGGGCAGAGGGGCTGCTTTCTCTCCCGGCTTCCATTATTACCAGTACCTTCCTCTCTGCCTCCAAGAGAGAGAAAAGCTCCGGCTGCTATTGCCCGGCTGCTCTCAGTGGCTCCTGACATACTAAGCTTCGACCAACCTGCGTAACCCACCCTACCCTGAACCCTTTACCCTTCTCTCCCAGGACTTAGAGTGTCCGTAGCTCAGAAAGTCCTGTGTCCAGGGCTCCAGCTAGGTGCAAAAGAACAATTCCTGATAAAGGAATGGGACAGGCTGGGAGTGGAAGCTTGTGAGACTTATCCCCCTGGCTGTGTCACAGATTTCCTAGAGAAGGGTCAACCTCCCAGCCCACCCTCTGCACACACTTATTTCTGTGTTTCTTGGTGTACCTCAATGACAGGGTAGGTAAAAGTTGGTGCAGGGTCAGATGATGGAATTTGGAATTCTATGATTTCTTTGAGCATCAGTGGCCTAACCCATCATGACCAAAAGCATGTACCAGGTGCCCCTAATCCACTGGGAATTGGGGCAGTCTTGTAGAGTGGAAAAGCTTTAGAGTCAGAAAGAACTGGGTTCAAATCCCAGCTTGGCCTTCTATGAGGCCCTTGACCTGGGGGCATGTTGGTGTGTATAAGATGGGCTTGCAGTTTAGCTCATGGGCATTGTGTAGTTAGGTGACATGAAGCTCCCCCCCCGTCCCCCCCCCCCCTTAATCCTGGAGGCAGCAGCCTGGAGGGAGAGTCCAGGAGCCCAGAAGGAAGGAAACATAAAACCCTCTGAACCTGACAAGCAGATAGGTTCTAAAAACCGCAAGAGATAGAGACTGGTTGGAGGCCCAAACAGGGAGACTGGGCATCCTGGCAGCTGCCGTGGCCGCCCCTCCTGGCACTGCTTCCTGCCGTGTAATCCTGGCCCTCAGATGCAAACGTGGGAGCCACAAGGAGGCTGAGTGTTAGGTCTAGACTGAACCCTGGAATGACTGAGCTCACCTGTACATGATTCGATTAGGAGCAGAGGATTGAGATAGAAATTCAGCTCAGCTGTAGGAAAACAGTTGGAGGTTTGCACCCCTGAGTTTGTGATCTATAAAAGAGTGGACCCACGACACAGGTGGACATTTTCATATATGCACTTGTACACTGATACACCCGGAGCAAGGACGTCTCACACACATAAAACATATGTGCCCAGTGTGTGCTGGTAAACGTTTAACAGCCAACTTTCTGGAAGACAACAACCACCTGATTTAGAGCAGTTACTGGTTTCTGTGTTGTAAATATTCCCACCATGGCAATTTTGAGCTGCAATGCGATGTCACCTAGTGAAAGTTAGAAAGATGTGCACAGCTTGTTCTTTGTGAGCTAGGGCGAGCCTGTTCCAGCATCACACTGTCAAGTTACGTTTACACATCTGTGCATCTGCTCACAGTTGCCTAAACATCCAGGATTGCTTAGGTTCCTTGAAGAACTGAAATTCTAATTCCAGTTCTGTATATACACTAGGCACAGAGAAATGCATAAAGATATTATCTTAAATACATGTGCTTGTAAACACGTTAGTCACTTAGAAACCTATACAAGTTCAAATATATAAATAAGCATATCCACATCTACATATGGATACACATAAGCCAAAACATGCAAGGAAACCTCACATAGATACTCCCACACTCAGAAAGGGGGATAAACCAACCTAATTTTCTGGGGTCGCTGCACTGGCCTAAGACTGCACACTTTCAGATCAAGGGGCAGGAGACTAGGCGATCAGACTTTTTATATTTATCGTCAGCCGTCTGTACTTGTTTCTGCAATCTGTCCACCACACCCCTTCTCGCCTCTCCTGGCTGATTCCTGGCTGTCCTGCAGGTCTGGAAGAGCCCTTCTCTTGCCTTCCAGCTACCAGCTCGGGAGTCCCACCTCCACCTTTAGTAAGGCAGCTCCTTACCCCTCTCCTTTCACTGTGGGAAAGTCAGCTCCAGCTTCTGTCTCTGCCCTCATCCCAGATCCATAGAGGGAGAGGTCAGCACGACCCCCGACTTGGATCCCTCCTCTTGATTTCTGCTATGCCCTATCCCTCATCACTTCCTTGTTCATTTCATTCTTGCCTGTGCCATTGCCCCAGCCTTCTGAATGTCTCCCTGCTCCAGGCTCTTCCCTCCCATTTGTCCTGCTATAAGGAACCTCCCAGATTAATAATCCTAAGCACAGTGCTGAGGTCACCCTTGTGCTGGCAACTTCCCAATTTAGGACAGATTAGGGCTGAATCCTTTGGAGGCCCCTTGATTACTTCTCCAACTCTTGCGTCCCCAGGCCAGTTTCCCTACTGTTTTCTCCAAATCTGTTCCGCAAATTGTCTCTGCTACAGAATCTGCTTGCTCCCCTCTTTAGTTCACGGTGGGGCATTTACTACCTCTCGTGACTGTGATACAGTGCTTTATGGTTTATAAGCACTCCCAAAAACTATTTATGGACCTCCTCTCATGTGCCTGGACCGAGGTTAGCCCTGGAAATACAATGAGCAAAAACAGATGTGGTTGTGCTTTCATGAACCAAGTCAACATAACCTGTTGAAGACCTTGGGTCCCAAAGTTCTCTGACCCACAATCAAGTGGATTTGGGAGGGAAGGTATTTTCCTGCTGTTCCTCTTGCCTGCCCCGCCCCCAGTGGAAATCTGGCCTCCCTGGAGCCACGGGGACAAAGAACAAGACTGTGACTCCCAGAAGAGGACTTTACCAGCCACATGAGCATTACAGAGGCAGCTGTTGGGATGTGGCAAGCCCAGTGAAAGGGGCTATTAAACTTCTACAAAGCTAAGTAGAAGTTAACCCTTGTATATATATTGCAACATCTTTATTTCCTCCTGTACCTAGCACAGCCACAGGGAGGAACATGTATCTGTGTGAGCCTAGGCTAATTGCTTTGGTTTCAGAGCTTCGGCTTCCTCACCTGTAATAAGTGGTTAAAAATCTCTGATATTTTCATGGGGTTGTTAAAATAATCAAACAAGGAGGCACCTGGGTGGCTTGGTTGGTTGAGTGCCCAACTCTTGGTTTCGGCTCTGGTCACGATCTCAGGGCTGTGAGATGGAGCCCCTCCTTGGGCTCTGTGCTTGGGGAGGAGTTGGCTTGGGATTCTCTCCCTCCGCCCCTCCCCACCTTTCAAAAATAAATAAATGAAATCTTTAAAAAAATAATCAAACAAGATAAAAGTACACGAAAGAGCTTTAGAGAACTATAATGGACAACACTGTTAAAAGTTCAGAAATAACAGAAGTAAAACCAATGAATCACTGAAGTAGTAATTAATACAAGTTTACTGCGCACACACCAAAAGTACAGTTTGCAAACCAGGAGCACTCAAGCCAAAACATGGAATGAGGCTCAGAGATAGTATCGTTATAAAACAGCTTATTTAGTGACAAGACTGTGACTGTTTATTCTTTAGTGCGATTGGTTATTGTGGTGTCTAAATAGGGTATCTCTCAATCAGATGGTGGGCGAGGATGTGGTGGAAGCTGGTTGGGAGGGACATGAAGGAACTCACCTGTGGCAGATATTGAATACACCACAAGGGAATAGCAGCGGGACAGCAGAGGGGAGGCTGTCTGCAGTGAGGCAGAGTTGGGGCTGTTTTTAAAGAGGGAAGGTGAAGAGGTATGGCAACATATGCAATTCTCCCCTTTTTGGTAACTGTGCCTGGTTTTAAGTAGCTCATTGGTCAGTTAGGGCCTGTGGTCAGCCTGTCTTCAGCCAAGTGGTCGCTGTGGGCCCTTTCTTCATACCATTGCTCGAGCCCATTTGCCTAAAAGCAGCCTGTACAGTTACAGTATTAAAATTTTCTTAGATGATAGGGAAATGGCCAGTGGTTACCTCTTATGAACCTTGGGACAGTTCAAGTTGTGCTTATGATTTCTAGAGGCCTAAGCAGCAAATAACCCAGGTCAAGTTAGTCTTGCAAAAGAAGCTAAGTTAAGCCTTGTGTATATGACTAGACTGATTTTGTCTGTTCAGGGAGTTTTCAAGGCTGCTGTTAGCTTATTTTGCAAACTGTATTTTACCAGCTCAAGTGTGCTAGCCACATTTCAAGTGTTCAGTAGTCCCACGTGGCTACTGTGCTGGACAGCACAGGGTAATTAGTAACGTAAGTGAAAATTAGTTACAATCTGCGCATTACTTTAAGGTTTCCAAAATTCTTATGATATTTAAATCCTGTGTTAGTCTGGGTAGGTGGACGTTTATCATTTCCATTTTGTAGATAAGAAGCAGCTGCTGCAGCGACTGTGTGTAATTTACCCAAGGTCCTCGGCTAGTAAATGGTGAACTCAGTCCTTGTCTTTGAATCTGGGCACTTTCTCTTTTGCTTCCTTTTCTAAACAAGCAGTACAAAGGGAAACTACCATACATACAGGTCCCAGGGCTCACTGCCCTAGTGTGCAAAAAGGCACAGTCCTTTCAAAATCCACCTACAATCGCCTCCAAAAATCCTGCCCAGTTTAAGCCTACCAGAATCAATGAGCTCCATTATTCTAAAACCGTGTGTTGGATTAAGCACCTTCCAGCTCGGATGTTCTGCAGATGTAAATGACACAGGTGGGCATTAAAAAAAAAAAAAATCCTGCCCCTCTCTCTGATATTTTCTATGACTGTAGTGATTTACTTTTCAACTACTCTTGAGGGTTACATTGTAGTGTTTCAGCGTCCCAAATAAGTAAGTCATGTGGTAAAGACTCCTCTCTTCCAGTCTAAAAGAGCACATATAATGCCAAAGGTTCACACCAAAACATAACCAGACCCAATTGGCTATCAGGGAAAGAAGCTACTAGTGCAGGTTGTCTCTAAAATAAGACAGAAGGTACCTCCAGGGATGGGGAGCAGGCAGAGCAGGGACCAGGCCAGTTTGAGAACTGCCCTGTGAAGGACTCGGCCCGAAGGCTGAAGTTCCTGAAGAGATGCGAAGGGCAGCTGACCTCCCTCCTGGCCTGGCAAGCTGCCCCACCGTGGGCCGGCAACAGCCTGGAGCAACCCACGGAGGCTCACAGGAGCCCCCTCCTGGTTCCAGACCCTGGCTAGTATTTCCCCCCTCCTTCTCGCTCCCTTTCCCTTTTCCCAATCCTGTGGAAGGCGAGTGGGATGGTGGGTGGAGGGCAACAGAAGGTTTCTAGTCTATGTCTCTGCGGATACCCTGCCCAAAGAATTGAACTGAGTGGGTGCTAAAAGCTGACCGCCCCCTTCTCTGGTTGCAAGGACAGCCTCAGGGCTTTTCTCCTTTCCTGGCCCAATTCTAGTTACTGCTGATTACCCATACGCGGCACAAGTGCGGCGCGAAGTCTGCGTGGTGTTTGTGTACACAAAAGTATGACTTTTGCTATGGCCAGGCAGGTGCTGGGTTGGGCAGTCTAATTTTTTTTTTTAAAGATTTTATTTATTTGACACAGAGAGAGAGCACAAGCAGGAGAAGCGGGAGGGAGAGGGAGAAGCTAGCTCCCCACCGAGCAGGGAGCCCGATGTGGAGCGGGATCCCAGGACCCTGGGAGCATGACCTGAGGCGAAGGCAGACCCTTAACCCATGGAGCCGCCCAGGCGGCCTGCACAGCCTCATTTTTAAGGTGCCCCCCCCAAACCCTTGCCCCGGACTGCCCGGGGCCGCCTCTCCGCGCCGGTCACCCTCAGTCTACGTGGCTCATAAGCAGTGCGCACGCGGGGGACGGAGCTGTCAGCAACTTCCGGGCGCCGGTGGGTTTGGGCAGGGCAGGAACTTGTCCAGTGGGTGGGAGCCGACACCCCTCTCTGGCTCCTCGGCTTGGCTCGGGTATCCATCTCCGGAGGCAGGTCCAGGAGGTGGGGAGGCGTCCGGCCGGAGTCCGGAGGAGCCGCTGAGGACCGCGCTCGCCCAGCCCACGAGTCTCGCTCAGCCCGGGCCTGGGGCTAGCGGCGCCCCGCCCCGCGCACTCGCTGTCGCGAGTCAGCGGGACGGCGCGGGCATTCATGTGACCGGGGGGCGGCGCCGAGCGGGCGGGGGAGAAGCAAACTGCGGGATCTGCGGCGGCGGAAGCACGGCCATGGCCGCACTGTACGGGGGTGTGGAGGGGTGAGTGCGGCTCAGCGGAGGGAACCCGGGAGGGGCGGCTTGGAAGCGGCAGGAGGGCGAAAGGAAGGAAGCCTATGGCCAGGCTGGCAGGCTGGTGACCTCCCACCTTAGGGGCCGGCCACTTTGGGCTTCTGAGCTGCGGGGTCTTGCGGAGGAAGGGTGTGTGCACGCGCGGCAGTGCCCGAGCGCTTTCGGGGGACTCTGCGTGTGCACGGCCACACCCGGGGCGGGGGGTCCTTTATGTTTCACGGCGGAACCACACCCCTCTCTCCCACGAACGACCCACTCCACCGTCCCCCGCTAGATCTAGAAGCTCCTCTTCCTCATTCCGCATCCCGGAGAGAGTTTAGCTGAACAGGTGTCAGGTGTGAAGTTGCTGGACTCGGGGTGGGGAGTGGGAGTGTGGTGGAAGCCGGGGACAAAGACCTTTGCCAGAGGGGTCTGGTAGCTAGAATAGCTGCCAGCCAAAGTGCTAGCCTGTCCTGATGCCTGGACACCCCTGTTCTTGTCAGCATTCCAGATCGAACCCTCTGTCATTCTGTGTCACATCTGGCCATAAGAGAGGGTGGCTCTTGTCACAGTCCAGGCACTTACTTTTGAATCTGAGATTGGTTTTACTTGTGTGGCGCGCTGACTCACAGACTCCCATGTCTTTTTTCTTTTGTTAAGGTTGATCTCCCCCATCCTGTGTCTGTTGCACTTTTTAAAAATCAGTACAGGAGCTTGCGCTTGTCCGTTATATTCATGTGTAAGATACGACCTATTTTTCTAGGTTGTCAAGAGATGCTTATGGACATTGAATCTGTTGCCTCGTGCATTAACTACCCCTTGAAACTTCTTGTCATCTTTGAGTTTGATCAGCAGGTCTTTAGTGTCCTCTTTTGATATTCGCGAGAGTTCTGATCAATGAAGAAACATACATCACACCACCACAGACCTCCCTCCAAACTACCATTTCCCCCAGTAATAAGCATTTCACCATTTGGTTGCTTAAGTAGGTGTAAACTCTGCCCTCTCTGGTCAGTGTTTCTCCCAAGGGTGTCTTGAAGAACTTGGTAGCTGGAGCTGGATCTTGAAAGGTGGCCTTTAGCTATTGTGAAAGAAGCAGAGACATGTGCCACACCCTTTAGTCACATTTACTGAGTGTTGGCCTGTGCCAGGCATGACGATGGATAAAGGATCTGGAGCTTGGCCCCGTGGAGTTTGTAGTGTAGTGAGAGGCAGACGGAAAAACAATTAAACACTCTTACCAGAATCGTAACGAGTTGTGGGGGCACTGATGTGGTTTAACTAATGGAGCTGTGGCGGTAGGCCAGGAGTCAGGGGTTTCAAGGACTAGGTGATAGAGAAGTAGGGTCTTGCAAGATAAATAGGACATCCCCGAGGAAAGCTGAGCAGGAGCAACATTTCAGTCCAGTAGCACATCAAACCAGACCACAGAAGTGGGCTTGGGAATGGGAATTGGGTTTGCCAAAGCTGTCACCATGGCCCTGGGCTCTGCTTGTGACAAGGACTGCACAAGCTTAGCTGTCCCTGCAGGTTTGTCTGAGCAAGACTGAGTGCCCCCTTGTGTTCTGTAGGGGAGGCTCACGATCCAAGGTCCTTTTACTCTCAGAGGATGGGCAGATCCTGGCAGAAGCAGATGGACTCAGCACAAACCACTGGGTAAAGACCCCACTGAGAGACCAGTGGGTTTGGTTGTGGTTTTATTCTCTGTAACTCCCATTAAGATGGTGGCTGGGGCCGAGTATAGCAGCCTATTGGGGCAACACAGGTCATGCAAGTCTGTGTAACTCCTCTTTCCCTTGATTGGGGCCAGCTAATCGGGACAGACAAGTGTGTGGAGAGGATCAACGAGATGGTGAACAGGGCCAAACTGGAAGCAGGGGTGGATCCTCTGGTCCCTCTACGAAGCTTGGTGAGTCTGGGGTAGAGCCTGGGAATCAAGGTGCAGAAACACAGACAGCCATTTTGACCAGATGAGTCTGATGACTGCAGAGTGAAAGGCCTTGAGGGCTTAGTCTCTGGTCTAGAAACATATATTCTCACCCATTCTAATGGCTTCAGTTGTCACCTACAAGCCACAAGGATGGGAAGAGCCCAGGGCTTCGGAGAGCCAGTGAGACCCTGGTTTGAATCCCAGTTTTGTCACTCAATATCTGCGAGACTCTTAGCAGGCTACTTACCTCCTCCAAGCCTGTCTCATTAGGGAAATGCAAGTAACAGTAGCTACCTCAATTGTTGGGAAAGAATAATGACGTGGTACATCCCAAAGTGCGTAGCGTAGAGCCTGACCTATGAGCACTCATTAAACGTCAGCTGTGAGTCTCCGCTCAGACGTTTCTCTCAAGCTGCTGTAGCTCCGACTACCCCCTGGCCGTAGCTTCAGTGAGAGGTTCTGCAGGCACAGTGAAGCCCCCTGTATTCCACACCAAGCTCACCTCCTCCGCTTGCTCTTCTGCCTGACTTTTCCGTTGACGGCACTGCTGACCCTCCCGCCCTCCAAACCTGGCATTATTGAATCCCCACTCTGGGTTCATTCCCAGACCAGGTTCTTCTCGCAGCCAGCAGCCTCCTGGTGGGTCATTGGGTGGCGCGGAAGGAGGACTGGAGCTGGATAAGCAGGGTATGCCCAGATGTGGAGGGTAGGGGTAGACACCAGGCAGGGAGGGGGTGGAGAAAGGAGCTGGGTCTGGGGCCCTGCCCGCTCACTCACATCCCACGCGGCCTAGGGCCTGTCCCTGAGCGGTGGGGTGCAGGAGGAAGCACTGAGGATCCTGACGGAGTTGCTGAGGGACCGATTTCCCCACCTGAGTGAAAGCTACTTAATCACCACCGACGCCGCGGGCTCCATCGCCACAGCAACACAGGATGGTGAGGACGAGGGCGGGGTGAGGTTGAGAACTGGTTTTCTTGGGAAAGCCCCTTAGTTACAGCTGGCAGAACTTGTCTCGAAATACCTGGAAGGCAGCCTCGAGCATACCCTGCCCCCTTCTCCCTGCTCTTTTTCTTGGCTTAAGTCCCTGCCAGAGCAGGGACTGGACAGAAGGTGCGAGGGCAGAACAGTATCTCAGTCAGACCTGAGCCTCCACTGCAGAGGCCGTGTGGTGAGGAGGCTGCCGGGGGGGGCAGCTGAGGGCTAAGAAGAAGACAGACAGAGCTCTGTGCGAGTGTAAGAGGCCTTCGTATCCTGAGATTGGCATTTGAATCTCCGCTCCTATTTTGTCAGCAGTACCGTCTTGGAGAAGTTATGGAACTCTTGAGTTTCAGTTCCCTCCTCTATGAAATGGAGGCAGTTGTAGTTCCAAAAGTGGTTTAGGATGTTGAATGAGTATCACTGTGTGAACAGAGTCTAGCACAATCCCTGGCTCATAATAGGCACGCAGTAAGGCAGGTAGTCACTTAGCTGGGCAAGGGGGCAGGCTCATGTTCCTCTTCGTCTCCCAGAGAAGGGCTCTGCGTAGATCGGAGCTTCTTTGAGATGCAGGCCCTCCACTTTCAGGCGGGAAACTGGCTGGGCTCAGTTTTCTCTACAAGACTGGGTGGTGATCCCGGGGCTGGTTTCTCTCCTCTTTCGTCAGTCAGAAGCTGTGTGCTCCGTGCAGGGCCTTGGCCACACTGAGCCTCCCGTGCCCTTTCCCCAGGTGGGATCGTGCTCATCTCTGGGACAGGTTCCAACTGCAGGCTCATCAACCCTGACGGCTCTGAGAGCGGCTGTGGCGGCTGGGGCCACATGATGGGGGACGAGGGCTCAGGTGAGTTCATGGCAGCTGGGCCTGGCTCTGAGGCTTAAGGCCCTGGACCCTTCCCTTCCTGCCGCTCCCCATCTTCCTCTCCCCTGCCCTTGGCCACCAACCCCTTGGGGCTCTCCGGGGACAGCTCCTGAAAAGTTGCTCTGAGTCCAGGATAATGACTTAGAGAACACAGAGATGCAGATTGCGGACTAGTGGCTGCCCTTGGTCTGCAGCAGTGATTTGTATCCAGCTTCAGATTCACGCCTCAGCATAATAGTTGTTGCCCACCTGTGTTGACTTTTGGAGTCCTTGGGGAGGAAATGACACTATGAAGGTTAAGGCCATAGATGCCAGGACATGCTGGACCAGTCTGCTAATAGGAAAGGGGCATAGAAACTCCTCCTGCATGACCTCTTTATAGGTAGCAGGTATATCTTTTCATAGGGGCCTTTGGGGCCAGCTCATGGCAGTGACCGCAATGGTCTTTGCGACAGCTGACTGACCTTGTCTTTATTTTTAGGTAGGAGCTGGTGTGACCCAGCCTCACCTCTTGTCTTCCCCCTAGCTTTCCCTTTGTGGGTTGGTCAGAGACAGTCGAAATTGGGGCATCTAATTTGCTGTAATACCCAAGCTGGTCATTACCCTGTCTAGGTCTGAGTTTCCTTATCTATGAACTCGGGGAGATTAGCCCATCTTCTTAGCCCTCTCTGCCCTCCACAGCCTACTGGATCGCACACCGAGCAGTGAAAATAGTGTTCGACTCTATTGACAACCTAGAGGCGGCTCCTCATGACATTGGCTACATCAAACAGGCGATGTTCAACTACTTCCAGGTACTTCCCCCTGCCTCTGGTAAACATGCCCCCCTGGGATGGGGCAGTGGGATACTGAGCAGGAGTGAATGTAGGAGAAGAACTGGGTGAGCCGAAGGGAAGTCAAGGTGAATGTGGGTCAGAGCTGGAGGATGGAGAAGTTCCAGGTGAGGATAGGATTCATAATGACGTGGGTGATACGTACCAAGAGGATGTCAGGCATGAGGAGTGGGCAGGCTGGGGACAGGTGGTTAGCTAGAATTCATTCTTGGGCAGCTAGGCCCTGCTGGGAGATGAAGGTAGATGCCATTTCAGGCTGGAGTGAGAAGTGCAGGGTGAGATCAGGAGGCGGTGTACTCAGAGACAGCAGGTGAAGGTTGAACAGGTGTGTCAGTGAGCTGCTTCTGGCCTGTATGGGTCAGGGAGGAGATCCTGTTACAGAGATGGGCATGGTGGGCGCCTGGGTGGCTCAGTCGGTTAAGTGTCTGCCTTCGGCTCAAGTCATGATCCCAGGGTTCTGGGATCGAGCCCCTACATCAGGCTCCCTGCTCAGCGGGAAGCCTGCTTCTCTCTCTGCCACTTTCCCCCGCTCATGCTCTCTCTCTCTGTCTGAAATAAATAAATAAAATCTTCTAATTAAAAAAAAAAGAGGTGGGCAGGGAGAGTTCTTGGGGGAAGTATAACCTCCTACCCAGGGCTTTCCTCTGTCTGGGCCATGCTTATTTGTAGTGGACTAGGAAGCAGCTGTTTTTAGCTGAACCCAAGGTAAAAGGGAAGAGGAGAAGGAATATAAGTCTATTCGATAGACCTCTCTGCACGGGAGCCACTTACATGGCTGGGGACGGGCTCAAGGAAGGAGATTAGAGATACTGGAAGGTAGGACCTGTATTTTCAAGGTTCGGGGATTAACTGATTACAGAGAAACTCTGGCCAGGGTCAAGGTGAGGAGGAGGGAGGGACCAGGAAGAGAAATCACTTTCCATAGCGGCTGCTATGGAAGGTGCAGTTAAACTACCCTGACCCAACAGATTGGTTCTAAACCCCGCTAGTAGGTCTCCCACGCCCTCTTTTAGCCTTTAGTCATTCTCACAAAGTCACTACAAGGATTAAATGAGATTGTGTGCGGAACATGCTTACCTTATGGCTGTAGGTGCTCACATTGTAGCCCCCTTCTCCCATTTTAGTGTGTACTCTGGGGAAGCGCCCATCCCTCAGGACCTGCAGAGGCCGTTTGTTAGGGTGAGAGAAGGAACTTCTGTGGTCAGAGGAGTTTGGGAGAAATGAATAGATTTCTGAAATAAACTTACACAGGGCCTTTAACTTGCTAGTTCGCACTGTGACTCTGAGAGCTGCAATGTGCAGTAGTCCTTAGATTCTTTTCGCCAAAGAAATCTTTTCAGGAGCACCTCAAAGAACTGCAGAAGGCACTTTGGTGCGTATAGATCTGTGCTGTGTGTATCCAAGCTAATCTGTAAGGGGCGATGGAATCCATGTGGGGAAAACAAAGAACTTCCCTCAAATGAGAAATCTCAAATCCTTGTGTTCTCTAGAACTTAAAAAAACAAACATTATTCTAGCTTTTCAAACACAGACATCAGGAAGATCAACTTGGGTGGGCAGACTGCACATTTTCCTTTGCTTCTGATGACTCTCTGTGCCTTTTCTGTCTCTCAGGTGCCAGATCGGCTAGGAATCCTCACCCACCTGTATAGGGACTTTGATAAATGCCGGTTTGCTGGGTTTTGCCAGAAAATTGCAGAAGGTACGGTGTTGGGGGGGGCAGGGTTTTATTTGGTTTTGTTCCCCCAAAGACTTCCCTAATTGGGGGATGGAATGGGGTTCATATGGGAACCGGAAGCTAATATCCCTTTGACCAAGTGACTTCAGTTCTTTGTACCTTGGTACTGATAGGCCTTGGGGTGGAGCCAGAAGGACATGTGGGTTGTATTGACAATTGTTTTATAGTATCTATGTTTCTCTTCTTGACAGTTGTCATGGCTTATGCAGGTTGTATGTCTGTTTCTGAGAAATTTCTGAAGCAATTGTCCTTTGGGCAAATCTGTAATTAAAAGAGATAAAAAAACAAACTAATGATACCCGAAGAGCTAGGAGATCGTAGAGAGGTTCGGCGTGGTGGGTTGTGGGTCAAGAGAAGCTAAACCGTAGGGCTTGCTTGTCTGCACAGTGCTGTTTCTCCACTGTAAGGTTCATACTCCCTTCATTTGGAGGCCCCTCTTAGATCTTGCTGGACTGAGGTCCTTTCAGAGCAGAGCTAGGGAGGGGCGGACCAACAGCAGACTGTTGGATGGGGGGTGGGGCAGGAACACCAGCCCGCTGCTCAAGTAGGGTCCGCAGAGGTGGGAGACCTTCAGGAACAGACTCGGTAACCCTGTGTAAGCTGGAGTACAGACCAGATGCCACTGTGCTTCTCTAGTGGGGGTGGCCGCTCTCCTGTGCCTGGAATGAGCCACCTTGGTACAGGACATCCCTCCTCTGCTGGGGGTACCTGGTGGGGGTGGGGCAGTAAGGATGGAGAGACCACTTTGGAGGCTTGAGGTGGGCATCCATTCCTAATTTAGATCTTTGCTAGCTATAGGTGCTCCTGTTTCTACCCTGCAACAGAGGGAATAGCAGAGGACAGGCAGCTCCCTAGGTACTCACCACTACACCCCCCCCACCCACCACAGGTGCCCAGCAGGGAGATGCCCTCTCCCGGTTTATCTTCAGGAAGGCTGGGGAGATGCTGGGCAGACACGTGGTGGCAGTGTTGCCTGAGATTGACCCGGTGAGTCGAGGTGGGAAAGGAAACCTGGATGCTGCTAGGCCAGATTTGGCTCTTTCCCCTCAGGGATGAGACTCTCCCATCAAACTCTGTAAAGGGGGCACAGTTTTAAATGAACTTAGAGTGTGAGAAAAACTCTGTATAAAGTCTCTAAAACAGAAAAGTTCTGGGGTCCAGTGCCTCCCCTCTGTGGCTGGCCCGCGGCCTGCATTTCTATAGAGTAAATTGCTTTAACGTGGTACACGTTTCCGTCCACTTCCCTCCCTTCTCTTTCCTTCCTCTGTATTGTTGCTTCACCCTTCTTCCTTTCCGTTCTCTCCCTTGGCTTTATGAATCTCCCTTTTCTTCAATCTACCTTGGCTAGAGGGAGGGTAACAGGAATCGGGTGGGCTGGTCTTAAGAAAGTACCCACTTCAGCGCTGGAGAGGTTTGGTCACCCCCAGTGTCCACTTCTCCTCTCCGCCAGGTCTTGTTCCAGGGGGAGATGGGCCTCCCCATCCTGTGTGTGGGCTCTGTGTGGAAGAGCTGGGAGCTGCTGAGGGAAGGTGAGCCTGGGGTGGGCGGTGGAGGGGGGGTATCCGGGAAAGCTGCCTGCCCTGGGGAAGAATTGGGACCTGGGCCCTGAGGCCTGGACAGGCCATAGCCCTCCGCCTTCAGTCTGCCAGGGAGCCCTTTTACTGGGTCTCACTCAGCTTCCTTGAACTCTTAAAACTATGTTCTTTTTAAATAATTTATCAGCTATGCACCATTTCTTAAAAATTGGAGAAAGATCTCCCTTGAAATGAGGGCTTCTCACCTGCATGTGGTGACATCTCTAGTCAACACAGTTGCAGCCAGAAGGAGAAAAGGTGTCTTCTTTGCCCTTGCAGCGTTGGTTCAGGTGGCTGTGTGCTTTCATTAGACATTCTGAAGTAGTTGGAGGGCCCCACTGCTTCCTTGGAGTTCCCGGCATTGGGTGCCTGGTGGCTGCAGGCTCCAGTACCCCACAGCCCTTACTGGGCGCATGTCCCGGTGCCCTGCCTGTTAGGGATTTGGCATGTGGGCCGCTCGAGGACCTGCACAGGAATGCCTCAGGGCTTGGGCCTCTCCTTTCCCTCCCTGTCTTTGTCCCACCTTCTCCTGGTCTCGACCACAGGGTGCTGGTCTACTCTCACCTCCGCCCTCTGCCCTCTGCCCTCTTTCCCTTCAGGTTTCCTTCTGGCGCTGACCCAGGGCCGAGAGATCCAGGCCCAGAACTCCTTCTCCAGCTTCACCCTGATGAAGCTGCAACACTCCTCTGCCCTAGGTGGGGCCAGCCTCGGGGCCAGGCACATCGGGCACCTCCTCCCCATGGACTACTCTGCCAATGCCGTTGCCTTCTACTCCTACACCTTCTCTTAGGGGGCTGGCCCTGGCTCCACCCCTCCAAGCCCAGTGGACATTGGGTGCTGGAAAGGAGGCTTTTTTCCTTTTTTTTTCTTTTTAAAGAAAAACACATCTGAAAGAAAATAAATGCACTTCATCCACTCCCCAATTAGATTGCGTTACCAAGCACACTTGCTGTGTACATCCTCAGTGCACCTGCCCGCAGGTATCCCAGAGAGCTCAGGAAGTATTGTAGTCTAGAATTTAAAGCCCCGTGCCCAGGTGCTTGGCCTGTGGTTTGCAATCTGCTCACCATACAGTTGGGCAGATAATTCATGTGTGCTCTCCCTCCCCATGCCCCCCAACATTAGCATACTTAAATGCCGTGCTCTGCCAGGTAACTGTGATCTCAGTTTCTCCTGTCCAAGTGAGTAATGATTCCTACCCTGCCATTTTTGCTGGAACTAAGTGTTCTCTGTGGCCGTAACCTTAGACACCTAACACCCTCTCCTCATAGTCCCAGTAGGATTTAGGAGACGTTACCATTCTGGTCTGGGAGAATTACCTCACTGGTTTTGGTACTTATAGGTAAACAGCACATTTTGCAGTTTTTCCCTTATGAAAGAGTTCTTGAGAGGTTATGAAGATGGCTGAAATCTAAGAAGGCCAATTAGACACAACAAGGTGGCCTACTTACTCCTCATGACTTCTAGCCTGGCTGTGGTTATAATATGACATTTTGCATTTGTTGTGTGAATGATGAACATCAGCGAAGAGCAAACATGATTCCTGTCCTCTGGATACTGTTAGTTTAATCAAGCCCAAAGCTTCCTGTTGTGCAGTGCATGGTGCTTGGTGAACTGAAGACAGATCTTGATCCACAATTTCTGCCTCTACAGGTGTTCAGAGTGAAAGCTGTTAGAAGGCATGGAACATGTGCATCAGTTATTCTAGATCTTGTTTTCAACTAAGATTTTTGTCTTCCTCCTCCATGAGGTGTCTGATTCAGTAGGTCAAGGAAGAGGTGGAAATGTTCATTTCTACCAAATACCTTGGGTGATTTGTGCTGCAGAGGTCCGGGATCTGCACTTGAGAGAGCTCTACCCTATATCTTTTGAGTGCTGATTAAGCCCTTGAAGAGGTCTTGGATACTTGTTTCTCAGGTCAAGTGACACTGCTTTCAGTGTAGAACAGAGTGGCAGTGGCTCTCCTCCCATCACCCTAGCCCCCACACAAGCTGGGGTTTTGAGCAATAAGAACTCAAGCCAAGTTCCTTCTGGGGAGACAGCCAGGCGTCTTCACATCTGTGGTCCAAACCACTAGGGGCCAGCTCTCAGCAAGTCCCATACATCTTCTGATAAAAAGCTTGCAAAGAGGAGAAAGACATAGAGGAAGTGTCTTTCCTATATCTCACAGTCCAAAGAACACATTCATGTGCAGGGAGCTTCAGAGAAGTTGTGTGTGTATGTGCGTTAAGATTGATTGATTGGTTTTAGAGAGCGCACGAGCGGGAGGGGCAGAGGGAGAATCTCAGGCAGACTTCATGCTGAGTGCAGGGCCCGATGTGGGGCTTGGTCTCATGACCCTGAGATCACAACCTGAGCCAAAACCAAGAGTTGGGCACCTAACACGACTGCGCCACCCAGTTGCCCCTGGAGTTTTTTACATGCTCTTGGGACCAAGAACAAGCAGTATTTTGGATTTAGAATCTAAAATCTCACTGGTGGAGAGTTGATATTCTTCAAGAATATGGCCATCTCTCTTCGTTACCATTGTCTAGGCTCTACTATTCCAGTGGGAGAGCCAAGCAAGGAGCACATCTTGATTGATTTTGTTAGTCCTAGTACATAAATATTGAGTAAATGTTAATTGAAAAAAAAAAAGGCAATGGGGCGTCTGGGTGGCTCAGTTGGCTGAGAGTCCAACTTGTGATTTCGGTTCAGGTCATGATCTCAGGGTTATGGGATTGAGCCCTGCATCCGGGCTTCACGCTCAGCTGGAAGTCAGCTTGGGATTCTCTCTCCCTCTGTCCCTCCCCCATCTTGCATGCACACTCTTTCTCTCTCATAAATAAATCTTAAAAAAAAAAAAGACAATATTAAATTGTATACAAGGTCCAATGTGTTCCTGGTTCCTTTGGCCAGAGATGTGACGAAGTGCCTTATTTTCCAGTTAGGAAGGCTCTGTTACCAGAGGTTGCAGGGCAGAAAGTCATAAGTCATTTTTGATGAGTTTCTCCCCCTTTCATTTAAACTTGCAATCTCCTTCCTTAATAACAGGAGCAATTAATAGGATTCCATACTATCAAGGCCTTGGAGATGAGCCTGTAACAGCCTTGTGACAAGGCAAGAGCTTAGAACAAGAACTGGACTCAAATGAAGCCAATGCTGCTTTAACCTACCTGTGTGATTTCATGACCAGCACAGCCTCCTCTGTCGCGTTCATTCAGCAAACCCTGAATGTCTTATGGCTGTGATGGGTGCTCTGAGGATTTAAAATGAGTACACCCTTACGCCTTATACCAACTGAGAAGTTGGCAAGAATTTATGGAACTGCATGTTTACAGTATCTGCTTTTCTGTAGTAATGTATTCTACCTCAAGTAAGTTTAATGAAATGTTTTAAATGAATGAATACAACATTCACATCTTCAAGGATGTGAATAGCTCAGGCCCTGTGTATACATAACTATAGTATCTCAGAAAGCTATACACAGGCAAGTCTGCTCAGATCTTCATCCCCACCCCCCCTCAGTTTAGGAAGGCAGCAAAGAAATAACTGCACTCAAAGTAAAACCCAGAGGCTATGGTCTGGTCCCATGATCTTTTGCCACATGATAAAGCCCCTCGGAGAATCACTGGGAGGTTCAAGCTAGGTGTAAACTGAGGAACTGTGAATTACCAAACACCCCGACAACAGAACAGACGATGTCTGCGTGTACTAGCCCGGGTACCTAGGACAGTGCTTGGTCCCTGGCAGGCTCTCAAACTTGAGTAGTTGAAAGGCAGATTCAGAACCTTTCCTTGTTTTCTAGATAGGAGTCAGCTTTCCCCCGAGGCAGGAAGGTAACAGCTATCCAATTTCCTTTTCAGTCCAAGGATTTCCTGTTACTACCTTTGTTCAAAGCTGTACACATTACAGCACGTTACTGCCTCTACGTATTAAGCACCTTCCCTGTGCCAGGCAATATTTTGAAATTAACTTCAGTCTAATTTTCACAGCAGTCCTAGGAGGGAAGTGTCGTGTCTTTATAAACTAAGGCGCAGGCTGAAGGCACTAAGAAAGTGCTGGAGGTGGGATTCGCTCAGGTCTGCGACTTCCAAATCCAATGCTTCTACTACTTTATAACACTATTTAGAATGGAAAATGATGCAACTAAAACCATGGTCCATCTTGAGACAGAAATCTCACAAGGGGCACCTGGGTGGCCCAGTAGGTTAAGTGTCTCTTGGTTTTGGCTCAGGTCATGATCTCTGGGTTGTGAGATCAAGCCCTGCGTCAGGCTCCGCACTCAGCCCGGAGTCTGCTTGAGATTCTCTCTCCCTCTGCCCCCCGCAAATAAATCAATCTTTTTTTTTTTATCTCTCACAAATGCACACCACACATACATTCCCTGTACGATGATATATAATCACCCAACCTTAGGAAAAACAGTACCACTGCCAGCAAGTAAATGCATTTTATTCTCGTTTTATTGAGATTTTTCCACAGCTGCCATTTGGTTTGTATAGCAAAATTTTTAAAAAGTAACTTTTCCCCCATTTTTGATATTTTTATGAAAATCATTTTCTTCGATTTTAAAGCCCTGCCCCTCCCCCAAAGACATATTAATAACTACCACATAATGTGTACTTAGAGGAGAGAAAAGGAACAAAAACAGCTCTTAAACACTTGTGAAACAGGGATCAAAGGCGAAAGTCAAGACGTAGGCCCGCTGGAGGTGTGAAGCTGCTGCAAGGCACCCATCCGCACTCTACCATCCACACCAGCAGATGGGTAAGTCACACACAGACCCTCAGGGGCTTCTCGTTCCTCAGGCTGCACTCCCTTTCTCCTCTCGACCTCCTCTGCTGGCTGTCCTTCTCTCCAGATCCGTCCAACAAAGGCAGCACAATCTTTAATACACATTCAACTTTGTAACGGAGACAATACTGTATTCAGAAAGTTTGGCGATTCCCCTCCATCCAGTTCGGGAGGATAAAATATCCAACAGAGTACAGATGGTTTTGCTTTTGTGTCCACTCAAAACACACTCATTAAATTATCAGATGCTTCAAAAGTCCTGATGTGTAGACAGCACAAAAGTTCCTTATAAAAAAGAAGTTGCAAAGTTATAAAAATTTCTGCAGCAGTTTAGGCTCCTCGTGTGGAGGTCCTGATGGCAAAGCTGGTTCTGATAAGCAGTTCACGTGATACACGCAGCAGCTTGCCCAGGAGTCCTGTGCTCTGAGGGTTCTATTTAGACCACAGGAGGCTGAAATCCAAGTTTACAAGATTCCCTGCTGACAAAATGTGGCATATCCATCAATGGAATACTACTGAGTGCTCTCAAAGAACAAACTACCAACACAAGTTAGGCCTCATGGATAAAACTCAAGAATATGCTAAGGGAAAAAGCTAGCTACAAGAGACCACAGTTTGTAGGATTCCATTGATGTGATGCCCAGAAAAGGCAAATTTGTAGAGACAGATAAGTGTGGTTGCCCAGAGCTGGGAACAGGATTATCATGTAAATGGACATGAACGATCTCATGGGGTGGGATGGAAAACATCTAAAACTGAGTATGGTTATGGCCTCACCTTTCAGGAAACTTACTAAAATAACTGAAATGTACACTTGAAATGGGTGAATTTTATATGTAAAATAAGCCTTAATAGTTGTTCAAAAAAAAAATCCCTGCATTAAACATTTCTGAAGGCTCAATTAATAGAGCAGGATTATCACTTAGTGTCGAGTTACATGGGAAAACACTGTACTGTTTTCTAGTAAATAGCTTAGAGTTTCCCAATGCCCACCAGAACTGGGTCAATCCTCCTGTTTTCTCCACTCATTTCCCAAACGAATGCATCATGTCCCGGGAGAGGGGCTGGGGATACACAGTCTTCCCCAGTAGGTGGCCGTCCCCAAATCTTGGTCAAATTTGTGAGGTGTGTGCTCGTCCCCATACCTAAACGTCACCTAAACCAAGAACCATTATTAACCTGTGATGCTGGGACCCTTATCGAAGAACACCTGTCCTCTCCGATCACAGCAGGGTCGATTCTGGGGCACCTGATGTTTCTACACGGGGTCTGCAGCCGCACTAACACGAGAGGATTCAGTCAACGGTTTCCTTTGGCTCCTTCACACAACGTTCCTCTCTGACATACACTTGCCAGAGTATTGTAATGACCTCCTTACTCCCTAGCCTCTCCAAAATCATGACAAAACTGACACTAGGACAATACACAATCTAAAAAATGCTGCGTAGTAGTTCACTAAAGCATTTTTTAAGCCATAGTTAGCATTATAACCTTAATTAGAGACTCCAGCTGTTTTGACTTTGAAAACTAAAGGTGCTGCAAAAGTCCAGCCCCTGCCTTACAGTCTGTTTTGGTTTGACCTTGCTTGACCCCGAGAGTCCACTGCCACAGTCAGAACGCGCACAGCCCCACAGCTGCAGGTGCTCAGGCCTGGGCGGTAGCTGTCAAGTTTTCTGCTGCCGTTCAAAGACCTGGAGAAACTGTAAAGGCATTTCCTTGACTTGTGTTTTTCTCTTGAAGAGCCAAGAGAAAATAGTTTTCATCTTGGAGTTTTAGAGTCCAACAATCACAAAACTCAGAAACCAGTCACTGATGATCCTACACTGGGCCCAGCCAGAACTGGCACTCACTGCAAACACACACTATTGCTCTACACATTCTCAAGCTTCCAGTTGCCGATGGAACAAGTTTAAACAGAGTTAGTGGCTCAAATTCAACATCAAAATAACCACTTATAAATACCTGCCTCGCCCTTAAAGGGTCAAGGTGCCGGCGGGCATGCACCCAGATCGGTTCCTACGAGGAAAGGTCAGAGACAGGGGCCCCCAGCCTTTCCCCAGTGAAGGTCCAACAAGACCCGCACGCATTTTCTAGTAAGGAGCTGGCAAACTCTCTAGCTGAGCCTATGATCTGGGTGACAGTTGTGCTCCCGCCTCACAACACACAAGTGATGGAGAAAAGAGCTAGGATATGGAGAAAAACTGCAGCACAAGCTGACTGGCTAAGAAAAGGGTTGTGCTGCTAGCCGCTTCCTGCTCCTGGAGTCCGCAGACTCTCGTGTCTGAATGGGACTGGGAAGTCCAGCCCTCAGGTTCCACTGCTCATCTGGCAGGAAGCTCTCTCACTCCTGACCGAATCTGCCTTGTGAAACCATGCTAAAGACCGACATCCAAAACTGAACCCCACAGCAAACAGACAAGCCCTTTGCACTGCTCCCAACATCTCAGCCTATCCTGGTCAGGACAGCAAGCTTCTTTCAGGATAAAGAAACGGCTCCATCCGGATCCCTACAGGACTTTCCAGACTGGGAGCCACACTAGAATCCACTGTTTCTTTCTGAGAAGCCCATGCTCTAGAAAATGGCTCTTTCTGCAGTCTCAATATATTCCCTGCAGCCTTCAGGACTCTGAGCTTGGACAAGGTAATGGAGACTGAAGGAGGAAATGGAGCCCTGGGACACACAGACGTCTCTATTCCTGCACTTCCAAGGCCCTCTCCCTATTAGAGGCAACGACCCCAGTTGAAAGCTGAAGCTGCAATAAAGAAGGTTCTTTATTCATAGCCCTCCCTGGAAACAAGTTAAATGTTCCAGTCTCTTGAGGTAGAGGCTTTGGGAATTAATGTGCACGCCTGGCAATACAAGTTCCTTACGCTACTCTCCTCTGACATGTGACCTAACGGGGAAGGCCATTCTTTAAATGATGCCATCCTATAGACTCAAATGAGGAAAAGATGTGGGTTCGTATTTTAAATCTGACATTAGCCTGTTGCTGTTCAGAAAGTCAACAAGGGGAACACCTAAGAAAAGGGAGAAATTCCTAAGCTTTCTAGACACTGGTCCTTTCCTTCCAACCTCTGTCCCATATCCACATACTGAATTTACACAGACTTTATTTCATTACGTGGTCTTTTCCTGATAGGCCTGTCACACAACACAGTAGCAGTCATACAGAAGCCGCTGTCCCCCTCAGGCCTCTGCAAGTCCTCGTCCTAGGAGAACGGCCAGGACGACACATGTTCTCCTTTAGACCTGACTCTGCCACCTACATCTTCATCACACAAAGGCAGCTTCTGGTGCCCAGTTTAACCCCTTATGAGTATCAACAAAAAAACCTCTGTGGTTTATAGTCAGGAAAAACAAAACGAATATACCCAAAGAGCCCAACCTAGAGAACTCGTAAAGCTGGGTATGTGGGAACAGCAAAATTTTATAATTGCTGAAACTGTCCCACTGGGTCACATGGTCACATGGGTCAAGCAAGACCTACTCTCCCAGGCTTTTTTTTTTAGTTCTTTTGCATAAATCTGTAAGGTGGGGAGAAGCATCCAAATTGTGAACTGAGCTTCTCACTGGTGTCCTGAAAAATATGTTTATGTGGGAAAAATTATTGGGAATAATTTCTAAGAGAAGATACCAGGAGGACCAAGTCTTCATGGTACTGGCAAAAAACTGCCAAAATACTCTTAAGACACAATGAACAGAATTCAAGGTTGACTACTCCAGACTGAAGCTGAGGGTCAGCACAGCATACCTCTCCTTCCCCTCTGGTAACAGTATCTCTTCTTAAAAACAGTAGGGTTGGGGTGGAAAGGAGATAGGGGACTAGATGCCATGAGGGACAAAGTGATAAACCCACCCTAGAGCTCTTTTACCTCATAAATAATGAAAAATGAGTTTGATGGTAGCTGTAAGCAGAGACTTAAGAACAAGCCAGCAGTGACTGACCCAAATGACAACCACTAGCACAGCCCACCCCTGCTGGTTTACAACCTTCATTAACCATCAAAAGAGTTACCATAAACCAGTCCTTGAAGTCTGTGTTTTCTTGAATGGGGTTCCAGGCAAGGAGACGTGGGCTTGGCAGGCCATGGTAATCTGCTTTATCACAGGAAAGCCCTGGGGGTCAGGGGAGCTGGGCTGTGAACCCTGATTTGCAACACCCCCTTCTTCCATTTGTCCCTCTTCTCATCCAGCTTAACAGACTCGATAATTCTCCAGGTGTTCACTGCCCTTGGTAAGTGTACAGTAGGGTGAGAAGGGCATTCTTAAACACCCAGATTTTCTTGGTCAGCTTATTTTGTTTAAACACACACAGCAGAACAAAAGACTGCAATTTCCTTAACTCAAAAAGCTAATCATCATCATCATCATCATCATCATCATAGGAAACTGCTCCAAACCAAAGTCAGTAGAACAAAAGAAAAATACTCAGAGACTCAGAGGCTTGTAGAGTAAGACTGAGCAAATTAGTTACTCCAGTCACAGTGTCAAGTTAAACCACTATCCCCCTTCCCCACTGTGCACCCCTCACCCACCCCACCCCCTTCTTCAGCTCCGCCTCTTTGTGCAGCACTGTCCCCAGGTGTGGGGACATACAAGTTCTCCTCAAAGCTTTCTGTCAGCTCAATACTTCACTCCTGGAATAAATTCCTTGGCATCCGGATTCAGATTACTTTTGCTCTGAAATAAGAACCAAGAGATAATAAATCCCACTTTAAAAGTTGTTTTCTCCCTGCTTCCACTATTACCAGTACCTTCCTCTCAGCCACCAAGAAGGAAAAAAGCTCCGGCTGCTATTGCTGGGCAGCTCTCAATGGCTCCTGACATACTAAGCCTTAACCAACCTCATTTTCTCCTCCTGCTTTAGACTCCTGTTCTCTTCATGATGCTTTCATTAGAGACTTGCAAGTTTGACTGCAAAAATAATTGTTCAGTTCACTGAGTACCTTAACTCGAAAATCCGAGTATTCCACCAAAGCAGTTTGGTGACCACCATCCCTTTATTTTCCACCTCGCTGTAGTCTCTTTGGTTATCTACCCTCTTGTGAACGTCCAAAACCTGAGAAAACCGCAGGGCACAGTCCTTTGGAACGTGAGTTCTGTGAGAACTAAGTCACTCACAGAGATCTGACTGTAAGTAAACATGAAAGGCAGGAAATTGGTTTATCCAGTCTTTTAATTTTAAGTGGAAAATGGCCTCTTAGGAGTATGTTCCTTCCAAAACTGCATCATTCAAAACTATAAATATAGATTTGAGGAATAGTAAAAGGAAAGAACAACAGCAAGTGATCATTTGAAACCAAACCTCTTCTGTGTTCAAATTCTTATCCTTAATCCCAGTTCTACTTTCAAAGCCCCCTGGGGGAAATGAAAGCCGGAGATGCTGCCACAAGAATGTTTTCACAATGCTGTGTGTGGTGCAACGTGTCTCCAATGCACCCTCTTATCAAAGCCCATGGGATGATGGGTGAAGAGACAGGGGCCAGAGACTTGCCCAAGGTGGCAGGGCCAGAAAAAAAGTCTGTCACTCCAAATCCCACAGTCTTTTCACTATGTCTCCTGTGCAATTACGTAGGGCTCTTACCAAAATATCTTCAGAATCGTGACCATCGCTGATGGACAGTCCATTTAACTGCTGCTGCAACTGTCCCATGGCCTGCGGCAGGTCCCGGGAGGGGATGAACCAGTCCTGGTCTTCTTCATCCAGCATCTCCTGGAAGCAGCGGTCTAAGAAGTCTTGCTCCTGCAGCTCCTCCTCCACCTAGCAAGCCAAGGTGAGGAGCTCACACTTACCGTCCCAGTACGACTCACCCCTCCCAGTGTTCTACCTCTCTCTTTTGGAGGGTATTGGTCGGCAGTTGAGAATGATCTTGTCTACTAAGAATTAAGATGCTTCGAATGACTGGCTAGAGAAAATACAAGTTTTAGTTTT
Organism: Eumetopias jubatus; assembly: GCF_037043125.1. Taxonomy (NCBI): domain Eukaryota; kingdom Metazoa; phylum Chordata; class Mammalia; order Carnivora; family Otariidae; genus Eumetopias; species Eumetopias jubatus. The sequence goes on along the minus strand of NW_028274815.1, from coordinate 52,034,392 downwards.
TCAACCAAATTCCATCAACAATAAGACTAAGGAAACAGTATTCAGAAGAGCAGAAAGTCCAGGCCTTCACATCTCTTCCGACATCTCTGTGTGACACAGACATGTTCCATCCATCCAGATGGCACTTACAGAGAATCACTTTAAAGCTCGAGACTCTTTTCTCAGTCTTGTTAAGCAACTCTTCTTAAATTTCCCACTTTACAAGTATGAAAAAGGTACAGGAGTTATATAACTAGACCACTACCTGGATAGTGGAGATTAAATCAAAACCAACTCTCAGCTTCTGGCCCTCTTTTCTGGTAATGAGGCCCCTAAAGGAGAAAAATACTTTCAGAACCTTAGAAAGAGATAAAGAACACTTTTCGGCAAACCAACAGAAAATGATGTCATCAATGTAGGTATCCTTTCAAAACAAGGAAAAATATGAGTATTTAAACAACTTGTATTTCTTAAAGATGGCCCTAAACTAAAGCACTATGTATCTAGGATATTTTACACCTCTTTGCAGACATCATTAACTCTTAATAAAGAGAACGGTCCAGTCTGCAGATTAAGTGTGGTTTTAACAGGCCCTGGGCTTCACATTTGGCCATCCCTTTCCTGCGGGCTAGTGGCAACTGATTCCTAGCTCACTAGCACCACCATCAGAGGGGAAGTCAAGCAAAAATAATCACCCAAACTAGCCCATACACTTATTCATGAATTCAAAAGTCATCAGTAGCACAAGACGTAAAAATAGTCTTCAACATTACAATTAGCCACACTGATCTCAAGTAAATTAGATAATTACAAAGTACTTAAAGTAACAACCACCACAAAATATTTCCAAGCCGTAAGATCTAACATGACTGTTCAAGATCTGCCTTGCCTCTACCCGAGAGCATGACAGCGTGCTCCTCCTTAGTAAATCTACCCTCATCCATTGGTACACAAAAATGGTTACCTGGGCACAGGGATGTGACTGCAAGCGTGATCTATGTGCTAGTCCCAAAATCATGACACAGTGAGCTGACTGGGGGCGGGGGGAACTGCTGGCTGCCCCACTAAACTTGTTTCCTTGTTCCCAGAGCACCAGGCTGTTCAGTTAAAACCGCATTTCCTGTCTCCCATGCTGGCGATGGCCACGTAACTATTCATCATGTAATGTTTTCCCGAAGGGATGTGAACACTTTGGCATCACCTGGTCAAAAGGAGGTCCCTTCCTTGGCCTTTACCTCTCCCCCTTTCACAGTGGCTGGACTTCCAGTTATCCTTCAGCTACTCAGCTGATCAATGCCCTGGCCAGGCCGGAGCAACACCATCGGAGAAGCATGTGGTCGCAGAATCACTGTCTACCTAGAATGCCTACCTTGAGCTATTAATGTCACAGGGATACAAGACAATGGATTACTGCTGAGTCTTTGTTCAAACAGTCTAGCCTTTCCCCACCTAACACACTTCTCCATCTCAGACATACGTTCTACCAGTGCCTGCGTCCCCACGTGGGGAGCATGTCAGGCTGGCCCGTCTGCACACAGCTTCTGTCCCCCAGAAGTCTATACCACATCACCATGGCATGAGATCTCCTTGCAATCAATGTGTGGAAAAGTATCAGTATCTTCCTCCGAAGTACCATACTCTGGTGTCTTACCAGCTGAAGAGGCTTCTTGGTGAGCCCAGACCAGGCCTCCATGCATTTTTAAATTCTTCTCAAGCTGATAAACCCATTTCTTTTGTTATAGATGAATGGTAAAATATTATAGCTGTTCAGTTACATGCATCTTAGCCTTCCACTTCTTTCTTTACCTGTCTGTTGAAATCTTCTTCGTTCTCCATCCACATGTACTCTGCAAATGGGTTTTCCTTCTCATCGTGCCCATTTAATCCCTGATCTTCCTTGGATTTTACATTAGGTGATGTATTTGCTACACTGGATCCATTCATTATGACAGAACCTAAACAGAAGCAAAAGAAAGGATCAAGGGAATGAAAACCTAGAACATCCAGATTCTTCCAGAAGCTTCTGAGGTTCTAAGTCAAAGTTATTACCTATAGATGAACAGAAACTATTAGTCTGTAACTGTTAGAAAACTAACCATATTCTGCAGTTATCAACTATACAGATGTAGAATTCTTAAAGAGTTAAAAGAAAAAAAATGTCTAGGCTCAGTTAGCCTTTCTAGGCAAGTGGGGAGGGGGAGATCTTTTCAAGTCCATTTTTTGCAGGTTCTAGAACCTAATCAAGGTCACAGCTTCCTTAATGTTTAAATAGGTAGAGGAAATGCATTTTTTTTTAAAGATTTTATTTATTTGACAGAGAGAGACAACGAGAGAGGGAACACAAGCAGGGGGAGTGGGAGAGGGAGAAGAGGCTTCCCACTGAGCAGGGAGCCCGACGTGGGATTGGATCCCAGGACTCTGGGATCATGACCTAAGCCAAAGGCAGATGCTTAACAACTGAGCCACCCAGGCGCCCGGAGAAAATGCATTCTTAATGAACACTGTGAATGACTACGCCGTATTCTGATTCTCAAGCTGTTTTTCTGTAAAACATATTTCAAAAAATAATACATGCTCACTGTATTGATAAACAAAAAGGAGAAAATTAAGGTTACCAGAGTTAACCAACTATCCAGAGTTAAAAACTATTAACAAGGTAGTGCACATAACCTTTCTGACTTCCCCTATGTGTATGCAGACACATAGACACACACACATATCCCCCAAGCATCCATCCTTAGAGTAACAGCACAATGCTCTATCATTTGCCTTTTCTCATTTCTGTGTTAATACCACCAAATTGTCTTTTGGGGTATTTCCAGTGTTTCCATGTTATAAAGGTTAGATGAACTTCTTGTGTTCATCTTTTTCGATGTTTTCCTTAGGATAACCCCAGAAACTGAACTGCTATATTGGAAACTATGTTTGCCTTTTTTAAGGCTCTTGATTTATTGCCACACTGCCATGAGAATTTAAATTCCCACCAGTAGGATATCAGTGCCTTTTCCTCTGCACTGAGTATTATTATTTTATAAACCACTGCCAATCTCTTAAGAGAAAAATTGTCATTTATGGTTTACATTTACATTTCTGTGATTTTTTTACCGAGACTGAATATTTTGAGATATACTTACCGGTCATTGGAGTTCTTATTTTGTCATTTTTCTGCTCAAGTATTTTCACCATTTTTCTATCAGGGTATGTGTCTTTTATCTGCTATAAGGACTTTTATTATATTTGTCATAATTTTTATTTTTCATTAAAGAACTTATAAATTAAAAATACTATATTTGTTTTGTTTGCTTAATTTTTTGGTGGCAGTTTTTGCTGGCCTTAATTTCTGTCTATGTCTTGTGTGAGTGTTTGCCTATGGCTTTTTAAAGTACATACATATATTTTTAATTGCTTACATTTGGCTTCCAAATCCACACTGATGTGTTTGCTGTCATCTGGAATGTGTCTTTTTTCTGTTCTTTATTTAAATCTTAACCATTCTTCAAAAATCATTGCAGTCTTTACTCACTGCTTCCCTCCTCTACCTTCCCGTACCTTGTGAGCTCGGAGTTCATACTACTTAACTATTGTTTCATATGCATAATTTTTCTCTTTCCAATTAGATTCTCAATTTGTGAAATCAAGATGGAGGTTTATAATCTCAATCTCAACTCCATCTCCTCCCCCATCCTCCTTGAGGCATCTTTAAGTTTTCTTTAACAATTTTTTTCCTCACTCATTTCCATCGTGGCAACAATCATGAAAAAGTCTTTCTCTGCTTCTGGGTACACTAAAAAATCTAATCTTAAAAGACAAGGGAGAATTGTGATGAGTAAAAAATTAGATGAAAAATCAACTCATTGATATTTCAAAAAGAATTTCATTTATGACAGAAACCATTTAATTCACTGCCGGTTTAAGTAGGGCACCTAGTATAAAACATATTGGTTTAACACATTTTAAATAGAGACAAAAGAAATCAATGATTATTCCAAACACTGCTATATAATAATAATTCTATAAGCCTAAAGAAGGTAGAAAACCAGTTCTTTAATTTTACCACCTCCATTTGCAACATAACAATGCAGAAGCAAGTCTGCTCTAACTGCCAGGGCAACTGCATGACTAAGTAGGATATCCCTAAGCACAGAGACTCTTTAAGGACCTGACCCTTGCTGGGTAGCAGGTTAAACAGTATTATATTTCCAAAGACTCATTTGGCAATTGGTTACAACCAGCACAGTGATTTCTCCCCATCAGTATGGAAATCACCCAGAGAGAACCAGTATTCAGTTTTCTAAAATACCTGCCTTTGCCTAAAAAACAGATCCTAAGTGCACATGACCGTAAGGAAAAAGAGAAGGCAGATAGACAAAGAATAGAATAACCCATCTAATTCCAGAGTGAGATGGAGTGCAGAGAGCAAACCACAGGATGCTGTCGTTCATGAGAAAGGGAACGGAAATGTACCATAATCCCAAATTGGGGATGGTACCCAACTTAAAGCAAACACTTTGGAGAAGTTGAAAACACTGTGATATGGGACAGTTAATACTAGGAAAGAGGTTCTCAGGAGGCTATACAGTGTTGATTTGTAGTTTATATCATTCTACCTGTGTTTTCCACACAATTGGAAAGCTTAGGTTTCCCTAAATAGAAGCAATCCAACAACTTAATTTGTATAATGTTTAACAATTTATTTTTTAAAATATTTTATTTATTTATTTGTCAAAGATAAGAGAGAGAGAGAGAGAGAGCACAAGCAGGGAGAGCAGCAAGTAGAGGGAGAAGCAGGCTCCCTGATGAGCAAGAAGCCTGATGTGGGGCTCAATCCCAGGACCATGGGAGTATGACCTGAGCCAAAGGTAGACGACGCTTAACTGACTGAGCCACCCAAGTGTCCCTAATGTTTTAACAATTTATAAAATACTTTCATATCTATGCTCTTTCAGGCACATAATCTGTCCAACTTCATTCTAAAACAAAACAAAACAAAAACATCCAGATAGTGCTACATGTAAGACCAAAGAAGGTACCAGATTCAAGGGTTAAGCAACTTCAGTTGCTAGGTTAGCTCAAGAATAACACTGGTTTGTGGGCCTCCTGGGTGACAATGCACTGGTGCTTAATGTGCCCCTAGACTTTAGTAGTGGAGTGGGAATGGGGAGATTTTGCTGGATACTGGTAACTCCTAGGTAAGGCATTTGAGGAATGCCTTCCAACTCCGGGAAGACACCAGGTAAGACAGGACCACTGCCCATAACTTCCCTGACCTTCCTGCCTCCAGCGTTTCATGTAACATTCTCTTCCTGTTCCCAGCTCCTCTCTAGTTCACCATCCACTATGCTTGCCCTCTAAGTACCCAGTATTTTCCTAACTATCCTATTTTGACCTTTGATGTTCATTATTTCACTTGATCCTCACCACATCAAGGTACATTATGTGTCATCCTAGTGTAGTGGGGACAAAGAAAATACCCCCAAAGCTTCCAGAGATGGGGGAAATGCTTGGGTACATAAGTAGGATCACAAATCAGAATGGCTGCCATGTTGTCAGCTATGTTATGGTAGAGAGGACCATGTGACAAGGAATTGAATCCTGCTAACAACCATGTGAGTGAGCTTAGTTCATCTTTCCCCAGTCAAGGCTTCAGATGAGACAGCCATCCCAAGTGATAACTTGACTGTAACTTCATAAGAGACTGTGAGGTAGAAGCATACCCAGCTAAGCTGCTCCCAGATTCTTGACCCACAGAAACTGTGAAATAATAAATGTTTGCTGTTTTAACCTGCTAAATTTTGCAGTAAGTTGTCACATGGCAATAGATAATACAGGTATTCAATAAACAATGACAACTAGTTCCGCCATACAAACCATCAGTTGCCACATGTTTCCTCTTATCTATCTAGAGAACAAGCGTGCAGTTTGAAGTAGGTCATGGCTTGAGAAGTCCTTTAAGAATTAAACCTCAACAGTAGATAAAAGAGTTTATGTCTGGCCTGCCTCTATATTGCATTATGAAATCTGAGAACTATTTGAAACTTATTCCCCCTCTACCTCAGTTTCTCTTATACACACGCAAACATCCTGAAAATGGAAAATAAGAGTTGTCATTTTGGATTAAGATGGGAAAGCATGTAGCCAGCACAGATTCAAAATAGGGGTGCTAAGGCCTGCTAGGCATTTGATTTAGCACTTTATCGTGGTCAAGAGTTCATGTCTAAAATATTGGGCTTGAAATAGGGCCCTCAGTTCCCAACCATAAAGAACTTCAGGTCTTTTAATGTGCCTAGGACATTACTACAATGCTTCATCAGTTCAACACTTTGAACACCCACAACTTTCAGATCCAATGCGCTCATACCAGAAACTAGCTATTCTTTGAACCTGAGGTTTTTTCAGAAGCTATAAACCTGGACTGTGCCCATGCTAACAGCTTGACTCTGAAGAATACTTGGGACTTTTGGCTGAATTATATGGAAAAAGTCTATTGAGAAATTGCTATAAAAACTAGTCTCTACTATTCTGTTTCCTACAGCTTTGTGAACTTCTTTCAGTCTGGTTAATACCATTTTTAAATTAAATATTGTGAATAGCAGTTTAAAATGTTATTTTAGTTCAAATATGTGGCACTAGATTCAGTTTGGTCCATTCTCAGTTACGTCTTAGCAACTTAGGTCATTAGATGCATTTACTCATTAATATCGGGTGCCTATTTACCCTAGACACTGTGCTTGACTTGTGCTTTGACAGGGTATACAGTCCTTGCCCTGGTGGTATTTACATTCTGTCAGGAGAGAGACAAACAAATAATTAAGGATAATTATGATCCATGTTATAAAAGGCAAAGTAGAACTAGAAAACAACGGGGGCAGTGGGAAGGACCTAATCAAGTCTAAGAGTGAGGGATGGTTAGGAAAAGTTTCGCTGAGCAAACAACACTTTCTTTGATACCTGAAGAATATAAGTTAACCAGCAATAGGGAGAAGAAGGTGTATGGGCCAAGTTAAGAACCCCAAGATGGGCCACTTTGGCATAAAGATTATTTTGAGATAAAAGCAGCTGAAACCCAGCAGATTCAGGGAAAGCTCTTTACCTCCCCCTCAATTGCCTAAATTTACATTGGAAAAGAAGAGCCTGTACCAGGAAGAGAGCTACTAACAAAAATTCCTCTTTACGTAAGAAATTTATCTGTACAACAGGGCAACCTTTGTTTCCAAAACATCTCCTCTCTTTATCCTGCTAAAGGTCTTCCTCCCCTTTGCATCCTCAGACTCCTACCCCTCTCCTTAACTCAGGATGTCATGTAAGCTTCAAGTCACCCAACTTTGGAATTTATGTCTGTGTGGATTCCCATACATATGAAACTAAATTTGATTGCACCTGTTGCATCATGTGAATTTAATTCTTAGTCCAGCCAGAAGAACCTTGGACCAAGGAAAATTTCTTCCTTCCCAATGAGGGAAACACATGTGCATAGATTCAGAGGCAGGAAGGAACTCTCAGGAAATATAAGAAGGTAGGGATGCATATAGTTGGAGGGTCAAAGGAGAAAGGCTAGGAAGAGAGATGAAGTTGCAGAGACAGATGGGGCCAGATCATGCAGAACATTAGAGGCTACATGAAAGATTTTAATTTTATCCTAAAAGCAATGAAAGTCTTCAAAAAGGGTGTCCAGGAGCACAGTGATATGATTCAATTTATATGTTGAAATTACTCTGGCTGCCATATGGAAAATGGATTGGAGAGACTGACAGTGGATAATGGGAGCTAATGCACTAATCCAGATGGAAAAATGGTGGCTGCTTAAGACTAAGGTAATGGCAGTAAGAAGAGAATAGGCAGATTCTGAAACTATTTTAGGTTGTTTTTGGTGATGGACGTGGGGAGATAAGAGTGAGGGAAATATCAAGGATAACTTTGGCACAAGCAACTAGGTGGATGGTAATGTCATTCACTGAACTAAGGAATTCTGTGGGAAGGGCAAACTTTTCTTGGGTGGTGATGAGGAGTGGGGGGTAAAAGGGGTGATGTGTTCTATTTTGGATATGTTAAATTTGTGAAGCCATTGAAACACTCAAATGACTATGTTAAGTAGGTTATCTATATGCATCAAGAATAGGAAAGGTCTGGCTAAATAAAGCAATTTGGAGTGGTTGTTTATATAAATGGTCATAGAAATCATGGGGCTAGAAGATATTACCGAGACAGAAAGGGCAAAGTGAGATGAGAAGAGGATCCAAGACCCAGATCTGATACATGTGAACATTTTCAAAAGTCAGGTAGAGAAGGAGGAGAATACAGAAAAGGAAAGTGAGAAGAAGCCATAGAGTTAAGAAGGAAACCAGAAGAAGAGTATGGCATCACAGAAATTAAGGGAAGATAGAACTCCATATAGTGAGTTGAATGGTAGCCCCCCAAAAGATGTCCACATCCTTATCCCTAGAACCTGTGAGGCCACCTTATTTGAAATAGCGTCTTTGCAGATGTGACTAAGTTAAGAACACTGAAACAAGAAGATCATCCTGGATTATCCCAGTAGGCCCTAAATCTAACGACAGGTGTCCTTATAGAAGAAAAGCAGAGGGGCGCCTGGGTGGCTCAGTCATTAAGCGTCTGCCTTCGGCTCAGGTCATGATCCCAGGGTCCTGGGATCGAGCCCCGCATCGGGATCCCTGCTTGGCAGGAAGCCTGCTTCTTCCTCTCCCGCTCCCCCTGCTTGTGTTCCCTCTCTCACTGTGTCTCTCTCTGTCAAATAAATAAATAAAATCTTAAAAAAAAAAAAAAGAAGAAGAAGAAGAAGAAAAGCAGAGAAGAGAAGGAGGCAATATGACCATGGAGGTGGAAATTGGAGTGATGTGGCCACAAGTTAAGGAATGCCTAAAGCCACCAGAAGCTAAAGAGGCAAAGAACAGATTTTCCCTCTCCTAAACCCTCCAGAAGGAGTGCAGTCTGGATGACACCCTGATTTTTTACTTCTGACCTCCAGAACTGCAAGAGAATACATTTATGTTGGTTTAAACTACCAGTTTGTGGTAATTTGTTACAACCACCACAGGAAACTAATAAATCCAGTAAGGTAGCTGTGTTGAAGGCTTCTGAAAGGTCAAGAGGAAGGCTGTTTCTCTGTTTCCTTGTTTGACAAAAGTATTCTTTTACTAAGTAAATAAACCCATCAACTTTTCTCCACCATTTGGTGGAAGATCCGGGTGGAAAGAAGCAGGATGAGTAGTTCGGCTGTTTGAGGAGTGAGGTGGGAAGAACATGTAGAATATGCACGTGGTGATTAAAAAACAGGTTCCAGGTCAACCTCTAATTAGAATGATAGTCCCTTCTATTTCCATTTCATTTGTTCTTGGAGAAGCTGCATGAGCTTTAACAAAAAATAAATAAGTAATCACCTTGCTAAGCTTTCCTATGCTGACCTCAATACACAAATGCTCCAATAATTATATTCCCTTTGATGCAAGAAAAGGGCTTGCAAATAGAATGTCAATGTGCTTGTTAAGCACACAGAAAACTTAACTTACCTGCAATTAGAAGCTGACAAGATGCTTTCAAAAGCTTATCAGCATACTCAAATAGGATTAAGAATGCAGTTAGCAAGTGTCCAGAAGGCATATTCTTATTCAGTAGTTCTCAATCTCTAGAGTACATTAGACTCACCTGGAAGCTTTTCCACATCATACCTTTCATACGTTATAATTTGTTAGGCCTAAGCCAACATTTGTGTTTTTGCTTGTTAACTGCCATAGGTTATTACAAGTAGAGAAAGACTAAACACTAAGAACAATTCCTCCAATAAAGTGGCAAATTCTATACGGAATAATCCAAATCCCAATTATCCTAATTCCTACATCAGGAGCTCCCAAATTAGTGAATGCTCTTTGCAAAAAAACAAAAAACCCCAAAACACAGTCAAGTAAATTCATTTCTCTGAGAAGACCTATTTAACTTTAACTACCAAGCATTTCCCTAATCAATTAGGTGCCTTTATTATTCATTTATTACATTTTTAATCTAGCACCTATTAACAACCCACAAACTATTAGAAACAATGCCTCAAGGATGCCTGTGACATCATCCTATTGGAAATGTACAAAACAGACATAAAATACACTCCATAAAATATTTAAAGCCACTTCTAAGATAGAATCAACAGACTTGCCTACCTACTTGCCTACATCAATGGTAAGCTCTCTATACCCCAGAGGTCGGCCCTCAAGTTCTACTTCCCCAGGTAAAGGCCATCAATTGTCCTCCCAGGATAACATCAAATGGTGGTCATTACAGGGACCCTGACTTCTCCATATCCAGCTCCAGATGGATATATGCTATTAACAGGGAAAACATTCTGAACTGAAGTCTTTAGCAGATTACACTAATCAAAAACATCGTTATGGGCAAATTATTGCCTATGAAATAGGTGTGACTTTTCCCAGTCATAAAATAAAGGCCTCTAAATGTCTTAGACTAATCTGATGACACTTTAACTTGTCTTTTAAATGCACAGCAATATCAGAAATGCCACTGTAGAAACCTGAATACAATCTCTGCCTACAGGTCTCCCATACCTCCACCATTTCACACTTGATTACACCTATACTTTAGTGATTATTATTCATTTGTTTTGGGGCCAGTCTATTTATAACCTTAGAAGTTTCTTGAGGGCAAGAATCAAGTCTTTACAGTTTTTAGTATGCCTCTGTGTGCCCACCAGGTCCTCAATAATTTGTTGACTAAGTGCCATTTTCAGAATGCTGTATTCTAAATCTCATTTCCTAGGAAGGAAGCCCATGCCCTTAGAGGCTATGATCTGTGGTTGAGCATTCTTCACTGAGTATTAAGAGATATTCCCCACAGCCAGGGACAACATAACTCAGGAATCTGTTTTTGACAGGTTAAATTACTCTTGAGGAGGAGAAAATTCTTATTTCTATTCTAGAAAATATTTTTTATATATTCTTGTTTACTATGTTAGCATTTAATAACACTAGGTGGCTATAATAGTCTCCTTATGAGTTGTAGCCTAGGCATAAAAGCTTGCCACAGTGCAGTCACCTAAACTGGAGGAAATTCATACCATGGATTCTCAATAGATATCACCAAAAGGGACCACATGCTCATTTTATCTGATATATTTTTGGAAAAAAGGATTGTCTGCCACAGCAAAGTGGGAAGAAAGTAGCCAACCACTCTAAATACATATGTAATGAGGTTGAGAAAACTGTTTTCACTACAAGTTTTTTCAGGAAAGGTACCATTTTGGGTGGAGAAACTCCTTGAAAATTAATTTGGGGTAGAAGGAGGGGAATGTTTCCCTAGGGGGCTAAGGAAGACACAGTGCTGGAACACAACAAAGAAGAAAAAATGAGTCAGGAGTGGCACATTTCAGATAGTGGGAGGCTTTACACCACGCAATGTAGTCTCCACTCTAAGACTCAATGTTCAGCTAACTACTAGGGCCATATAAAGCTTAGGAGCTGATGGATTTTTTGGTGTGGAAACCATTGAGAGGCAGGATTTGATGTCTAAATTATAGAGGCAGGCCAGAAGTCAGTTGTGATATGGGAAAGTACTTGAAGCAAGTTTACCCAGATGTCTAAGGGAAAAAGAGTGCACCATAGGACACTTACATTACAAAAAGGAAACAAGTAATCTACCCAATACAAGGGGAAAAGACAAAAATAAAATAATAGCTCTTCTAAGTACTTCACTAACATTCTCTCTTTAACGTTCACAAGGATTCTATGAGGTAGGTGCTGACATTATCCCTGCTTTTCAAACGAATTCTCCACCATTCAGAAATTTATTAAATACCTTGCCTAAGGGATAATGTAGTAAGAGCCAGAATTGGGACTTAAGTTTAGGTCTTCTGTCCCTAAAGCTCATGCTCTTAGCTACTACCTTACCCTCTTACACTTCCCACTTTAGCTCCAGAATGCTTATGATATAAAACTCTAAATTTTCTCATATATTGCTAATGCAAGTGGGGGAACCAGGCTGAAGAAAAATGCTATTCAACAAAAGGACTAGGTCTCTGGAAGGAAAATAGGAGCAAGGTCATATCACATGCTGGTGCATTTAAATAAAAATAAATTGTGTTCTCTACCATAAACATACAAAGCTCCATTTAATTTGAAGCTTGCAAGTCCTTTTAGGATGAGAAAGCAGACCCCCAAACATGTCTATAATCCCTTATGCATAATTCCAACATCCAAAAAGCTCTAAAAACTAAAAATTTTCCATATGCTTTATGTCAAAACTCAGAGGACATTAAAACTTGAATTGATGTGAAGCTATATATAGCCTGCATTTATCCCACTTAGTATGAATACTCCTGTTTTGCTCAGAAATACTAATGTGTGTGACTAAGGGTGCTGCAACAGACCATGGGGGCATTACATAACACACAGAAAAAGCAACTCTCTAAAATTTGAAAAATTCTGAATTCTTAAACTCATATAGCCAAAGGTTTTAGGTCCTCTATGGGCTTGTATTCCAAAGTATTTTATTTTATTTTATTTTGTTTTGTTTTTAAGAGTTTTATTTATTTTTTGACAGAGAGAGAGACAGCAAGAGAGGGAACACAAGCAGGGGGAGAGGGAGAGGGAGAAGCAGGGAGCCTGATGCAGGGCTTGATCCCAGGACTCTGGGATCATGACATGAGCCAAAGGAGGATGCTTAATGACTGAGCCACCCAGGTGCCCCTCCAAAGTATTTTAAAGACAATTTCTAAGAATGATGAGATCAGAGGTACTTAATCTTCAGGATCTCACAGGTCAGTAAATTTTCAAAAATGTTTTGAAGAAAATATAGAGTTACAATTTTTAAAAACTAAGTAAGGATGGGGTGCCTGGGTGGTTCAGTCATTAAGCATCTGCCTTCGGCTCAGGTCATGATCCCAGGGTCCTGGGATCGAACCCCGCATCCAGCTCCCTGCTCTGCGGGAAGTCTGCTTCTCCTTCTCACACTCCCCCTACTTGTGTTTCTCTCTCTCTCTCTCTCTCTGTATCAAATAAATAAATAACATCTTTAAAAAAAATAACTTCACAATGTCAAGATAATTTAAAAAAACAACTAAGTAAGGATGATAAAAATAACCTATCAACGTCGTTTTATAAAAGGGTATTTTCAACACCAAAAAACACAGGAAGGCCTTAATTCAATGCAAAAGACAATTCTTTAAATTGAATAAATTTACCTTTATGGAAAACACTCTGTGGTCCTAATTTTTCTTATTTCACCACAGGCTGGTGAAAATTCACTGGAGACCAGCACCATTCTGGTCAGAGGCATAAAGCCCAGCTGGCTACAAAATAAAATTGCTTCAGGAAATGGTCAAAAATGCAGTCCCTGAAGCTCCATCCTAGGAGAAGGTCTAGGCCACATCTATATTATGTTTTAGAAAGCTTGTGGGTTGTCTCTGATATGCAGCCAAGCTTCAGAACCACTGGTCTAGTCTGTAGGATCTAGTTCCACCTTTTTTTCCCTCTCCTCAATTCTTTTCTGAGGGAGTAAGGAGAGCAAAACAGAAATGTTTCCAAGTAGGGAGTCTGCCCAACCTATTTTTTTTTTAAGATTTTATTTATTTGAGAGAGAGAGAGAGCATGAGAGCGGGGTGAAGGGCAGAGGGAGAAGCAGACTCCCTGCTGAGCAGGGAGCCCGATGTGGGGCTCGATCCCAGGAGCCTGGGATCATGATCTGAGCCGAAGGCAGACGCTTAACTGACTGAGCCACCCAGGCGCCCCTGCCCAACCCAATTTTTATAATACCAGTTATTCCTCCAACAGTCAATGCTGGACCAGCTCATCAACTTGCAAACTGAGGTTGTTAGCGGTGGAACAACAGAAATTAGGTAGTAGACAAGCGAGAAAAGCCTGCTGAAGCAAAACTCCTCTATGAAAAGGTGTGGGTTCCAGAGTTTCTTTCTCTTCAACTCAAAGATTCTATATGATGCCTACATTCAGCACAGGTAATATTTGTCTTTGCTGGGAAAAAATAATAATTTAAAAATGTATGTGTGTACGAATATGTATTTATATGTGTGTATGTGTGTATCTATCTAATCCTTCATAGCTGCTTTCTGTGTCCAGCTGCTATGCCAGGTCTATGATTTTGACTTTCATTTTTCATCTTTGGAGGGATTTCAAAAATCGCTAATATTGCCTCAAACAATATAATGACAAATCATAAAAACAACTGAAAATCCACAGCATGCTTGATGTTTGATGCAGCAGACTACATTCTCCAACATTCCAAAAGATAAAAAATTAATTCCAATAATTTCTTTTTTTTTGGCAAAAAGTTTCTCTTATTCCCTTGCTATTGTTTTAAAAAACTCTTAAGAACACACATAGCTAATATCTTTAAAAGCACACACAACTTTCAATAAGCTATCAAACTTCTGTCCCCGCTAAAAAAATTAGCAGAATCTTCTAAAGCAAGGCTAAATGGTCAGTGACAGGGGAGATGAAAAGGACATATAAATAACGCCTATTCTCATGGGATTAATCACTAAATCCTATTTGACCAGAATCCCTTGGCCGCTAAGCTTTCCAAATGAAACAGCAATCTCTCATTAGAAATTCATCTAGGACTTCGAATCATGAAACAATTGTTTTATGTCCCTGTGTATTGCTGATTACCTGAATTCAACACAATGCTGGCAACAAGAGGGGTGAATCTTTGATGATTTGCTCCACAACCAGTTTACTTCTTATACTCCCAGACCAAATTCAGCTTTCTTCTAGAGCCAGAATTTGAATATTTAGTTAATATACAGTAGTGGTTCTCAAAATTTAGTCCCAGGCCCAGCAGCATCAGTACCACATGGGAACTTGCTAGAAATGCAAATTCTCAGGCCCCACCCCAGACCTGTTGAATCAGAAACTCTGGGTGGGGCCCAGACATCTGTGTTGTAATAAGCCCTCCAGGTGATTCTGAAGCATGCTTAAGTTTGAGAACCACTGATAGACAACAAGTGAAAAAAAAATGTGATTCCTTCTGTTGGTCCAAAGCCAGGGGTGCCGTATATTCTATCTTGATAGGAAATAAAGACATCCAGTTAAAAGGCATAATCTCCTCACAACTCCTACCTTCAATCGAGTGGGTTTTATTTTTGTGAGCTAAGTAAGAAAACAAGCTGCAATCTGAGATTTAGTCAAAAATGTATATTTAATGGGCATCAGTTCCCTTGCAGCTTGATTTCACACATTGCCCTTTACATCTTCTTACATCTAAAGTTCCAAAAAAGGATCTTCATAATGTAAGCCTCGGACACTTCAGGAATTATATAATAAAACATCAATGAGGTCTGAATATATCAAGCTTATTAGAGAAGAAAAGTGGAATTATTTGCTACATCTCAGAACTGTATTCAACAGGGAATTAGGGATTTCTTTTCACTTTTATACTTCCAAGTAAACACAATTAAACCAGAACATCCCATTCTTTAAAAGGTTCTAGCGTGGCAAAGTTTCACTGCATTACTTCTTGTTTTCAGTGGGGATAAAGGAGAGTCTTGGGAGGCCCATTTTGTATATCTGCAAGGCTGCAGAATAAAATAGTCACATCTGTTCAATACTGAAACAAAGGTCCGGTAAAACCTCAGATGGTGAGTGTAATACCTCGGCACTCACCTAGGTCATAAAAAGACACCAAGAACACCCCATCACACAAAAGCAATTACATACTGTGCTCTTGTTTATACTAAAATCACTATGTTAAAACTTCACTTGCCCTAATATTATTGCATTTTAAAGAAGGGGGCAAGACCAGTCTGCAGTCCAGAAAGCACCAACTTTCAAAAAGCAGATAGTTCCCATGCAACTGTTTCAGAGCACAAATGAAGAGACCCTTCTAATGATTAGTTTACAGGTACCTCAATACATTAAACAGAACAAAAATAGCACAAAAGATAAACCACAGACCAATTTCCATGCTATAGACATACACTTTCAAATAAAATATGAACAAATAAAGTCAAGCAACTTATTTAAAAACAAAGCAATGACACTGATCAATAGGGTTCAGCCCAGAAATGCAAGGATAGTCTAAAATTACGAAATTAAAAATGTATTTTTTCACATTAGCAGGCAAAGGAAACAAAACCTACATGAGCATCTCAGTAGTTGCCAGAAATATATATATCATGATTCTACCTTAAAAAAATGTTTCTATGCATTAAATGTCTAAAAAGCAAAAAACCAGAATGTTTTGGATAGCAAAATTACAGATCGTTTTTCTTTTTTTCTTTTTTTTTTTTAAAGATTTTATTTATTTATTTGAGAGAGAGAGAATGAGAGATAGAGAGCACGAGAGGGAAGAGGGTCAGAGGGAGGAGCAGACTCCCTGCCGAGCAGGAAGCCCGATGTGGGACTCGATCCCGGGACTCCGGGATCATGACCTGAGCCGAAGGCAGTCGCTTAACCAACTGAGCCACCCAGGCGCCCCCAGATCGTTTTTCTTTATATTTTGTTTTCTAATTATTATAAAGAAGAGTGTGACTTCTTTTATAATTAGGGAGAAATGTTTTCATTTACACATATTTAAATTTCTTTCTTATTTTCCTCATGGATATGTGTCACACATAGACTACAGGGGTTGAATTCCTGCCTCTTGAGGTTGATCAGCCCACTTCTGGGATGTGCACTGGACAAAGCTGCCCTTATTTTCATTTTATTTATTTATTTATTTATTTATTTATTTATTTATTTATTTATTTAATTATATATTTGCAAGCGAGAGGCAGAAAAAGGAGCAGGGGGAGAGGCAGAGTGAGAGGGAGAAGCAGACTCCCCACTGAGCAGGGAGCCCTGGGACTCTGGAATCATGACCTAAACTGAAGGCAGATGCTTAACCGACTGACCCACCCAGGCGCCCTTATCTTCATTATTTTTAAAGGTCCTCTAGTAGCAACACAGAAAAAACATAATTAGGTAAGTTAAAAAATATGAAAAGTGTGATTACAATTGAAAAGAATATGTATGCATTAAAAAATATACAAGTGAAAATGAAAAAGAAAGCAGGTACTGAATGAAGCCATGGGGCAACCATCTGGAAACATTGTTTTCAGTTGTTTTATTGTGTTCAAAGTATTTTTTAAATACATAAAATTGAGTAAAGGAAGAAAAAAAGAAACCCTGCCAAACCCTTGCTACTGGGGCCACTCTTCCAATCTTTGCTACTGTTGCTATGTATTCACCTGACATCAAAAAGATGGGCAGCCCCTCGGACCCTTTCTTCTTTCTCATAACCCCGTTTCGTTCATTCATTCACACATTTCTTGAAAAGGTAACAAACACAAACACATGATTCAAAAAAATGTTTTAAATATATATAAAGGCATATGGCGAAATCCTATCTCCACTCCTATTTCTTCCATTGGTTTCTTATATTATCATTTCAGAATTTCTTTTTGCAATTATAAGCAAATATAAATAAATGTACATTCTTATTCTACCCTACTTTCTCTCTCAGCACAAAAAGTAGCATACCAAATACATGGTTGCATGCTGTGCCCCTTTTTAAAAAAAAATCACAATATATCTTAGAGCTCTTTTCCATCTGGTCAGTCCACAGTCTTCTTCATTCTCTTCTACAACTATCCAATATTCCATGGTTTGCATGTACCACAGTTTAACCAGTTCCCTGCTGACAAACAATGGGGTCATCCCTATCATGCTATTACAAACAATGCCAAGCATAACCACATGCATACATCAAATTTGCTTCTGAATGTGCCTTTGATGAAGCTTCTGGAATGGTTCAAGATATTAGATGATTGATTACAAGGTTACCTGTTCACCAGGCTGAGAAGTTAGCCCCTTTTCTAGTTCTCATTATATACAGCATTATGTAGCAAAAGATGGAACGATTCCATGAATCAACAATTGTACTCTTAGGGGATTCATCTCATAAAAATAAAATGACTAAAACATGCAAATGAATGCATTTCTATAAAAAATGATGAATGTGAATAAAAAGCATATAATATACCCATCAAAATGTGAACCACTGCCTTAGTATGGTGGATCTATGGAGTGTTTTGCAGCTACCCACCCCCACCTTTTTGCCCATCAATGCTTTCTAATTTTATAAAAGTAATGTACTATTTCTGTAATATAAAATTGAAAATGATAAATAAAATGTTAATTCAAATTAAGCCGGATACATTCTTTTGGTCTGTCTTATGTTTGTATAGTGAGTACTTCAGAGTTCCTAAAGTATGTTTATGTACATCATTTAATTCTTATACTAACCCTATGTATTTTCATTCTATCAAAACGGAAAAGGAGGCAACAGATGGTTAGGCAGTTGAGCTCAAGGTCATTCAAATAGAAAGGTTGGCAGAGACAAATTTCAAACCTAGATCTTCTGACTGCAAATTCAGTGCACTTTCAAAAACATAACTGCTGTTTCCTTAATTTTAATAATATTTCAGGAGTTACTCACATAATCAGAATTTGACAGATGAATTAAAATTATACAGTATAAGGCCTCAGTCCCTAAAGCTCATATAATCAGATTTTATTGAAAGGAGAATGCTAGCATACAATAATCAAAACTCTAGAGTTAGGAGAGGGTCTGGATGCTTCTAAATAAATTACCCAACTGGCAAAATATATGTCTAATATGGCCCCAAATGAATGCATAATGAAAGTAACATCCCCTTAAGTTGGAAGATTCTCACCTTCAAGACAACCTTTGGTTTTGACTCCTGCTCTAGTCTCCACACACCTCATGGAATTTCAAAATATGAGTAAGCCATACTTTCAAGGGGGTGATTATAAAATATATATTTTTTTAAGTTTGGGACATACTGACCAAGTGATAATAAGTAAGGATGTATTCTTTCTCCCCAATGTCTCTCCTTCTTTCCTATAAAATCCTACAGGTTAGGGGCGCTGGGGTGGCTCAGTCAGTTAAGCATCTGCCTTCGGCCCAGGTCATGATCCCAGAGTCCTGGGATGGAGGCCCCATGTTGAGCTCCCTGCTCAGCAGGAGTCTGCTTCTCCCTCTCCCACTCCCCCTGCTTGTGTTTTCTCTCTCTGTCAAATAAATAAATAAAATGTTTAAAAAAATTATACAGGTTATTTTATAATACACACGGAGACCACTGATAAATATTGGTTTGTTAAAGGATATTTTAAAAAGATTTTATTTTGGGGGCACCTGGGTGGCTCAGTCGTTAAGCGTCTGCCTTCGGCTCAGGTCATGGTCCCAGGCTCCTGGGATCGAGCCCCGCATCGGGCTCCCTGCTCCGCGGGAAGCCTGCTTCTCCCTCTCCCACTCCCCCTGCTTGTGGTCCCGCTCTCGCTGTGTCTCTCTCTGTCAAATAAATAAATAAAATCTTCAAAAAAAAAAAAAGATTGTATTTTTTTATTTTACATTTATTTTTATAGAGGGAGTTGGGGAGGGACAAGAGGGATAGGGAGAGAAAGACTCTTAAGCAGGCTCCACGCCCAGCACACATCCCAGTGCAGGGCTCAGTCTCACAACCCTGAGATCATGACCTGAGCCAAAATCAAAAGTCAGATGCCTAAGTGACTGAGCCACCCAGGCGCCCCAAAGTATATTTGATTCATCATTCCTCAAACTGTGTCTCATATAATTCTGTTCCAAAATATGATTAGATACGTTTCAGAGGGGTGGAAAGGAAAGACCATGGTTAAATACAATGCACCCTTTTTGGAGATCCACAATTCACAGCGGACATTAATATAATAAAGGCTCTAGAGAATTCCTGCATCACAGAAACCTTTGTTTAACCCAGTTTATTTTGACATAAAATTCTTCTACTGTGGCATAACTATTTACATCTCGTGTTTAGACTAACTGCTTGAATAAAAGTAGTTATTAATTGAACACCCCCAACAGATATGGCAAAAATGGATAGTTCTTAAATGTTTCCTAACACGAAAGTATTAATTCTTTAAAAAGTTCCTATGTTCAATCTAGCGAACTCCTTCCTCTTTACCCACCAAAGCCTTGCTCAGATATCTCATTTGAGAAATCTTCCCCAGTGCTCTCTATATTACTAACTGCTCCTTTCTCCTGGTTTACACAGCATTTATTTATATCTCTATTATCTCACTTAACACATGATAAACCAGTTCATCCATCTGTCTCCTTGCTAGATGGTGAGCTCCTTGAGAATAAGTTTGATTATATTTTCAGCACCTTGAACACTGTAGGGCACATATGAGCTTCATGATGAAGAAGTAAACAGAGTCACTTCCTCAGGTATAACAGTTCCCCAGAATTCAATTCTCGTATTTCTAAACTGTTAGTGAAACCTTGCCAATAGCTTGAGAATATTATGTTCTCTCCCTAAAACCTGCATGTATTACTGAGCAGCAGTGGTCAGAGTTAACTCTGTGACATGTGCTCTAGCCAAGCCCATTCACAATTTTTTCCTTAGGTGATTTTTGTTTGTTTATATCTCTGTGCATTTGCACCTGCTGGTCCCTGCTTGGAATGCTGTCTCAAAGTTTTATGCACCTGGAAAACATTCTTACTCATCCTTTAAGAATCAGGTTAAACAATAGCTTCTTTGGGAAGCCTTCATATCTTCCCATCCTTTCAGAAAGAGTTAGGAATTTCTCAAGTCAGACATTTATGCAGATTACTACATAAGCACCAAGGACAGAAAGATGAAGATGTGGAGGGGCGCCTAGGTGGCTCAGTCAGCTAAGCGTCTAACTCTTGATTTCAGCTCAGGTCATGATCTCAGGGTCCTGGGATCAAGCCCCATGTCGAGCTCTGCCCTCAGCATGGAGTCTGCTTGTCCCTCTCCCACCACTCCTCCCCTTGTTTGTGCCCTTGCTCTCTCTCTTTCTCAAATAAACAAATAAATACAATCTTTAAAAAAAAAAGAAAGAGAAATGAAGATGTGGACCCCACATTCATGAAGCTCACAGTCTAGTAAGGAAGACAGCCATATAAACAAATAACCACACTATAATAATATTAAATGTAATACCAA
This sequence comes from Eumetopias jubatus, assembly GCF_037043125.1. Classification (NCBI taxonomy): domain Eukaryota; kingdom Metazoa; phylum Chordata; class Mammalia; order Carnivora; family Otariidae; genus Eumetopias; species Eumetopias jubatus. Next base: position 52,013,430 of record NW_028274815.1, on the reverse strand, counting down.
AAGAAAGACTTAGGGAGTATTTGACATATGTTTACTTTGTTATGCTCTTTATTAGACACTAAAGCTCTAAGGACTGCTATACCCTCAATTGTCTTCTGAAGAAACTGTCCCCAAGTGGTTCTTTTATTTTATGCTAAGATCTGTACAACAGATAATGCATGAAACCAACCCTACTTCTTGGGACACAAGCAACTGAACTAGCACTCAGAGCACTAACTAAAGATAATCTACAAGCTGAACTTGAAAGTGATCACCTAGGACATGTCTTGGCTCAAAATTCTGCCCAATAGGGGTTCTCTATTTTAGGTGACAAACCAATCCAATCAGGTTCTCTCTTGGGAAATACAAATGTTGGGTGAGCAAAGTAAAAGAAGGCAGGTTTCCAGAGCCCAAATCCTATTCTAAATACTGCTCAGCTATTGTTATTTAAGGTTTTGAAAGCAGTAAGGCCAAGGGAAAATATGGCTGCTGAGATGATTTCCCATTTAAATTTACATTAAACCCTCATCAGCAAAGATATATGTGTGTGCCTCTTCCTTTCAACTGACAAGGGCCTAACACATCATAACACCACTTTTTAAATTAGAGAACAGGCTTAAGAGTTCTACAACTTGACCATAATCCCTCAGTTGGTAAGTGGCAAAGCCAAAAATCAAAAATCAAATCAGCCTGATTCTTCTAGAAAATCCTGCTAGGTAAATGGCCTCAAAATCAATTGATGACACTTAAAAGTTGACACAGGTTAATGGAGAGAAGCTTAGAAGTAAGTTTATGCACAGAATAAAACAGAAATGTTCTGGAAGTCAATATGCTAGGAGATGTGAAGTGGGAGGGGGCATACCAGGTGTTACTTTGGTCAAGTTAATTTCTTTCCAACCTGGACCTCTCCCCTGAGCTGTGAGCTGCCTGTTTCTCTTACTCAAAAATATATCAGTAAGGGCAAGATCTTAATCTGTTTGTTCACCAGAGTCTAAAACAAAGCCTAACTTACAGTAAGTGCTTAATAAGTATTTGTTGAATAAGTGAACAAATTTTCAAAGAAGCGAAAGGAACATTCTACAGTGGACTCCAAGAAGGGTTATCACGAAATAGACTCCAGAGGTCATTTACATTTTCATGGATCCTGTCTTTGTGAATTCTCCTACTTGCTAAAATGTCTTTGTAACCACAAAACCAACACTCACCGTGCTTTTTCAGCCATTCACAGACATGCACAAAGTGCGAAAACTGAGTCACCCCTCCAAAACATTCCCAGCTAAGGTAGAACATGGCAGTGCTCTGCATTTGTGTTTCCAGTCTCATACAGGGATGACTAGAGGACACAGATGGAGGGGGCAGTGCAATGTAGAGCAAGAAGCTCTGGCTCAGAGGCCAATCAGACAGGGTTTGAAGCCTAACTCTGGTACTTGTTAGAGAGTGGCCTCAGGGAAGTCACTTAACACTTCTGAACCTCATTTTCTCTTTTTTGAAAATAAAGAAAATAGAATTTACCAGGATAAACTGTATTTACGTAAGATTATAATCTATATAAGATGTTTATATGGACGTATTTTCCCTAGGAGCAGTGGTTCAGTATTTGCTAATTTAGTGCTCTAGGTGACTTTATCGACCAAAATTACTGTAAATAATGAGAATCAAAGATAATTATTTATAATGAAATAACAGAAAGATATAGAAAATAATTATTTGGATGGAGTGCAGGCCAGTGTCAGGCTTCAAGAGATTTTGAAATAGAACCTCACTAGGCATATAAGGTGTGGAAAAGGCTTTCAAGGAGAGAGAACAGCACCTATGGAGAGAGACCCAAGTGTGTAAAATAAACAGGTAGGTTTAGGAAATGTCACTTCAGAAAGTCTAGAGCAGGAGATGAGGCCAGAACATGGAGTCACAGTGCTTCTCTGTGCCCTGCATACTACTCTGTACTGCAGAACCTCTCCCTCTGCATTTAATTCTTGGTTTATAGGTTTTTCTCCCAGTAAACTGTGGATTCCTTAAAGACAAGCTCTCTAGGAAGAAATCATAGTTATAATCTTTTAAATCTGCAAATGAGTAATTACTAAGCACAAATACACCTGAAAAGACTGTTAAAAAAAATAACTTTGGTTTTCAACCACAGCCTATACCAACGCATAGATCTGTAGTTTTCCCAGGACTTTTCTTTGATGACTGTTAATAATTCTGTAATTAATATTTTACTGTTCTCAATACCTGGGCATTTGTTAGAATAGCTTTAAGATCTTCCTCTTTTTTGTGTGATTTATTAACAGGGTTCAAACATATGGTCTACTAGACAATGCAATACTGCCTCTTCAGAGTAAAGATTCCTCTTAATTCACTCTACTAGACTTATTTCTCTATATACAAGGTACAGTCTTACCATAGTAAAATACAAGGAAATATATATATATTACAAATAAAATAAAGAAAACAATGAAAATTTTTCACAAAAACTTGCAAAATTCTGTCCAAAATAAAGTGTACATATTAAACTCAGTGCTTACATTTCAACTCTGCGAACTAAGAAAAACAATTCCAATTTATATGAAGTCACGAAACTAAGTACTTTTAGAACCTACAAGGTTTTGTCTATGTGTATTTTCTCTTGCACACTCTTTCTCATACACACATAGCTTAAGGGGCCCATCACACTTAATCCAATACTTCTATTTCCTCAAAACAAAACTCTTACAGTCCAATATATGAATTAATATTTTCAAAACCCCAAAGTGACTTTTCCCCATAGATTTCTTGGCATAATTTTATTTAGGCACAACATAGTTCGCACTATTATCTAGAACCAACATCATTAAAACACAAACTGACATACTATAAATGTGAGTACAAATCCTGTGTGAATAGGGAAAAGAGAATATTGTTTTTAAACAGATTCAATGCCATATTATCCATAGTCTTGGTATGATCAAATCACATTGTGCTACACGGCTAAAGTATGTCGTATATTTTATGATAAACTAGGGTGGACAGGCCCTTACACTACAAACTCTGTGCCGCTCCAGGTAAGCTATTTAAAGTATAATGAAGAAAAAAAGAAGAAAAAAAGTATAATGAAAACTGCCTACTTAAAATAATAATATATTTTAAATTTCTTGTGGCCAGTAAAGCCTTCTCACCTGCATTTCCAGAAAGTATCACCAAAACAACTGTACTGGGAAAAAGATTTCAGAGAGGATATTATGATCAAATGCCATTTTAAGGAAGCCAAGAATAGTTCACCATTAACAAAACCGATTAAAGTTCCTAGTCTTGCAAAGCTCCCTGTACTGTGTATTCTGCGTCTCTTGCATTCACCTTCCAGCTGCTTGGAAGGAGCAAGTGGAAAATGTTAGTTTCCATGAGAGATGTAGATGAAATTTAGCGGGGGGGAGGGCTAAGGGACTCACTAGCAGAACGGAAGGCAGCAGAGAAGTGGCCGGGGCTCCTAACTCAAATTAGGTATCAAGAACGAAAGCTGGAGTAAAGTGGGAGGTGGAGGGAGTAGAAGAAACGCAGATAACGCACCCCGGCCCGCGAATGGGGGAGGGGTGAAAAAGCGCAACTCCTCCCCCTACCCGCCTGGGGAGGGGACCGGGGGATGCAACACCCGTCAATTTGCCTCGCGGGGTTGCGCTGGGGTAGTGTCAAGCCAAGGTTTCAGTCCGAAGAAGGCTGAGGGGGCTCAGGGAAGTTGAGGGGTGGGGTTGGAATAGCGCGCCTGTGCGGGGAGAAAAGGACTAAGACCCCCGAAAGCCCGCGAGAGGCAGAGGGTAACCCCAACGGATGCCCCTGCTCGCCGATGGCCACGACGTGGGACCCGCCGGCTTACCCTCACCACAGGAGCTCGGACAGGCGCGCGTCGCCCCTCACAGCCCCGACGGCTGCGGAAAGAGAGGCGCAGGGCGCCCCCAGAGCCAGGAGAGCGGCGCTTCCCGTGCGTCCCCTCCCCGGCAGCCCGGGTTCCCGAGCCCACCTGGGCTGACCAGAAGCCCTTCCTCCAGATCGTACTCCGCCACTCCTCCGAGAGCCTCAGCCGTCGCCGCAGAGGTCGCCGTCGCCAGAACAGTCTCGGCCTCCAGTACCAAAGCGTGAGCCACAGCACGGGAGAACCGCCGCTGCCACTCGCCAGGTTACCTCTTACAGCACCCTGGCTCCTTACTCCGCCCCCGAACCCAAGCCATTGGTTGCTGGGCACCGCCCCATTCTCCTATTGGACCGAAGATGATGCCTCTCAGTCACCTAGAAGGGCATGTGTGTTGCTTATTGGTCTAAATGTGAAGCAGTTCCCACCCACTCACTCAGAAGTTCCAGCTTCCGATTGGCATTAACATCTGTCTTTTCGCTCCCTTCGTTCTTTCTCTCAGGGTGAAGCACCTCCTTTCGGGAGACACCAGCTCTGATTGGCTGAAAGGATATTACGCTAGTCCTGGATAGGCGTTGAGCCAAGGATGCGTCCAGCCCCCACGTGGGGGAGGAGCCCAAGGCGCCGCATCTCTGGGTTTGTTTACACAGGCTCTTGCTAGCGCTTCCTTCTATTGGCTGAGCCAGCGGCCCCTCCCACCGGGTTGCGCCATTCAATCTAGCAAGGAGGGGCATGGGGCGGGCCTCAGTGGGATTTCCCTAACTGTCCATTACTAAGGGAGGAACTTTGAGCTAGGCTGGATAGGAGATGGCGCTATGCTGCACAATCGGGCAGTTGGGGAATTGGGCTCCTGCAAGGGGCTGGAAAGAAGCAGAGGAGCTCTCTCACACTTCTAGAAACAAACCTAACTTCTTGAGGGCTTTTAAATTTCTCCCTTAAATTTAGGGTGTCCCATTTTTGTTTGCTAAGGACTTTGAATTGTATCCCTCAGGAGGTAGGGATTTCCTTTTGGAAGTCTTTATACATCTTTGTCTCTCCCCACCTCTCATGCTAACTGTACATGTAACACAAAGTAGAGGCTTAGTAAGTGATTACACAGTAAGTGGATAAATGATAAAAATGAAAAGGACAGTGAAATAAAGTCAGATTAAATAACAATAAATGTTAAATATATATTTAATATAAATAACATAATAAAGTTAATACATAAATAAAGTCATTCAACAAATTTTATTGAGCATATGATATGACATTCCAGGCTCTCATCTAGGCTGTGGGTATATGATATGAATAAGACAATGAAAATGCAACCATGGTGCTTTTTCTCTAGTGGAGGAGAGTGACAATAAACAAGTAACCAATAAATAATAAAATTTCATGTTATGATTGAGTACTACAAAGAAAAATAAAGCGAGGGTTAAAGAATGGTTGAAGGAATGGCTATTTTAGGTAGAATGTCAGTTTAAGATCTGTTTGAGGAAACAGCATTGCAAAGAGATATGAATAATGTGAAGAGCAGGAAGGAGGCTGGTAAGCAGGGCCACTACATTCCACAGCACCAGGATCACTAGTCACACTGCTTCATGCACTTCCCATTTGTATTATTAGGTATAATTTTACGATCACCTGCTCTGGTTTTAATTTGATCTGGTTAAATAATGTAAGCGGATCCTACAAGAAATACTTTCTTTAGGGAAAAAACCTGACTACAAAATAACTTCCCCACCCTCTATTGCGTCTTTTCCTAAGGTGACCTTCAGCTATTTGGTGAGAGAGGTGCTTACATAATCTCAAAGCTTTGAAAAATAGGGTCCTCAGGTCCATATAGTGCTCTTGCCCAATCAGAAATACTCTTCAAGGATGAAGATATACTACAGGATAGCAATGGGATGTGGGGAGGTGTTGGTGGGCTCCAGCTGTTTCTCTCCCTACCATGGACACTGTCTCACAACTTCATGACTGGATATCACCAATAACAAAGAGAAAATCTTAAAAGTAGAGAAAAAAACATACATTACATTCAGAGGTAGGAGGTAGGAAGATAAGAACTACAGCAGACTTCCTATCGGAAACTATGGAAGCCAAAAGACAATGAAGGAGGGAGGTAGCCAGGTGGATATCTGATAATGGTATGCAGAATAAATAGGCATCCAAAGTGGGAGACAGTAGACAATAACGAGTCACAAAGTTATAGGGGATGGTGTCAGTTGGAGAGAGGAAAACAAGAGGAGTCCTCCAATCCTTCCGGCATGTCCCATTTCTGTCATGGTGATAAATCTTCATCCTCAAAGAGTATCTCTTTTACTTTTATTGTGGTGAAATACACACAACATAAATTTTATTATTTTTACCCTTTTTAAGTATACAGTTCCTTACAGTTCAGAAGTACATTCGTTGTTGTGCAACTATCACCACTATCCATCTCCAGAATGTTTTCATCATCCCAAACTGAAATTCTGTACCAGTAAACAATAACTTCCTATCCTCCCTTCCCCTACCCTCTGGAAATCACCATTCTACTTTGTGTCTCTATGAATTTGACGATTATAAGTACCTCATATAAGCAGAATCATATAATATTTGTGATTTTGTGTCTGGCTTATTTCATTAGGCATAATGTCTTTAAGGTTCATCCATGTTGTAGCATACAACAGAATTTCATTCTCTTTTAAAGCTGAATAGTATTCTATTGTATATACATAACATCTTTTGTTTATCCATTCATCCATCAATGAAGTTTGACTTTTGTGAATAATGCTGCTATGAACATTGGTGTACAAGTATCTATTCAAGTCCCTGCTTTTAATTCTTTGGGGTATATACTCAGAAGCAGAATTGCTGGATCATATGGTAATTCCAGGTTTAATTTTTTGAGGAACTTCCATACTATTTTCCATAGCAGCTGTACTATTTTATATTCCCATCAACAGTACAAAAGGGTTCTCCACATCCAACACTTGTTATTTTCTGCTTGTTGTTTTTTTTTTTTTATAAGACCTATTCTAATGAGTGTGAAGTGGTATCTTGTATTTTTGGTTTGCACTGTCCCAATTATTGGTGATGTTGAACATATTTTCATATGCTTTTCAGACTTGTTGGAGAAAGGTCTGTACAAGTCCTTTGCACATTTTTTAATGGAGTTTTTTTTTTGTTTTTGAGTTTTGGAAGTTGTGTACATATCCTGGATATTAATCCCTTATTAGATATAGGATTTGTAAACATTTTCTTCCATCCTGCAGGTTACCTTTTTTTCTCTGTTGATAGTGTCATTTGATGCTCAGAAAGTATTTCTCATTGTGCCAGGTCTGGATGACCACGTGGCTAGTTAAAAACCAGGGATCTACTATTAATTAAAAAGAGTAGAATGGAGGGGCATCTGGCTGGCTCAGTCAGTGGAGCATGCGACCCCTGATCTCAGGGTTGTAAGTTTGAGCCCCATGTTGGGTGTGGAGATGACTTAAAAATAAAATCTTTTTTTTAGGGGCACCTGGGTGGCTCAGTCATTAAGCATCTGCCTTCAGCTCGGGTCATGATCTCAGGGTCCTGGGATCGAGCCCCGCATCCAGCTTCCCGCTCTGCAGGAAGGCTGCTTCTCCCTCTCCCACTCCCCCTGCTTGTGTTCCCTCTCTCGCTGTGTCTCTCTGTCAAATAAATAAATAAAATCTTTAAAAAACATTTTTTTTAAAAAGGGAGAATGGATATAAAGGCCACAGAAAATAAAGCTGTACAATAAAGTTGAGGAAATGTCCCATAAAGCAAAACAAAAAGCAAATTTGATAGAAAATAGGAGACAAAGTGTGAGAAAGTTTCCAGAAGTAGAGAATAGAGGCAAGGATATGAATTAAATGATGCCAAAAATATGTGTCATAACTGAATTAACCTGAGTCCTTTAATTTAAAGAACTCAACAAGTGCCCCAAACTTTAAATTAAAAAGGTTCACACCAGTAGGAACACTTGTTAAATTTTTACTATGTGCCAGGAAGTGCTTTAAGTTCTTAACATGGATTAAGCCATTTAATCTTCAAAACAACATGAGTACTGTTATTATCCCCATTTTACAAAAAGATAAACTGAAGTAAAAAAGATTATGTAATTTACTGAAATCATTCAGCTAGTTAGTGGTGGAGCTGCACTGTGGTCCCTCTGCAGATGATGAACGGATTTGGTTGTCAATGCTGATGATACCACACATGTACCAAGAGGGCATTAAGAGATTTGTTATGCATATAATGAGGTCTTTCATGCCTCAGGCTCCCACGCAGGGCAGGATATGTCTTGAGAGAGTCAGGAGGGGCAACTGACTTTGGCTTTAATTGTGGTTAGTGAGTAGTGCTGTGGTAAGGGTTTTCACTTACAGGCTGGTGGCTCGCATGACCTGAGCTTCCCAAAGGAGGAAGCACCGGGCTTACTGCTTTGCCCACATGTGGGGCAAGAGAAGAGGGAGGTGTGGGGATTAAAAACTATCCACAGTCAAATGTAAGAAATGGAGACAGATTCTCTATTACAAGTCAAATTCAAGTCAAACCATTTGCAAAGTAGTAAGGATAAGGAGATGATCCTAAAAGTTTCCAGAGAGAAATAGGTCACACACATAAAATTAGGAATTAAGAAAATCAGATTTTCCATAGGTAACACAGGAGGACAGAGCCAATGGAGCAATACCTTCAAAATTTGAGAGAAACTATTTCTAACCTAGATGTCTTAGTCTGTTTGGGCTACTATAACCAAATAGACTGGATGGTTTAAAAACAGCAGAAATCTATTGTTTGCAACTCTGATGGCTGGGAAGTCCAAGATCAAGGTGTGGGCAGACTCAGTATCTGGTGAAAGCCATCTTCCTGGTTCATAGATGGCAGTCTTTCCACTATAACCTCACATGGCAGAGGGGATGAGGGATCTCTCAGGGCCTTTTTTCATAATGGCACTACTCTTATTCATGAGGTCTTCACCCTCATGACCTCCCAAATGTCCCACCTCCAAGTACCATCACATTGGGGACTGAGTTTCAACAAGAATTTGGGGGGGACACAAGTCTATGGCATCAGAAACTGTACCCAGCCATACCATCAATTAAGTGTGAGGGTGGAATAAAAACATTTTCACACAACCAAGTTCTCAACAAATTTATCTCTCAGATATCCCTTATCAGGGGCTATTGGAGGATGTGCACCATCACAATTAGCAAGTAAATCAAGAAAGAAGGGGACACAATTCTTTCCCAGTTAAGCTGGGGGTAAAAAAAGAATGAAGGAGGAAGACACAGAATTAAGGAAAGTAGGCCTAAGAGAAGAGAAGAATGAAGGGAATCCCCAGAATCATGATGAAGGAGCAATGTGCAGCAGGCCTAGAGGGCAAACTGTTTGCAGTGGAGAGGAGAACTCCGGGCTCTAGAAGTGATGACCCCCAGAAAAAATGGGAGTGGATATGTCACCTATAAGTGTGGCCATATTGACAGGCAATTTCACAGCTGGGAGGGTTAGTGATGAATCACAAAAGACTCAGAGGGAATTATAAGCACCAGGAAAAGACAAAAGAAAAGGCACATAATCATACGACTCTTGGATTAGCTCCTAACAGTAAGAGCAAATATACATATAGCACTATATGCTAGGCACTGTTCTAAATGTTCTACATCTATTAACTCATTTAATCCTCACAGCAACTTATATTGTAGATAAGAAATCTTTGGCAAAGAGGTCACACAGTGTATTCGTTTCCTCTTGTTGCTTCAACAAATACCACAAACCTAATTGCATAAAACAACACAAACTTATTATTTCACAGTCCTGGAGGCCAGAAGTTCCAAAATGAGTTTCAGTGAACTAAAGGCAAGGTGTCTGTCTGCTGTCTGCAGGCCTGCATCCCTCTGGAGGCACTCAGGGAGCATCCACTTCCTTGTCTTCCTAGAGGCCGCTCACATTCTTTGGCTTGTGGCCCTCCTCCATCTTCAAAGCAAGCAACCGAGCATCTTCTTGCCCTCTGACTTCTGCTTCCATCCTTCCATTGCTTCTCTCTGACTCTGGTTCTCCTGACTTCCTCTTAAGAGAACTCTGGTGATTACATTGGGCCCACCTGGTAGTCCAAGATAATCTCTCCATTTCAAAATTCATAACTTAGTCACTTCTACAAAGTCCCCTTTACCATATAAGGTCACATACCCATATGTTCTAGAGATTAGGGTGTGGGCGTCTTTGAAGAGACATTATTCAGCCTATTACAAACAGCTAGCAGCGAAGCCAGGATTCAAATTTAGGTCATGTATTTCCAAGTTCTTACTCTTAAAGCATTGTGCTCTGCTGCCTCTATGACAATATTTACATAGTCATAATCATGGTAACACTAAATAACAGATTTAATAAGATTTGGGACTTAAACAAATTGGGAGGACAGGGAGCAAGAAAGTATGTAGGGAGTAGCATAATAGAGCTAATTCCTCATATTTCACATCAGAAAAGTGATAGACTAAATAGTCTGAAACTAAAAAATTCTAAGAATAAACATATAGCCAAATTATTAATATATGAGGATATATATATAAAAGAAATAGGTACACACACACACACACACACAATCGGTAAAAATGTTGAAAAAGTTTTCTGCAAGGGTTGAGGAGGGGACTGGTGATTTTTGTTAAAAGCTTGGTTTTTTTAAAAAGGCTGATAAAACCAGCTGATTTTGTAAAACGTGTGGGCATAGCTTTTTGATTACAGACATTTAATTAGAAAGCCCTAAGGTGCGAATATGGGAACCCTGTTGGTGGAGTTTCTATTTGCAGCGTCCTCCCTACTGGTCTCTACTCTCATGTTCCCCACCTCCCTGACCTTGTCTCGGGATCTTGTTACTTGCCTCTGGCTCCTCGCATGATGACTAGACTGGCTGAGTTCCTCAGTGTTGGCCCCCATCCTTGAACACAGCTTTGGTATTTGTCCTCCAGCTGCAAGTCTGCGACTCTGGGTGTCTAAACCTCTGCTGTCAGAAGGTGTCTAAACCAGACAAGGACTAACACCAGATTAGTCAGATTAGGCTTCGGGGGGTTCCAGGCATAGTATGTGGGCAGAGCACCTCCTTCCCATGTTTATGTGGCCTGGAGCCAGAAAGTAGAGACCAAAATCAGGGGCAAAAGTAGACATCATACACCAGGGAGTTCATCCTAGGGACAATGCAAAATAGGAGCCAGGTGGTAGAACCAATGTGGAATGAGTGAACATGGGTGAAGGAATGGAAGTTTCTTCCGACAACAAGGAGTGACAGAGGGAACTGAGGCACTGGGGTGGGCCCTGACTAGGGGTGACAAGCAAATGGGCCATAACAAGTGGGTCCTCACTGATGAACACATGGGCTGTGGAGGTACAGAGAGGGGCTAATATGGAAAATGTCCAATAGGAGTTTGGGTCAGAAACACATAAGGAAGCACTGGGAGGATGCATTAAGTCTTCGGGATTCCCAGGCACTTCTTGACATCAGGGTGAGTCTCATATAGCAGTAATGCACAGGATGTCAACTTTGATTCTGTACTTTGGAGACCATGTTCAGGACCAGTTAAAATTAGTCAGGGAGTGGGCGCCTGGGTGGCTCAGTTGGTTGGGCGACTGCCTTCGGCTCAGGTCGTGATCCCGGAGTTCCGGGATCGAGTCCTGCATCGGGCTCCCTGCTTGGCTGGGAGCCTGCTTCTCCCTCTGACCCAACCCCCTCTCATGTACTCTCTCTCATTCTCGCCTCTCAAATAAATAAATAAATCTTAAAAAAAAAATTAGTCAGGGAGCATGGTGACAGGGCATCAACCTGAGCACATGCTCCCTGAACTTCAGGGAAAGAGTGTCTAGCTGGCAGTTTTGGCTGTCTGGAGTGAATGAGGCTGAAAACTCCGAACATTAAAAGAGGTAGCCTGTCTGGTGTGAACAGAACATTCCCGCATTGTGGCAGCTACCCACAGGCTGTGACAGAATGGGTGCCCTACCCTCAGATGGAAACAGTGCCTAAAAGCTGATTTTAGGCTGGAATTCCTATTCCCTGGAATAACATTTGACCTGCACTGGGATCATCTTCTGTGAGAAATGGGCACAGGGTTAAGGTACCAGACCCGACGTTCCTCTGGGATATAGTTGCCTCTATAACTTTGTTATAAGCTATGAGTCTAGAGACTATAAAATGCCAGACTGGCTCAGAGAAGGTTAGATAAACAAAGCCTACAGTCTCTGGATTGTAAAGCAATTTCCAGGGACCTACCAAATCACCTTGCCTTCTGAATGAGTCAGACATGGTGCTTTCAGAGTATGAAAGGAGTAAATGAGCATTCGTAATATTCAGTGCCCCCAGACATGGTGCTGAGCTATGTTGAAGGCCTCAGTAACCCTGGTAGGAGTTCTTTACAAAGGTCAGTGGGGTCTCACTGGGGAATTGGTGCTGTGGTTGGTGGGAAGAGCTTCAACTTCAGGTTAGAAGAGGGATTGCAGCTGCTCGGCAAGAACTCAGGCTGAGCACCTGTTCATCTGAATACTTGTACTAGGGAGAGGGGAGTGGTAACAGGGTAGCTCCTCAGCCTCTCTGTAGGTGGTGTGCATCTGGCTATAGGGCCCCAAGCAATGCTGGTGGGTGGCAGGCATGAGTCCTTCGGGGAATGCTTTGCTTATTGGCCCTCAGCCTGGAGAGGCCAAGGAACTCAGACAGTGTGGCTGGCATGGGACTACTAGCAGCTGGCTCTGGACATTTTACCCCCAAGAATAGCTAGAATGAAGTGGACTTCTGGGTCGCTGTCCCTCCCTCCATTTCAACCTCAGCAACATTGCTTCCTTTCTTCCTTCCAACTATTTATAGAAGAGTGGGTCCAGTTAACTGAAAGTCTTTGTTTTCCTCAGTCAAGTATGCAAGTGGTATGTGATCACCTTCTGTCCTTCTCCATGCCTCTCCACGTCGTGTGTAACTTTTCCTCTAAAGAAACATTGAACAGAGCGCCTGGGTGGCCCAGTCGGTTAAGCGTCTGCCTTCGGCTTGGGATAGAGTCCCATGTTGGGTTCTCCACTCAGCAGGGAGTCTGCTTCTCCCTCTACCCCTCCCCCCTGCTCGTGATCCATCTCTCTGTCTCTACCCCCCTCAGATAAATAAATAAAAATTTAAAAAAGAAACATTGAATAAATATTCTTTAAGCATTGATTTAATGGTGCATCAAATCATTAGCTTCCCTGGACACCTGTGTGTCCTGAACTGGACCTTCTCTGCCTACCCTAAGAAGGAAGACTCTATACAAGTACAACTGGAATGCAGAAAAACTCTTCTTGTAGTCGAGGTCTGGAGCACACCAAACCTATAGTTCAATGAAGCATCAATCTGAAGATGCCATATAGCGAGATAAGAGCAGCAATGAGGACATGAAAGAGTGGTCAGCCACAGCAAAGACAGAGCAAGATAAATCCACATGGTGCTTAGAATCCCCTTCTACCCCACTCACTATGGGCTAAATGCAAAAATGTCCCATCCCCCCAGAAGATTTCCAAGGCATAGCTTGGCCCATGTTGGCACAAGTTTGGTTAAGTAGGGTAGAAACAGCTGAGGAAAAGAGATCCAGAGGAGGGTCCAAAAACTGTCCAGGAGAGAGCTGAGGCTGGGATGCCTGGGTGGCTCAGTCTGTTAAACGTCTGCCTTTGGCTTGGGTCATGATCCCAGGGGTCCCGCATCGGGCTCCCTGCTCAGCACGGGGCCTGCTTCTGCTCTGCCTGCTGCTCCCCCTGCTTGTGCTCTCTCTCTCTCTGATAAATAAATAAATAAAATCTTAAAAAAAAAAAAGGAGAGACCTAGGCCAAGACTGTAGAGGTCAATGGTGTCAGGTCGGAAGGATGGCAAAAAACAGGTAAAACTAAAAAGTTGGGAGCCAGGTGAAAGAAAGATGAGGAACAAAGGCAAAAGACGGGAATAAGGGTCTAGCCAGGGCTTGTAAAAAGGACTGAGATACCCAAACTTCCTTTGTGTTAGGTTTCAACCTAACAGAGGATAGGAGGGGTCATTAGGTAATTAAGAATATAAGTGATACTAACAGTAATTATTTAATGGTAATGGTGATTTCAGTGAGCTTTTAAGTAACAAGGTAAAATAGCTATAAAATATATTTGGAATAGTTGGGAAAATATAAATGTGTACTGGATATTAGCACAAGGGAATTATTGTTCATTTTGTTGGTATAATTGGTAGTATTGTGGTTAATAAGGAGAATATTCTTAGTTTTTTAGAGCTATAAGATAAAATATTTAAGGATGAACTGTCATGATACCTGAAATTAACTTTGAAATGGTTTAACAATGCACACATACATACACCTAGATAAAGTCAATATGACAAAATGTGAACTAGTTTTGGAATCAAGTAATGGGTATATGGCTGTTTGGTGTACTATTCTTTCCAATTTTCTGTTTGTTTAAATATTTTTCTTTTTTTTAAGATTTTATTTATTTATTTATTTGACAGAGAGAGAGAGACAGCGAGAGGGGGAACACAAGCAGAGGGAGTGGGAGAGGGAAGCAGGCTTCCCGCCAAGCAGGGCGCCCGATGCGGGGCTGGATCCCAGGACCCCGGGATCATGACCTGAGCTGAAAGCAGACGCTTAACGACTGAGCCACCCAGGCACCCTAAATATTTTTCTTAATAAAACTTAAAAAATAAGAAAGCTAAGGCATTAGCTTTTATAAGTAGGTGAATCAGAAACTAAAACACATCTATGTAATAAATTATTGATTATACTAATGAGAAATCAAGACTATGTGGGTGAAAATATTATCAATTATCAGGTTTGACCAGAAACTTTTAGCCAAACGTCTTTGACACGGACTCTGCAGATTAAATCTGAATCAGAGCTGGCTGATAAAATAGTTTAAGTTCTCCAGCAGTTTCCTAGGTGTTTCCTGATTTCAGTAATCTAAATATTCATTTGCAAATTGATCTATCTCAAGGACATTGGGAATAATGATTTCTTTCTTCTTCTGAGTGCTTGTATCTGTGATCCTTCTCATTTTTTGCCTAGCATTTTTAATTATGTCATTGTGACTGCCTAATTTGTTCCTCAATAAAACTGCCACCTCTTCAAGGGTCACATTTTAGAATTCTTGATTTCTCTACCCCACATGCACATATCCCCCAAATATTTATTTATGGATGGGCTTTAAAGATTCCTGTTGTGAATATGTTTGCAGAACCCATTAAACTCTACTACTATGACACAATTTCTGTTTTGCAAACCATTATTTTTATATAGTAGCTTGCACTCTGAAAGCAAAGCTCATCCACATTCCCAATGACCAGAAGGGTCCCACTATACTATAGGAGCCAAAATTCCAAGAATGCCTCCAGGTTCCAAATTTACCCCTCCTGTAATGGAAAATCCAGCGCTGACCTCTCCTGCTGAGGTGGTAGTTTCTGATTGCACAATATTGTGTTCCCTTCCCAGGGCCGCAGGAGCAAACACTCTTGAGAACCTCTCTCTCACTAGAAACACAGATTGTTCATTTAGCAATTAGGGCTGTCAGCACAGCAAGCTGGCAAGAGAGAGAGCAGCTTCTGTCCCTGGGCAGGGAGCCGTTGGCAGAGTCCAGACTTCAGGGCTAGGGAAATAGGTGGGACAGTGACTCTATTTTGTTACTTCCCCAGCACTTACTTATTTGCATCTTGTATCCTGGCAAATGACGTATGTTTTAATTGTACCTGTATGGCAGAGAGGACAGTTAGACAGGAAGTATAGGAAGGAAGAACAGGAATGGTCTGTGGGTCTCCGATGGCTTGGGTCTAGATGACGCTGCCTCATTCACTCATCCCTCCATCTGACACCCACCTACTGACCATCTATGCTACAACAGCTGCTGAGCTTAGTGTCAGGGACTCACTGATGAATGTGACATGGTTCTTGTCTTTGAGGGACACACAGGAAGTGGAAAAAACCAAAATGTAAATAAGAGCAACAACAGGTTTTGGACTTTATGGAGCATAGAGAGGACATACAAATAGGAATGGAATAAACTGTGGGTCTCCAGAGTTTCCACCTGCCCTTTTGCCCTAAGAAACCAAATTTGCTAGTCGTTTCAGCATACTAATAATTTTCCAAGTTCTTCTTTGGGGCTTTCCATCATCTGACCAGGAAACTGAAATTTCTCAAATTTTTATGGTACATGCTATTTGTGCATTTTATTTGGGCCTCTAAAATGTATTGAGCCTGTGATAGCTATTTAGGGGTTGCATGTATATAAATCTTGTCTCCCTGAGATCCCTTACTTGATGTTCGTGATTATCCTGTACTTTCACATAGTGGTAAACATACTGCTAATTTTATAATAGCTACTCACTATACATTTTTAATTGAATAGCTACTGAGTTATTAGAAGGCCCTTCATCTTTCTATCTCTCAGATGCTACATATGAAAAATGAAGAGAATTTCCCTGGCCTCCTTACCCCCTCCTAGAACTGATGATGAAGGGCTCTGAAGAATGAATATATTCTGGCTGGATAAGGGTGAATAATTAGTGTTCTCCCTTTCACATAATTCAAGATACACACATCAGGGAAGGATCAAGGGTAGTGCCCTTTGCTAGTCAAGACTCTTTAAGTACAGCTGACAGAAACCCAACTCCAAATTCCCTTTACCCTAGGATTAGTATTAGCTTCAAGCATGGCTTGATCTAGGTGTTCAAACAATGTCATTAAGCCTTATTTCTTATTCCCTCTCTTAGCTCTCTTCTGTGGTAGGAAAAAAAAACACACACACAGCTTTTGACCTTATGATTCTGACAACTTTCAGTTCCAGAAAAAGACAGAGTTTTGCTCTCCATCCATGGTTCCAGCACATCTCGTGTAGTGACTCTGATTGTCTATAATTGTGTCACATGACCCTTCATTTCACTACTGTGGACAGTAGGAGGAAGTGTCACAACTGTCTAGCCCTAGGGCACTTTCCCACCCCTGCCCCATAATGTGGGTACAGCACTGTGATTGATAATACTACCAGAACTGCTAAGGACAGGGAAGGGAACGTTCCCTGTGGAAAAAGGGATAGTGGGCAGACAACAGATTTCCACAGGTTCCTCAATTATTCTTACCTAATCCAGAAGCAGGGAGAGTTTAAGTGCATATATGGGCAGTGGAACCTACTGAGGGACCATTATTTATCCTTTGGTGGATGACCGCATCTTGATTTCCTTTTCCAAACGCTGGTGGCCTCTAACTAGTAGGAAGTAAGGTAACTGCTTTAATTTGTTCCTTACTAGTTCTCCTCTCTGACTCATAGATGAAGTAAGTGGGCTCTAAGCAGGTTGTACTCCTTGTCATAACTTGTGGGAAGTTGTGGTTAATTTTATAGGTGGGTCAAGGCATGCTAGATGGCCAGGTCACCTCAGAGTAAAGAACAAGGGGCCAAGTATGAAACAGATTGCAGGCTCCAAGCCTAGATGGGAGCTGTTATGTCCAGTGCCTGCCTCAAAGCTCAATTACAGACTGCACCCATCAGGGATGCAATCTGATGGGCTCCACTCAGCGGCTTGTCAGAGACCAAGCCTATGAGCAAAATAAATGCCCCACACCAACTACTGGTGGACTGGGGGTTACTAATAATTTTCCCAGCCCTTCCAACTCCTCCATCTCTTCCCTAGGAAAGAGAAATTTCTGATCTGTTTGATTAGGGTGTAAAATATTTTTTTAAAGATTTTTATTTATTGGGGCGCCTGGGTGGCTCAGTCATTAAGCGTCTGCCTTCGGCTCAGGTCATGATCCCAGAGTCCTGGGATCAAGCCCCATGTTGGGCTCCCTGCTCCGCGGGAAGCCTGCTTCTCCCTCTGCCCCTCCCCCTGCTCCTGCTCCTGCTTGCTCTCTCTCTCTCTCTCTCTCTCTCAAATGATGCTCGATCCCAGGACCCGGAGACTACGACCAGAGCCGACGACAGACGCCCAACCATCTGAGCCACCCAGGTGCCCCTATTGTAAAATGTTAATTGGGTCCTGTTCATTAGTAATCAAAATCATTTGTGGTTGGAAGATTCACTTACTTTGGTGGTAGTGGATGCAGGCTCAGTTGGGGCTGTCAACTGAAGTGTCTTAGTTCTAATTCACATGACTTTTCCATGTGGCTTGGGCTTCTTCCACCATAGCAACTGGGTTCTAAGAAGTATTCCAAGAAAAAAGGAGCGAGTAACCAGTTCTCTTAGGCCTGGATTCAGAAGTCTCAGAACAACATATCCATTTCAATCTATTGGTAAAAGCAGTCACAGGGCCAGGCTGGATTCCATTAAGAGAGGAAGTAAACTTCACCTCTTGATGTGAGAAGCAGCATACACAGAGGGAAAGGAAGAATGTTGTTGTTGGAAACCCTCTTTGGAGACTAGCTAGGACAGTTTGGGCTTTACTCTTATACGATAACGTTGCACATTTTTAATCTTTTAAAATATTTCCCACTTGATAGTCAAACAGTACTATCTTATTTAAATTTGCATATCCTTAATTACTAGTGAGGTTATTAAATTATATGTATAAACACACTCAGATATACAGCTGACCCTTGAATAATGCTGGGGTTAGGAGCACACACACCCCCATGCAGTAAAAAAAATCCATATATAACTATTAACTCCCCCTAAACTTAACTACTAACAGCCTATTGTTGACTAGAAGCCTTACCAGTAACATAGTCAATTGACACATATTTTGTATATTATATGTAGTATATACTGTATTTTTACAATAAAGCTAGAGAAAATAAAATGTTATTAAAATCATAAGAGGAAATATATTTATAATACTGTACTATATTTATTGAAAAAATCCATGTATAAATGAATCTGTGAAGTTCAAACCCATATATATACACACATATATATATATAGCCATTTGAATTTTTTTCTAGGAAGTGTCTTCATAACTTTGCCCATTTTCTCCCTATGATATCTTACTGATTTATAGGAGCCATTTATATGTCATGAATGTTAATCCTTTGATGTTTGTTGCAAATATTTTCTTCACATTTGTCTTTTAACTTTATTCATTTTGCTATTTGAAATTTCAAAAATGCTATGTAGTCAAATCTATTAGTGTTTCCCTTCGGTATTCTGGGTTTCACATACTCCTTGGGAAGGCCTTCCCTATCTTAACATCAAAAAATCCTGTCCTCCATCTTTTTCACTGTGTATAGTTATTGAAGGTTTATCTACAGAGGTATTAGGTTTTCATATCAATTATATGAGTTAGGTATATATTAACTCTTTGTTAGTCATATTTGTTACTTAATATTTCAAGTATAGCAATTTAGTGATACCATTTTGGATTGAGTACAAAATTCAAATTTTCATAGAGTTGATTTGCTGACTAGATTTATCCTACTGCATGAATGCTTAGAAGGATTTTCCTTCCAGGATCTGATAATAAATTCTGTTTTATTTCATTACTTTTAATATATTTTACTACGTTTTAATATTTCACTCTTTTATATATCTGGAGGTTACTTTGGACTATAAACCACTTATTACAATAACATTTATTAGGTAATCTTCACTCACTTATTTCAGTGGTGTCTCTTTTCATCATGTACTAAATTCTGACATACTTCTGTGCCATTCATCATAGTCCCACTGTTGTACATTTTAACATCTAAGAGGGTGAGATTCCCTTCTGTGCTATGCTTTATGTTTTAGGATAGTCTGTTTCTTTCACATAATTATTCTTACTGATGTAAAAGTTAGGTGGTATGCCAGGGGTCCGGTCAACCAGGGTTTCTAGAATGGCTCTAGTAATGAGACAAAAGATTATGCAGTTCTACCAAAAGAAAGAAGATACAATGCAGGGGCCCAAAACTTTGTGTGGGGGTGGGGATCACCATGGGCTTGAGGTACAGGGTGAGAGAAGGGAAGGGAATGCCACAATTCTAGAGCTCTATGAAAATCCTGGGCCAATAGGACATGTTTAATTATTTTTAATTCATGAAAACACTGTTTTAATATTTCAGTTTTTAAAAACTAAAAACTATTTTATGGACAAAATGGATGTTATATTAATAAACATCCAATGATTCAAAAAATATGAAGAGGAAGGCAAATATGTCCACAAATAACATTATCCAGAGATAACAGCTATTAATAGTTCCTTCCACATACCTCTCTTTTTAACCATACACACAGACAGGACCATTGTACATATGATGTTCTCTAATCTTCTTTTTCATGTGAAAAAATATTGTGGATATCTTTTCATGTTAATATATCTAGACTAACATAATTTTTAATGTGTGTGTAGAATTCCATTGTTTGTATGTATGTCATAATTTATTTAACCAGATCCCTATTAATGAACTTCTGTTTCATTTATATATATAATATATATATTTCATTTACATATATAATATATAATACTGGTATTAACACTTTTGCAAATAGATCTTTAGAAATTTGTATTATTCACGCCATAGGATAATTTATAGAGGTAAAATCCTGAGTAACTTTCTCCCCAAAGGTAACCATGACACAGAATTTTGTGCTAAACATTTCTTCTTTTTCTTTATAATCTACCTCATCTGTAATGACTCCTAAATGACCACATAGAAGCTTTTTAAATTCTTGTGTAGGTCAAACTTATCTATTCTCCTTTATGATTTATGACTTTTGTTTTGTGCTTAGAAATGTCTCTCTCATCCATATATTCACTGTATTTTCTTTTAGGACCAGTTTCAATTTTTTACATTTAAGTGTAAAAACATCTGAAATTTATCTATTTGATTTAGAAATTGAGGTAGAAAATCCATTCCCAGCTGCTTAACCAGTTGTCCCAATAGCATCGGTTAGAATAATCTGTTTCTTAAGAAGGATAACACAGGGGCGCCTGGGTGACTCAGTTAAGTGTCTGCCTCCCGCTCAGGTCATGATCCCAGGGTCCTGGGATGGAGCCCCAGCCTGCTTCTCCCTCTCCCACTCCCTCTGCTTGTGTTCCCTCTCTTGCTGTCTCTCTCTCTCTCTGTCAAATAAAATCTTAAAAAAAAAAAAAAGGATAATACAACCCCCTTTCCTGTTCCCTTATACAAACCAAGGAAGAGGTGGTTCTGGGCTAAGAATGTAATCCAGTCACAAAGAACATTATAGTAATCTGCACAGCCTTGGCCAAGTCTTTGTGCAACTGATGAAAGATCATAAAGAGCCACTGGGTTTCTTTTTCTCAGCAAGCCAGAATGAGCACAACCTGTGAGCCAAGAAAGGGGAGAGGAACTAACAGCACTCTACATAATAGTGCGAGACTCTGACACCAGTGTGAGAGTGCTCTAGATACACAAGTCAAAAAATGCCTTTTCTTTTTAAGGATTTATACCGAATCAGGAGTCATGTGTGTCCGATTTAATATTTCCTTCTTTTGTCCATTCTTTCATTTCTTCAACAAATACTTATTGAGTGCATACTGTGTGTCATGTAATGAGGCTGGATTTCAAGGCCCCATTTGTCCCTCTGGCCAGTGGCCTGGGGCAGGGAGGATATCCCTGAGAAGGAGACACTTGAGCAAATGTCTGAAGGAGGTGAAGGATAACTGGGGGAAGAGCATTTTAAGTAGAGAGAATAGCAAGTGCAAAGGTCCTGAAATGGAAATGAGCCTGGCATATTTAAGGAAAAGCAAGAAAGGCTCATGTGGCTGGAATGAAGTAAGCAAAAGGCAGGGAGTAAGCACTGAGGTAAGTGGGAGTGTACATAGTGTAGCGTCTGGTAGGTCATTGCAAGAATTTTGGCTTTTACTCTGAGTGAGATGATCTGACTTCATTTTAAAAGGATTTCTTCTGGGGGCACCTGGGTGGCTCAGGCGTTAAGCATCTGCCTTCGGCTCAGGTCATGATCCCAGGGTCCTGGGATCGAGCCCCGCGTCGGGCTCCCAGCTCTGCAGGAAGCCTGCTTCTCCCTCTCCCAGTCCCCCTGCTTGTGTTCCCTCTCTCACTGTGTCTCTCTCTGTCAAATAAATAAATGAAATCTTTAAAAAAAAAAAAAAGGATTTCTTCTGTTGCTGGGCGGGAATAAACTATAGGAGAAGCAAGGGGCATAAGAGGGAGACCAGTAAGGCAGGGATGATGGGGGCCTGGACCGAGATGGCAGCAGTGAAGGTGGTGAGAAGTAACTGGATTCTGGATATATTTTCAAGGCAGAACTGACAGGATTTGCTGCTGGCTTAGATGAGACAGGTGAATGAGAAGAGTCAAAGGTGACCCCATGGTCATGACATGGGAGACTGGAGGGATGAAGTTGCCCATTTACTGAGATGGGGGAAGACAGCTCAGTGGGAGGAGAAAGTTTGGGGAGAAGACTAGGATTCTGGCTTTGGACGTGTTAAGTTTGAGATGTCTGTTAGACATCCAAATGGAGACAAGTAGTTAGATTTATGAGTGTGGATTCCAGGAAAGAGGTCCAGCTGATATATAACTATGGGAGTTGAAAGACGGTGTTTAAACCCACAAGACTGGATGGCATCACTAAAGGAATAAGTGTAGATGGAGAAGAGGAAAGGGCCCCGCACTGGCCTTCTTGCTGTATTTCAAACACTGGAACTCATTCTTGTTTCTTTGCCCTTTGCCAAGAATGTTCTACTAAACATTTACAACGCTCCCTCCCTGGCTTCATTTAAGCCTCTCCCAAATGTTACCTCCTCAGAAGCTCTTTCCTTGATCACTCTATCTAAATCGTATCCCTTCCTCTTACACCCACTAATCACTCTCTCTATCCTTTACCTTGCTTTGTTTTTCTTCATAGCATTGCTCCTTTCTTAAACTCATATATTCATTTGTTTACTTATTTATTGTTCATTTTCACATGGTCGGGACTTGGCCTTTTTAAAGTATTTTTTAATCATTTACCTTAGGTTGGGTTTCCCTAGAGGTAGACCTGAGGTAGTTTGAGTGTGATTGCTTCTATGAGCCACGCTGTCAAGGAATACCAGCAGGAGTGTGGAGAAGTGAGGCAGGGATGAGAAGGCCATCAGTAAAGGATGCATTACCCACAGGTGCTCACTGTGTGTAACTGCAGCTGCATCCTGCAGAGGAAACTGGGCCTCCAACAGTACACCCTGGGGGGTGCGGTTGCTGAGATATTCATGCACCAACTCCTGTTGGTCACCAAATAACGGCTGTTTCTAGGGTATGTTAATTCTTCTGTACTCTTGGCCTGAGGGACCCACTCGCCCGTGGCCATGCCGTGTTCTGGCTGCTGAAGAAAGTCAACAGGCAAAAAGATGCAGACCCTGATGATTAGAAGTGGGATAGGGTGCACTCTAAGGCCCAAGGTATCAGGGTGGAACCATAACACCATCTGCTACATCGTTCTATCCCCAGCACCTAGAACTGCACCTGATACATAGAGGATACTCAATAAATACATGTTAAATAAATACTGTTCACATGTTAAATAAACATCGTAGGTGTTTTCCGGGAAAAAAAATCTTATTTTGCACTCAGCACTTAAGTTCCCCTCCCTACACTGTGATTTCCTGTCATTCCCCCAATCCTTCAGTAGAGCAGAATGCACTTAGACGGCCTTGTGCGGTGGTGATGCGGACATCGAAGGGGCAGAATCTGTGGGGGATGCGTCCAGGAGCCCCAGGTAGAGATGGGGCGGGGTGGGGGGAGCATACCCAGAGTAGATAACTCAAGGGGAAATAAGAGGGATGTCTGATAAATGTCTACTTTTCCAATGCCTACAAGACGAGGCTCTCTTTCATGAGTGTTTGCGCATCTATCTTTTCCCTCCCACCCATATGTCAGATTAGAAATTCTAGTGTATCCTTATGTCTTTCCTGGATTCTATTTTGTCTGAGGGATCCTTATCTCTATTCTTTTGCCATTCCCGAAATGTGATTTAACTCTCTAAAGCCACCTGGGTTTTTTTCTTGCTTGAAATCTTACAGGATTATTTCTTTTTAATTTATGCCTGCCTAAGTCTGCCTTTAGTAAGTGACCCTTGAGCTAACTCTTAAAGGGGGTGCAGGAGTTTGCAGGTAGAGGAAGCAACAGGTGCAGAAGGGAGCGGCCAGAAGTTTTTGTGACCAGAGTACAGCGGTCAAGGAGAGATGGCAAGTGGGGAGACTGGGCTTGTCGGCAAGTTTTGGTATAGTTTGTGTCACAGATTGTATTTTCCATAGATGACCACATTGCCTCCCATCTCATATGCTCATCTACAGTGTGACCTGACACTTTTTCAATGGAGAGGTAAAGTGTATGTCCCCTCACCTTGAATCTGGACACATTTGCCTATAACCAACAGAACTTAGACATGACACTGTGTGAACCCTCATAAAGGGTTATGTAGCTTCCACCTTATTTGCTGGAGCACTTGTACTTGGAACTCTGAAATGTCATGTAAGGCAGGAGGCCACCAAGCTATGAGGACACGATGAAGGAGAGGCTACATGTAGGTGCTCTAGTCAGCAGGCCTCATCTCCACATAGCCCAGATTCCAGATGTGGGAGGGGATGAGCCTCCAGATGGTGCCGGTCACCAGCTATGGAAACACCCCCAGATAAGGCCCTAGACATCAAGGAGCAGAGACAAACCATTCCTCCTATGCCCTCTCCAAATCTCTGACCCACAGAATCCACAAGTCTAACAAAATGGTTAGTGTCTTAGCCTGCTACGTTTAGAGTAGTTTGTTATACAGCCATAATAACTGGAACAGTGTGTTGGGGTTTGGGCTTTATCCTGAAGGCAACAGGGAATCATGAGAGTGGTTTCAGGCTATGGAGTGACCTAGTCACGCACAGGATTTAGAAGGCATATTTCAACAGCAGTGTGTACAAAGCCTGAGTGCTGCACAAGGCCAGGGAGTACCAATAATATAGGATCTGATGTAATGACAGTTCCTACAGTCGCGCAGAGGAGCAGTTCCTGCTGCTGTGGATGAATTGTCAGCAGCCACAACCAGAAGAAAGTGCGCTACCAATGAGGCTTGTGTAATAATCCAGGTAGGAGAAGAGGAGGGTCTGAGCGAGGGTCAGGGACATTTCAGTAATGTTCCAGAGGTCGACCCAGAAGAACCACGGGGCAGATCCTAGGTAAGGGTGAGGTAGGAGAAGTCTGGAATGACTCGACAAGCATCTGGCTCACAGGATGGTGGTGTAATTCCCTGGGTCAGAGACCACAGGAGGGAGGAGTGATCACTTTGAGGGGAGAGATGATCCATCCTAACGGATTTGGATGTTTTAAGGTGTCTGAGAAATGTCTAGGCATCATTTGGACATATGACAGAGGGCTGGGCTGTAAATAATGTCTTTGGGTGTCAATAGTATATATTTAGTAATTAAAGCCATGGGGGTAAATGGGATGTGGCAGTTGGAGAAGTTATAGAATGAGAAGAAAGAGGAGCCTAGGACCTAACACTGAAGAAGGAAGATGTTTAAGGGACAGGCCAAAGGAAAAGGATCTCATCAAGAATTTTCTGAAAAGAACTTAGTAGAGAAGCGGTTGAGAGAAATAGAAGTGCCTGGTGTCAGAATAACCAATAGAGGCAAGAATCTTAATAAAAAAGAAAATGGCTAAAAATATCCCATGTCTCGGGCGCCTGGGTGGCTCAGTCGTTAAGCGTCTGCCTTCCGCTCTGGTCATGATCCCAAGGTCCTGGGATTGAGCCCCGCATCGGGCACCCTGCTCCGCGGGAAGCCTGCTTCTCCCTCTCCCACTGCCCCCTGCTTGTGTTCCCTCTCTCGCTGTCTCTCTCTCTCTGTTGAAAAATAAATAAAATCTTTTAAAAAAATAAGAATAATATCCCATGTCTCAAAGAGCAAGGAGGATGAGGACTGAAAAGCAGCCACTGAATCTGGTCATTATAAGGTCGTTGGTGCCTTTAGAGAGAGCAGCTTCTGTGGAGTGGGGGGAAAAATGAACAACGGGCAATGTACAAGGACTTACTGCAGAGTGAAAAGGAATATGAGTTCCCGAAACACGCAGGGAAAGAGAAAAGAGCATTGAAATCTAAAATGGCGGGGGGCGGCGGGGAGAAGGGGTGGCTGAGTGGGATGACTCAACCCTTTGTGATTTATACTGCAGGCCTTTGTCCCCGAGAGAGGCAGGACAGTACAGTGGTGAGCACAGGCTCTGGAGCCAGCCTGCCCGCGTTCATAGCCCAGCTTCACCACTGCTCACGACCTATGGCAACTTGGGCAAATGACCTCACTTCTTTGTCCTCATCTGGAAAATATAATTATAACTGCTTCTTTGGTTCTGGTGAGTGCTTAAGAAGAGCACACAGCAAGTGCTCAAGAAATGTGAGCTATCGATATTATTAATTGTATTCTCATCACCAATGACTACATTTGTAAATTCTGGCTTTTTCTCTCAGGAACATCTACTGCTCTTGCTCTAGGGCAATGATTTTCAACGTGTGGTCCAGGGACTTCTGTGGGTCCCCCAAACTCTTTTGGGGAGGCTGGGAGATCAAAACTGTTTTCATGAATGAAAACCTACTTTGTGCTTCTCTCACAAGCATTGAGTACCCTTTTCCAGAGGTGATGTGATGTGTGAGATTGCAAGAGATCGATGCAGAAATAGATAGGAAAATCCAGCTGCCTTCTATCAAACCAGACATGAAAAAGATTTTCAAAAAATGTAAAAGAATGCTATTTTTCTCACTTATTTCTGTTGTTTTAGGAAATACAGTTAATTCTCCTAAAAATATGTTATTTATATTAATAGGTTTATTATCATTATTTTAGATGTTTTCAAACTAAATATTTGAAAAAATTATCTGTTTTAATTTCTAATACAGTAAATATTCAAAAGATATTATCCACATAAACAAAAGCTCTTTGAGGTCACCATTAATTTTTAAGAATGTAAAGGGAAACTGACACCCAAAGTCTGAGAATTACTGGTCTAGAAACTAAATCAGAATCAGAACAGGAGGTGTTAACTAGTTTGTACTCCTTTCTCTGATCACCCAGGACTACTTGCTTTTCTGTAAGGAAATGATTTCTGTTCAGAGCTCTGAATCTTTACATGTGCTGTTCCCTTACTTTGGAATGTCTGTTTACCTTTCTTGGCCTGTCAGAACTCTGCATGTCCTTTAAGACACCTATAACCCAATTGCACTGGCTTATGGTGACACAGGTCCTCAACTTCCCTCCTCGGAGGCTGCCCAGCTTCAAGTGTGCTTATGTTCCTTTCCCATAGTCTGTATTACTGTTCACCAACCACAAACATAGAAATAGCTATGTGCATGGGCGCCTGGGTGGCTCAGTTGATTAAGCGACTGCCTTCGGCTCAGGTCATGATTCTGGAGTCCCGGGATCAAATCGGGCTCCCTGCTCAGCGGGGAGTCTGCTTCTCCCTCTGACTCTACCCCCTCTCATGCTCTCTCTCTCTATCTCATTCTCTCTCTCAAATAAATAAATAAAATCTTAAAAAGAAAAAAGAAATAGCTATGTGCCAATCTCAGTAGAAGAAGGAGGGCCTTGTCACCTCCACTGTGGCCAGTGTCCCTCATGAAAACCCTTCCTCCCTGGGCCTACACTCCATGCTCCCAAGGCAGGAATCTTGAGTTGAACAACTGCATCATCGTTTGACTTCAATTTACAGCCTTGGCCATACTCCAATCTGAGCAGAAGTGGGAGAATGACCCTCTCCCCAATTCTTGGTGAAACTCTGTCACCTAGGCCCCCACGCACCGTTTTTTTTTTTTTTTTCCCCACCGGCTCTCACAAACCTGCTACTTTAGCTCTGCTCACAAGGCCCTTTCTATCAGAGTCAGACATAGTCTGGGCCTGATTGAGAAAATATGATACCCTGTTCTTCACGCTTTCTTCTCTCTTGTACTCCTCAGGGGGTTCAAGCCCTAAAAATAACTGCACAATAGCAGCATTTCACCAGGTTCTGAATCTTAATTTAAGCTTAGATCCCCTGGGATCCCCTTTTGTCCTTGTCACTATCATTATTGTCATTCTTCTAATCCTCATATGCATTCTGATCCTCATGGGAATTCTTCAAGGAACATGTTATCTCATTGTACTAGGTATCTATAGCTTTGTAACACACTACCCCCCAAATTTAGTGGCTTTCAACAATATTTATTATCTCTTCGTTTCTGTAAGGTCAAGAGTCCAGGCTGGCTTAGCCGGGTCCCCAGCTACATAGGCTGCAGCCAAGGATCACACTGGGCTATGGTCATGGCAAGCCCCTACTGGGAAAGGATTTGCTTCTGGGAAAGGATTTGCTTCCAGGCTCACTTACATGCATGCTGGCAGGATTCAGTTCCTCGCTGGCTGTTGGCTGGAGGCCTCTCTCCATTCTTTGCCATGTGGGGCTCTCCAACATGGCAGCTTGCTTCATTAAAATACATAAGCTCTTAGCTTATGGGCGTCCCCCAAAGCTTACTTTTAGCATTTATTTCATATATTCTTACGTTGTGTTTGTCATGGTGGCTATCTCTCTCATACAACTGCAGCCTTATTAAGGGTAGAGGATGCTTGGGATGCTTGGGTGGCTCAGTCGGTTAAGCATCTGCATTCAGCTCAAGTCATGATCCCGGGTTCCTCGGATCGAGTCCTGCATCGGGCTCCTTGCTCAACAGGGAGTCTGCTTCTCCCTCTGCCTGCCACTCCCCCTGATCGTGCTCTCTCTTTGTCTCTCTGACAAATAAATAAATAAAATCTTTAAAGAAAAAAAGGGTAGAGGATGCTTATGTCCCCTGGAGTGACAAAAATCTTGGTGAATAAATGGATGAATATGTGAAATCAATTAAAATAGTCTGTTTGTTGAGGGACACCCGGGTGGCTCAGTCAGTTAAGCATCTGCCTTCGGCTCAGGTCATGATCCCAGGGTCCTGGGATCGAGTCCCGCATCGGGCTCCCTGCTCAGCGGGGAGTCTGCTTCTCCCTCTGCCTGCCGCTCCCCCCTCCTTGTGTTCTCTATCTCTCTGTGTGTCAAATAAATAAATAAAATCTTTAAAAATAAAAAAGAATAAAAAATAAAAATAAAACAGTCCATATGTTGGAACTGTGCATACAGAAGGTTAATGATAAAACAGAACTGGACAACAGAGCATGGGTCCAACTGAGAAGGGAGAAGTAGAAGTGAGCAAAGGGGTGACTAGGATACACTGTTGACTCTTGGAGCTTTTCAGATTTCTCTTCTTTCTGTGTGAAACATAAGCTACCTGTTTCGGTGAGCAGAGACAAATCGTGTGTATAGCCAGAATTTAGACAGAATGGCCAAAGATGCTCATGCTAGATTGACTTTCCATCCCAAATGTATTTAATCTATGTATTTATGTGTATTTAACCCAGAAAGTCCTAACCTATATCACTGTGCTGCTTAAAAGGAAAAAAAAAAATTGGTAGCAGCCAAAATATTTATGCTAAAAGAGACTGAAAGAGCCAAAAAATTTCATGCAAATTTGGATGTTCGGATTTTTCCTTCACCTCACAATAATTGGCTTATTAATATATTAATAAAATATTGCCTGTAAAAGGTAACACTTCTAATAACCCTGATTTTATCAGCAGACACTTTGGATCTGTAAGATAGTTTCAGATACGATGTTATGCCATGGAAAGGGGACTGGCTTCCACCACTCTTGCCAGCTAAGTGAGAGTTCTCTGAGAAATAGTTGCTGGACATATCACTTTCTTTCTTCTACTGTACATTTAGATTTTATCTTTTTGGTCAGTGTCTTGTAGAAGGAACCACCGAAGTACTGAGCTAAACAGTAATAGTGCAGCCTCTTATGTGAAGGGAAGGAAACTTGCAGTCAAGATGTCCATAGTCTGTGAGTGTGATATTCTCTTAGAGCTGGCCCAAAACTATTAACCCAGCACAGCAATCATCAAGAAGAACCTTTCTGGAAAGTGGGAATGGGATTAGCAACAATCCTGAAAACATAAATTTGTAAAGCTTTTGTTGACTAGATCAGTGCAATGTAAAAATCTACTCTAGAGAAGGGTCACCTAACAGTGCTACCAGCCTTTGGTGTCTTTCCTAAAAATATGATAACAGTAGCTCAAGTACAGCATAGTAGCTGGCTAAGCAATCCCTCCATAGCCTGGGTACCCAAGAAACGTAAATTTAGTGGCCAAGCCCTGGGGCTCTAACTACCTGACTATCCCATTGTACTTTCCAGTTCTGTTAATTCAGTAAAGAAACTTACAGAACATTATCACTGAGGCCTAAAATCCTACCCTTCCAGAAATCCAGAAAAATCCTACACTTCTGAAAATGTTTAGGCAGTTCTGCCAGATCCCATAAACTTGCTGGTACTACAGTGTTGAGAGTTATCATCCGGAAGTCTAGTCTTTAGAGGAAGAGGCCGACTATCACTAAAGTGTATTCATTACATAAGTAGTGGCTTCATGATCATGGAGCTGTGTATTGCTATTGTCAAAAAGTAATTTTTTTTCCTGAAACTCTTGCTTAATTGTCTACATTGTTACTGTTTATGAGATTAAATAGGTCATTTGCTGTTGTCAAGTAGCATTTGCGATTGTTGAGCAAGGCTCTTTTAGGCATAAAACTGTGCTAATCTCTCCAGGACAGTCATTCCTCAACTTTTTGCTGACAGTACACAAGTTATCATATACCCTGCATGGGAGTGTGAGGTACGGTTCTATTTTCGGCTCACCCTCTGGCTTGCTCTATAACCTTGGGAAAATCACTTCTAGGCCTTCTGCCACAGACCTGCCATCTCTAAGTTAGGCCTGGTTGGTAACCTTCCTCTGGCTAAGTCAGTGGAAGTCATGAATTCTGGAGTTGGGCAATTAAGAACTTCAGTATGCTCACTGAGAGTCATTTAAACATTGGTTCTTTTGAACTTTTTCCACAGACCAGCCTTCTTGAATATTTGATCATATTTTTTTAAAAGATGTTATTTATTTATTTGACAGAGAGAGACATAGTGAGAGAGGGAACACAAGCAGTGGGAGTGAGAGAGGGAAAAGCAGGCTTCCTGTGGAGCATGGAGCCTGATGTGGGGCTCGATCCCAGGACCCTGGGATCATGACCTGAGCCGAAGGCAGACGCTTAACGACTGAGCCACCCAGGCGCCCCTTGATCATATTTTTGCTCTAATAACACTTTAATGCAGAACACATAGAAAAATCTTTCCAAAATGGGACAGCCTAACTACATCCCTTCAGGCCTTACTGCTAAGAGAGAATGGGTATAAATTTTTCCATCTTACACATTTATTTCCATTCCCCCGGCCATTAGCCAGGGTGTACCTGAACATCACTTCCACTGGATTTTGCCATGACAGGGCCTTAGCCAGGATCCATTCATTCTGTTTTAGTCTGTGGATGGGGATCGATACTTTTAGAACGAATGAGAATTTTGTCATTTATTTATTATTTACTTTTTAAAAGATTTTATTAATTTATTTGAGAGAGACAGAGAGAGCATGAGCAGGGGGAGGGGCAGAGGGAGAGGGAAAAGCAGGCTCCCTGCTGACCAGGGAGCCCAATGTGGGGCTGGATCCCAGGACCCTGAGATCATGACCTGAGCTGAAGGCAGACACTTAACCGACTGAGCCACCCAAGTGACCCAAATGAGAATTAAAAAAAAAAAAAAATTGGGGCACCTGGGTGGCTCAGTTGGTTAAGCGACTGCCTTCGGCTCAGGTCATGATCCTGGAGTCCCAGGATCGAATCCCACATCGGGCTCCCTGCTCGGCAGGGAGTCTGCTTCTCCCTCTGACCCTCCCCCCTCTCATGTGCTCTCTCTCTCTCTCTCAAATAAATAAATAAAATCTTTAAAAAAATCGTACATTTAAGCCTGTCATTAACTTAAAACACCTACATTTACTTCATGTTACCTTCCCATCCTTTATGTAAGGCAAATGTCAGTCAGAACCTCTCTTTCCTTTGTAATCTCAAGGAGACTGGCCCAAACATCCAATCCAGGTGTTCAGAGCCCTTCCCAAGATTACTGATAATTTCCCCCAGGGGGATCATTTTCTTGTCTTCTCTGGCCCTGAGTCCGTGTATCCATGGCTCCTGTCTTTTCACTGTTCCAATTGTTCCACCTTCAGCCTCTTCTTCAGTTTCTACAAAACCCCATTCACACACAGCTTTAGTGAGATTTTAAGATTTGAGAAAACAACTGAAAATTTATATATTAGACACTCCTGTCTTTAAGGTCCATTTCCCACCTGATCACCAGAGATTTCCCAGTAGCCCTTCACTCTAGGCAGTGACCTACTTGCCCTCCTGACTCCTCTCTCCCACTCACCCTTCCTTGTGTAGTACATCTCCTCTCACCGCTCCCTTCCTCTCTCTCAAGAGCAAACATAAATTCCTCCATGTTTACAGGGAGAGCAGCATTTCTGATGTTGCTAGGGCTTTTAACTACACCCGTGTTGTTTATAGTCTCACTTTATACTGGAAACAGCTTATCAGGTTATTTTTCCAAATGAAGACAGTTTCTTTCTTTCTTTTCTTTCTTTCTTTCTTTCTTTCTTTCTTTCTTTCTTTCTTTCTTTCTTTCTTTCTTTCTTTTCTTTCTTTCTCTTCCTTCCTTCCTTTCTTTCAAGATTTTTATTTATTTATTATTTGATAGGGAGAGAGATAGTGAGAGAGGGAAGACAAGCAGGGGGAGCGGGAAAGGGAGAAGCAGGCTTCCCGCCGAGCAGGGAGCCCGACGTGGGCTCTATCCCAGAACTCCGGGATCATGACCGGAGCCAAAGGCAGACGCTTAACGACTGAGCCACTCAGGTGCCCCAAGACAGTTTCTTTCTAAGAGGAATCCTGGTGCCAATTAATACTACATTTCCTCCTTATTATACTCAACAGTGTATGTTTATTTATGTACATTTATCAGCATTCCCAAACTCATCTGAATTCTACTTTTCTCTTTATTTTGGATGTACTTTCCCATTTACGAATGCAGCCCAGGCTTCCTACTTTAATAAACACCTTCCAAATTATCAGGTACTTGAGGTATTTCCAATTTCATTTTTCATTATAAAGAGTGGTGCTATAAACATTTAGTGAAAATTGGTTTTCTCGCTTGGATTGTTTTGAGGGAATATATTCCCAAATGTAGATTATGGGACAAACATGAAAAATCTATAGATTTTGTGCTTGCCTCAGTATGTTCATCAACAGTTGTCCTAATAAGTAATTTTATCAACTTATGAGTTTAGCCATTTTGTTTAGCTCTGCCAACATTCTCCTTTGTGATTTTCAATTAACCTCACAGCGAAGCTAATCATTTCCCCAAAATTTACTTCTCTGAGTATATCCCATATTCCATGTATGGGATATTTGGTCATATACTTTGACCTCTTGTCCAGTTAAGTCTGGGTACTGATTTTTTTAACACCTTTATTGAGATATAATTCACATACCATACAATTAATCCATTGAAAGTGTACAATTCAATGAATTTTAGTATATTCAGAGAGCTATGCAATCTTCTCCACAACAAATTTTAGAACATTTCATTACCTTAAAAAGAAACCCTATACCTCTAGCCTTTACCCCATAATCCCTCCATCCCACCCCAGACATAGACAACCACGAATCTTTCTGTTTCTATAGATTTGCTTATTCTGGACATTTCATATAAATGGAATCACATAATACGTGGTCCTTAATGACTGGCTTCTTTCACTTAGCATAACGATTTCAAGGTTCATCCAACTTATAGCATGTATCAGTCCTTCACTCCTTTTTATTGCCAAATAACATCCCATTATATAGTTATATCACATTTCTTTATCCATTCATCAGTTGATGGGCATGTAGGTTGTCTCCACTTTTTGTCTATTATGAATAATTTTGCTACAAACATTCATGTACAAGTTTTTGTGTGGATATGTTTTGGGGTATGTATGTAGGAGGGCAATTGCTGGGTCATACGGTCAGTAACTCTTTGTTTCACTGAGGAACTGCCAGAGTGTTTTCCAAGTGACTGCATCATTTTACATTCCCACCAGTAGTGTATTAGGGTTCTGATTTCTTCACATTCTTGCTGCATTAGTTTTCTAGGGCTGCCAAAACAAAATACCACAGGCTGGGCATCTTAAACAACAGAAATTTATTTTCTCATAGTTCTGGAGGCTGCAAGTTCTGGATCAAGGTGTCAACAAGTTTGGTTTTTCCTGAGGTTTCTCTCCTTGGCTTACAGATAGTCACATTATTGTTGTGTGCTCACATAGCCTTTTCTATGTGTAGCCATGCATGTCTCTAGTGTCTCTTCCTTTTTTTTAAAGATTTTATTTATTTATTTGACAAAGAGAGACACAGTGAGAGAGGGGACACAAGCAGGGGGAGTGGGAGGAGAAGCAGGCTTCCCGTGGAGCAGGTAGCCCGATGCAGGGCTCGATTCCAGGACCCCGGGACCATGACCTGAGCCGAAGGCAGACGCTTAACGACTGAGCCACCCAGGCGCCCTCTTCCTTTTTTTTAAGCCTACCAGTCACATTAGATTAGGGCCCCAACCTTATGACCTCATTTCATCTTAATTACCTCTCTAAAGGTCTTATCTCCAAATACAGTCACATTGGGGGTTAGGGCCTCAATGTATGAATTTGGGAGGACATAAGTCAGTTCATAACACCTGCCAGCTGCTATAGACTGAAAAAAAAAATTCATATGTTGAAACTTAATCCCCAATGTGATGGTATTTGGAGGTGGGACTTTTGGGAGATGATTAGGTCATAAAGGTGGAGCCTTCATGCATGGTATTAGTACCCTTTAAAAGAGACCCCAGAGAGTCTCCTCACCCCATCTGCCATGTGGTCAGAAAACAGACAGTTTTGAACCAGGGAGCAGGTCTTCACCAGACACAGAATCTGCCCAGTGCCTTGAATTTGGACTTCCCAGCTTTCAGAACTGTGAGAAAGAAATGTTTGTTGTTTAAGCCATCCAGGCTATGATAGTTTTGTTATAGCAACTCAAACAGACTAAGACACCAACATTTGTTATTATCTGTCTTTTTGATTGTAGCCATTCTGGTGGGTGTGAGGTGATATCTCATTGTGGTGTTGATTTTTGTTTTGTTGATGGCTACTGACACTATAAACATCTTTGCATGTGTTTATTCGGCATTTGGATATCTTCTTTGGAGAATTATCGGATCATATCCTTTGCTCTGATTTATTTCTTTATCATAACATATATTATTTTTATTGTAGATTATCTTCATTATGGATTAATTGTATAGATATCAAACATACTAGAAGGAAACATGGAAGAATCTTTTTTTTAAATTTTTTATTGTTATGTTAATCACCGTATATTACATAATTTGTTTTGGTGTCGTGTTCCATGATTCATTGTTTGTTCATAACACCCAGTGCTCCATGCAGAATGCGCCCTCTTTAACACCCATCACCAGGCTAACCCATCCCCCTACCCTCCTCCCCTCTAGAAATCTCAGTTTGTTTTTCAGAGTCCATCATCTCTCCTGGTTCGTCTCCCCCTCTGACTTACTCCCCTTCATTCTTCCTCTCCTGCTATCTTCTTCTTTTTCTTTTTTCTTAAAATATGTTGCGTTATTTGTTTCAGAAGTACAGATCTGTGATTCAACAGTCTTACACAATTCACAGCGCTCACCGTAGCACATATCTTCCCCAATGTCTATCACCCAGCCACCCCATCCGTCCCACCCCCGACCACTCCAGCAACCCTCAGTTTGTTCCTGAGATTAAGAATTAACATGGAAGAATCTTAATGTGGGGGTAGTTGCAGACTTTCTAAGATGAAAAAAACCTAGAAACATAAATAAAAATCAATTAATGTGACTATATGAAAATAAACAATTCATTGCAAAAAATACAATAAACAAAACCAAAAGACAAGGTGAGGGAAAGATAAACAATTTACTCACAATGGACTAATTTTATTTATATGTAGAGAGGGATAGATAAATAAACAAGTTTATTCATTTATATATATTATATATATATCCCCAACAATAAAGAAAAAAAAGACCAACAGTTGAACAGAAAAATGGGCGAAGGATATGAGCAGACAGTTCACAGAATGGCAATTTTTGAAAATTAAGTTTGATAACATACTGTATAGAGAGATGTGAGGAAACAGACACCCTGATAAATTGCTGTGGGAGCATAAACTGACACAAATTGTATGGAGAGCAGTGTGGCAACATTTATCAGAATTTTTAAAGTCCATACCTTAGGATCTAGCCTTCAACACCTAGCTATTTAGCCTAAACAGACATTTGTTCACATGCCAAATGGCTATAAATGAGAATATAACTACTGACTGTAGCACTGTTTGTAAAAGCAAAAGAATGGGAAAAACTTGAAACAATAATTTGATGAAATACTACGCAATCAGCACAAATAATAAAAGTTGTCCAAAATATAATGTTGTGAAGAAAACCAAGGTGGCAAAACTGCCCTGAGTACCGAGGGGGGGCGGTGAGGAGATTGGGCGAAGAGTATGTATATATATAACATACACAGCATATATATTACACATATATTTACTGCACAGAGTGTTTTTGAAAGGACATACAACAAATTAGTTAGCAGTGATATACTAACAGGAAAGAAAATTGGGGGAGGGGGAGGTGCCAATGGATAATGGAATTTTCTTTTCATTGTATATCATGTATTTTTGATGCTGTTGAAATATTTAACTGTCGTGCATATTATCTGGATGTCATTAAGAAAAAAAGAAAACCAAAAAGATGTATGCACTGTTCTCCACTGTGAATCCTGGCTACAAGTATTGCAGAGTAACAAGCCTTTTAGTTCTCTCCTAGCAGAATCCCCCCATCCCCTTCCCACATACCCCCACTGCAAAACATGACTTTTGATTTTGGAATGCATCTCATGAGGGCTCTCCTAGTTACCTGTTTTCTTATCTGCTCCTCCACCCGACTGATTGGGAGATCCCTGAAAGCAGGGACTGTTTCTCATTCCCGTGCGTCTCCAAACACTGTGGCTGGTGTTCCGTGAACAGCGGACGAAGAAGTCTAAACAGAGAAAGAAAGAGACCCTGCAAAATCAAAAGTGTGTCCCGAACATCTCAGACTCTCACAGATCTTTTATCTGCGGAATGTGCGTCCCCTGCCCTCTCCACACGAGTCCAAGGCGGGGGACTCAGAAACCTGGACGGCTCCCGGCGGGTGGGCTAGGACCTCTCAGCGGACAGCGTCGCTGGGCTGCCGGGCCTCTCGCGCCCCGCCCCCGGCTTCCCGCGCTCCGCGCCCATTGGCCCTCCTCGGGGGTGGGCGGGCCGCGCCGGGGAGCCTTGTGCCGGGTGGCGGAAGAGGCGGCGTGTGCCCAGCTCTGGGAGCAGCTCTGGTGCTGTGGGAGCCGCCGGCGATGCCCCGGGATCCGGTTCCTGCCGGGGCTACAACCCGGGCTGCAGCTGCGGATACGGCGCCGAGTTTGGTCTCCGCGACCACCGCAGCTCGGCGGGCTTCGGACCATCTGAAGCGGTGAGCGCTTCCTTTGCCCCCTGGGCTCCCTGCCCTACTGCGTCCTCTGCGGCTATTTGGCAGTGGGTGGGCTGGCGAGGGCCGGCGGGCCGGCAGGGTCCGTGCCAAGGCATCCTCGTGTCACGGGGTTCGGATCCAAATTCCGCTTCCCCTCCTCACACCCCCCCGTTACTGTCACACTCCGAGTAGGCCGGTCTTAATCGCTGCGCAAGTTGTGTGTGCGGAGGCTCCAGACGGTCAGCGAATAGCCGTGGGACGCCTCACGGGCACTTGTCGCTCGGCTTCGCGGTCCCAGCAGCTCTTTCCCGGGTCTGGACAGGCTCTGTGGACGCGGCGCTTTGCGGGCGGGTCTTGGGAGAGCACGATTAAGTAAACGATCCTTTACACTGTAGGGACACGGCGCCGTGGTGATGAGGAGTCTTCAAAATAAGAGAAAGAGATCCGACGAGCTGGAGCTCTTTTTAAAGATTGCCCTTTAAAAAAATCACTTTGTAGTAGTGCATAGTACGCTGTATCTCATCCAAAAGTAGTTTTTGATCTCAGGGTAGTAGTCGTTTGAATGCAACATTGACACTTTTGTTCCTTAAATAATGGGTTTGAGCTTTCTTATTTTAGAGTAATCGATTTCTTTTTTTTTAAGATTTTATTTATTTATTTGACAGAGAGATAGAGAGCACAAAAGTAGGCAGAGTGGCAGGCAGAGGGAGAGGGAGAAGCAGGCTCTCTGCTGAGCGGGGAGCCGGACATGGGGCTCGATTCCAGGACCCTGGGATCATGACCTGAGCCGAAGGCAGCCGCTTAACCGACTGAACCACTCAGGCGCGCTAGAGTAATAGATTTCTTAATGAAGGGAATTTCTCAAAGTACAGAAAAGAAAAACCATGGATAGTGTTTTGAGTCATCAAAAAAAAATTTTTTTTTTGAGTCATCAGTTTTGAGCGATTTTGCTTTTCCAGTTTGCTTAGGTTTGCTTTCACCCACAACTACATACCCAGGTTCCAGACTTTGGAATGGTGTAAATAGCGCGTGCGGCCCCGCCCCCAGCCCACTTGACAGCCGCGGGGATTCTGCCACGCCCCGGAGCCCCGCGCTGCCTGCGGACACCCGCCGGGCCCGCCTATTTATTGCACGGATTTGTACATTCCAAGAGTCCCCAGAAAGGCGAGCTGCATACCTGTTAGGATACTGGTCACATCCCAGTCGGGGGAAGGGGGGCGGGGGGCCGAGCTGCTCTCCGTAGCAGCATCAGCTCCTTTCCCCCGGTGGCCCGAGTCTACGTCCGGTCCTCTCGCTGGAGCGGACTCAAACGACGCGTGTTAAGTGAATTGCTCTGACAGCCCCGTATCGGTCCTGTACTGCCCTCTCCCAATCTTTGTGGCCTTTGTGCGAGCCGAGAGAGGAGAATGATAGACATTTTGCAGAACGGAACGTTCAGTGTTCTGTCATGCATTCTTGGCGCTCCTTTCCAGATCTAAGCTCTGGTGACATTGTTTCAGCTTGCTCTGCTCTTTCCCAAGACCCCGTTTATTGGTTTGAGTTGAAAAGGAGTGTCTATTTCTTATTCCTTAAGGATTAGGGAAAGGAATTCCTGGCTTGAGAAAAAGGTGCTGGAATTTAGTTGCTAGGATCTGAAGATTATGGATTTTTTAAAAATGAGAGCATATGGGAGATTGGAGAATACTGTAATTATTGTTCTTATTAGGGTGTTGGAAAATAAAAATGTTGCTCTCTTTTATTAAATAGGAAAAGTGTAAGTACTTTAAATACATCCTTTTACAATTGTGAATGTTGCTGTGAATTGTCTTGTAAAATCAAAAGGCACCCTTAATTCATCTTTTTTGTATATCCTTTTTTTGCATATGCTTAAAGGACTTGGGTAGTGTTTTGCTGTCCCTAGTCATCATGATTCTTAGTAACTTCTTATTTGAACTTTTAAGTGTTTTTTTTTTTTTTGAAACAAGGGTGCCTTTTTAATTGCAATCAAATATATATTTTTTTGAACTTTAAGTGTACTTTAGAGAGGGGAGTTGAGTGAGCTATCACATGCCGTGATTCTTTACCTTTTGCCTCTGGGGACGTTTTGTGGTGGTGAGGAAAACTTACTCAGTTTTTTGGTCTATGAGAAGAGTATGGTTTAAAGAATTTGTTGGGATTGCTCTTTTTTAAGAAAGTTATATTACGTTTCTTATGATTTCTTCAATTTTATAATATGCTGTATCTCATCCAAAAATAGTTTTTAATGTCAGGGTAATCGTTTGAATGCAACACCCACACTTTGTTTCCTAAATAATAAGTTTGAGCTTTCTTAATTTATGTTTATGCACTTTCTTTTATTAAGGAAATTTTACAAAATACAGAAAACTAAAAGAAAAACCCATGTACAGTGTTTTGAGTCATCAATTTTGAAAGATTATTTTTTCCCAGTTTACTTAGGCCTGCTTTGACCCACAACTACATATTCAGGTTCCAAATTTTGAATGGTGTTAAATTATGGTGTTGAGTATGCAACTTCAGGGAGTGTGGGGCTTATTGGTTGTGTTAAAAATGTTATTTTTCTCCATTGAAATGTCAGCACCAGCAGAAACTTTTATGGCATTTTCTCCTTTAAGGTATGGAGGTGATGACAAAAATGCTTTAATAATTTTGAATATTGTAACTAACAGGAAATACTGTGACTTTTAGAATGACGTTAAATTGGAAGGCTTTGAGAACTCGAGTCTGCCATTTTTCAGTGATGTGTCATTGCTAAGAGTTCTTTTTCCCCTTTCTCTGAAGCCTCTACATTTCTTGCAGCATTCATGTAAGAGCTATGGTTTTAATGTCAAGGTTCAATAGCCTCTTTTTTGACTTTTTGGCATGTTATGTGTGCAACATTTCGCAGTTTGAGATTTGGGGATTCATTGGGGATATCTGAAGACTCACACACTGAATCAGTAAAGCATCCTCTCATTTCCCTTAAGTATATTTAGTTTCCCATTAACAGTTAATTAGGTTTTTATAGGGCATTTTGCCCATTGTTGTTAAAATTCCTGAATTTTTAGATATGTTTTGACCCAGCAATTCTATCTCTAAGAATTTACTCTAAGGAAATAATAATGGATATGTACATAGGGTTAGTTACTTGGATATTTGTTGCGATGTTTCTTGTGATGGTGAAACTTTGAAAACACTCAAGGTCCCCAAATAGGGAAATGGTAAAATAATTTAAGTCAGAGAATATCTATACAATGTAATAATTAATATTATAATATATTAATTAATATAGTAATACAATGTAATATTGATATTGTATTATAATATATTAATATATGTTGTGTTATAATATAATAATATATTATACTATGTTAATATGTTGATTAATATATTATGGTTGATATATTAATGTAATGTAAACATATGCAGCCATTACTAATCACACTGTAGAAAAAATTGACAAAATCAAAAGATGGTCATAATATAATATCAGGGTAAAAAAAGAATACTTAAAAAGTATGGATAGTTTTCTATTTTGGTTAAAAGAAGTATAAGAAGATTCTGAAGTAGGGGGCCTGTAGGTGGCTCAGTTGGTTAAGCGACTGCCTTCTGCTCAGGTCATGATCCCGGAGTCCCAGGATTGAGTCCCACATCGCGCTCTCTGCTCAGCAGGGAGTATGCTTCTCCCTCTGACCCTGCCTCCTCTCATGCTTTCTCTCTATCTCATTCTCTCTCTCAAATAAATAAATAAAATCTTAAAAAAAAAGAAGATTCTGAAGTATAGTAAAGACTATGCTTGATTTAATATTCAGCCTTGTCACTTGGAGAGAAATTCTTTTGCTTAGCAAAGTTTAAAAACTCTAGGTTTAAAGAAGGAGCTAGGTTTAAAGAAGGAAAAAAGCAAAGACTATATTTACATATGTAGGCATTGAAACCATTCTGTCTTTCAAATAATCATCAAATCCCTAGAGATAAATGGGGATTATCCATATGTCCCTGCTTATCCCCAAGGTTTACTCTTTCTATTTTATCTGAGCCTTTGTAATTTTAATACAGGTTAATAGATTTATTTATGTAATGATTAAAAGCCTGGTAATTAAGTTCTCAAGTTGGCATGTAAGTGTGCAAGTTCATTGTGTGATATGATTGAAATTTTGTACTGAGATAAAGAGTATAAAGAGGTGTATTTTTTAAAATTAAAAAATAGATATTTTTAGAGTAGTCAATGATTTTACAGGGTTAAAACGTAAAAAATAATGTTATACAATGAAGTTTCCCTCTTTCCCCTGTTCCTCATCTCCTCAATTCCCATTTCTCCAATTCACCTACCCTGGTAAGCATTATTACTAGTTTACTGCTTATCATTCCCGAGATGTTTTATGCATATCCGAGTCAAAACAGATCTACATTTTTCCCTTTTGGGTATATTTGCCATTTTTTTCCTTTGCTTTTTCCATTCAACAGTGTATCATGGAGATTTTTTTTCATATCAATACATAGAGAGCATCCTCAATAAAAGGTTTTTTTTTTAAGATTTTATGTATTTATTTGACAGACAGAGAGAGAGAGCACAAGCAGGGGGAGTGGCAGGCAGAGGGAGAGGGAGAAGCAGGCTCCCTGCTCCATCCCTGGAACCTGAAGTCATGACCTGAGCCAAAGACAGATACTTAACTGACTGAGCCACCCAGGTGCCCATAAAAGTTTTTTTTAAAAAAGTCATTAGAGGGCGCCTGGGTGGCTCAGTTGGTTAAGCGACTGCCTTCGGCTCAGGTCATGATCCTGGAGTCCCGGGATCGAGTCCCACATCGGGCTCCCTCCTCGGCAGGGAGTCTGTTTCTCCCTCTGACCCTCTTCCCTCTCGTGCTCTCTATCTCTCATTCTCTCTCTCTCAAATAAATAAAATCTTTAAAAAAAAAAAAAAGTCATTAGAACAAAGAGAGAATATAAAGAAAGGAGATGGACCTTAAAACAATTAAAGGAAGAATTTTCTTCATGGTTGGGGTGTTGAGTACAAGGCACTCTTACTGAATGAAGAGGAAGCCATTTAGTGTACATGGTGTATGGAATTGTAAAAGCTTCCAGTTTAAATATCATTAAATTATTTTTTTTTAAATATTTTATTTATTTATTTATTTGCAAGAGAAAGAGAGAGCGCAAACAGGGTGAAGGAGAGGGACAAGCAGACTCCGTGTTGAGCACGGAGCCCAACTTGCGGCTCAATCTCACTACCTTGAGATCATGACCTGATCAGAAATGAAATCCAAAGTCCACTGCTTAACCAACTGAGCCACCCAGATGCCCCAATTTTTTTTTTTAATTTTACTTTAAAATCAAACACACAGACACACACACACACACACACACAGTTGAACAAAATAAAGCAGTTCTTAACAATTTGCCACAAAAATATGAGACACATGTTCATTTGTCTTAAGCCCTTGTTTCTCTCTGTTAAGGCAACCACTTTCAACTCTTAAGTTTTTCTTCTAGTATTTACCTCCTAAAGTCTTAAAGTGAAAGTATACTTTATAACTATTTCTTGACTTAAATGATTTAGATATTATTTATTTTATTTTTTTGTAAATTGAGAATTGATACTTTATGGTGAGGATTTAATGCCTTTATTCTCTCTCTCTGTTCTATTTCCACTTCCTCCATCCTCTCAATTGAGATTTTATCTCAATATTTAGTTAAATCAGTAGTTAGGTTTTATATTATTATGATTAGGTAAATATGACTAGCCTTTGAGCCAAAAGATAAAGATTGTTTTTTTTTTTCACTTACCTAATTTTCTGTCAAATCTATGGCTTTTTCCAAGTACTCAAATGCTGTCAAATGCTCAAACAATTACAAGAATCTATCAACTTCATTTTTTCCGTAAGACTTCCTTCCTATAGGTCTCATTCTTCACATACATCTGGTCTGTTTCTAGGT
The DNA here is from genome assembly GCF_037043125.1 of Eumetopias jubatus. Lineage (NCBI taxonomy): Eukaryota > Metazoa > Chordata > Mammalia > Carnivora > Otariidae > Eumetopias > Eumetopias jubatus. The sequence goes on along the minus strand of NW_028274815.1, from coordinate 51,970,299 downwards.
TTGCAACCAACCTAGAGATTAGTATCTTTAAAGAGTTAAGAAAAGAGACTGTATCCATAAAATAGGATTTGGATGCTATGGAAAGAAACAATCAGAGAACAAGAAAGTGTTCTATGAAATTAAACATGTGATAGCCAAAATGGAATTCTGAATAAAAGGACTAAAAGATAAAGTCCTCTAGGTTTGGTGCATAGCTCTAGTCCTGGTTTACCTCTTTCCTGTTTTTGATCCTGTTACCTAGATCCTGATTTGGTTGACTCATTCATTTTGCTCAAGCACTTAGTACAGTTACACTCTAAGAAAAGAAATTTTCAAAGTCCTTGTATGTCTTAAAATGTTTTTCTTCATGGCTGGGGTGTTGAATTGTAGTTTGGCTGAGTATGACATTCTAGGTTTTTCCTCAGAATGATTAAGATTTAATTTTAGAGTGTCTGTTGTCAGTATTACTGTGAAGAAATCTGGTGTCATAAGTCTCATATCCCTTTATGGGTTGTTTTTCCTTTCTGAAAGCTTTTTAGAATCTTCTCTTTGGTATCCTGAAACTTGATGATTTGGTGACCTTGATGTGATTCTTTTTTTCATTCATTGTGCTCTGCACTTGGTGAGCTCTCACAGCCTGACGCCTCTTGTGTTTTTTGTAGTGTGCTGAAATTGGCTTCAAAAATTCTTCCTTTCCATTTATTCTGTTCTCTTTTTTTCTTAGTTGGAATTTTGGACCTCCTGGATTGATCCTTCAATTTTCCTGTCTTTTCCCTTTTGTTTTTCATCTCTTTCTCTCTTTTTTTACCCCCCAACTTCTCTCTCCCCAACTTTTCTGGGAAAGTTTTCAACACTATTTCCTAGCCATTTTACTCAGAATTTCAGTTTATTATATTTTCAATTTCATATTGCTGTTTCTTGTTCCAATTGCTTCTTTTTATAGCATTCTGCTCTTTATCAATGCAGTATATTTTCTTATCTTTTTAAAGATATTCATTGTAGTTTTATTTTGGGACTTCCCTTTGCTTTTTGCATTGTTTCTACCCTTTGTAGTCCTTTTTTTCTCTTCATTTTTCAGTTTCTTCAGAGAGAAGCCTACAGTCCTCTGCAGTGTGGGATATAATCCTGGGTGTTGACATGCTGGGAGCAGGGCAATGAAAGGGACTGTGTCAAGAGTCCCCAAGATCACCTCCAGGTTCAGTGATTCACTAGGAATATTCACAGGACTCACCCTGTGGTCATACTCACAGTTATGATTTATTTTCATGAAAGGCTTCAAAGCAAAATCAGCAAAAAGAAAAAGAACATGGAGTGAAGTCCAGAGAAAACAAGGCAGAAACTTCCAGAATCTTCTTGCAGTAGAGTCACACAGGATATGCTTAATCCCTTCATTACTGAATTGTGACTACATGTGTGAAGTGTTGTCTAACAGGGGAGCTCATTAGAGACTCCACACCCAAGATTTTTATTGGGAACTGTTCACATAGGTACCCTCTGCCTAGCACGTACCAACCAAAATTCCAGACTCCCAGGGAGAGCAGGTGTTCCGCATAAACTACACTGTTTGTGCAAACTATGGTTAGGTATATTAAACAACTCTTATCAGGGAGTGGTTGGATCCTTTCTGAAATCAAAGTTCCTAGGTTCCAGCCAAGAGTTAACTTTGCAAGCAGACCTTTCAAAGGATAGAAGTCTCAGGCCTGCTATGAGAATTCTTTTCTGCACAGGGACTAAGGTCCCACAGTTTATTCTATAGGTTTTCACTTAACCTCCTTATCTTCTGCCTGGTGCTGTATCCTTGCCCTTGAATGGTAACCTGCTACCGGGCTGATGAAGTCACCTGTCGCAACAGGTTTGGAGAGTGGCCCTAGGGAAGGGAGTATCTAAACATTTTGTATCAGTTAACCATTGCTGTTACTTATCCGATAGCTAGATGAATGGTTCTCAAAGTGCATCTCAGGGGGTTCCTGAGACCTTTTCCATAATAATATTGATGCGATATTTGCCTTTTTCTTATGAGCATACAGTGGAGTTTTCCAGAGGCTATGTGATATTGCAATAGCCTAAAGGCAGAAATATAAAGCAGTGCCACTCTTTTCACTAATTTATTTTTTGTTTTGGAAAATATATTTTTCCATAAAATAATGGGTTTATTATTATTTCTAAATGGACTAATAAATATTTTTAAATTTCTATTTTTCTTAAGATAATGACTGCTGGTAGATATAACCCACATAAATAAAAGTTCTTTGGAGTTTCAGTGGTTTTTATTTATTTTTGTATTACTTTTGTGTGTGTTGCAATTTTTTTTATTATTGAAATATAATTGACACAATATTATATTAGTTTCAGGTGTACAGCATATTGATTTGACAGTTCTATACATTACTCCTTGCTCGCCATGATATGTGTTGTCACCATCTATCACCATACAATGTCATTACAATATTATTGACTATATTCCCTATGATGTATTTTTCATCTCTGTGACTTATTTATCCTATAACTGGAAGTTTGTACCTCTTAATCCCCTTTGTCTATGTCACCCATCCCTCCTATTGCAGCATTATTTACAATAGCCGAGATATGGAAGCAACCCGTGTCCATTGATAGATGAATGGTAAAAGAAGAGGTAGTACATATATATAATGGAATATTACTCAGCCGTAAAAAAAGAATGAGATCTTGTCAGTGCTTTTTAAATATGTAGGTCCTTGCACCAAAAAGCTTGAGAAGACTACACTCCCATTTTTCTGAGTCTAGAAATTTTTCTTTCTACCCGTAGCAACACCTGTGTTGTCCAATATGGTAGCCACTAGCCACATGTATTTAAATGTAAGTTAATTAAAATTAGATTAAAATTAAAAATTCAGTTCCTCAGTCACACTAATGACATTTCAAGTGCTCAATAACCACCTGTGGGGAGTAGTGGCTACTATATTGGACAGCACAGATCTAGAACATTTCCATCATTACAAAACATTCTGTTGGACAGTGCTGATCAAAGCTGTTAACACTTAACGGCCATTCTTACCTCTTTCCCTTATTCATTTCTACTCCCATGCTGTTTGCTTAATTATGACAGTGAAGCACATATAGATGTTTTATTGGTTCATAAAACATCTCATCCATCACCAAGGCAAAGACAAGGGACAGGCTCGTCGCTAGGACACACACCATGCACACAAATTGCTCTTGAGGAGGAAGTGGCAATGCCACATGGGCAGTGTAGACCTGTGCGGAGTGCTATACAGTGAAGCCCCGTTCATAGATACTGCAGTGTGAATGATGTGTTTTTGCAGATGCGAAGTGGAGTGGTCCCAAGTGCATCAGAGAGCTGGGATTTGAGTCCAGGTTTGTGTAATTCTGGTCTGTGCTTTTTCATTTTGGTTAAGATCACCCAACCAATCCCTCTTGTCCTGTATATATGGGCTGTTGAAGGACAATTTTAAAAGAATAGGTAAAAATCATGATTCTCATACAAATATAAAGTTTACAAATGTTGAAAATTTTATTTAACTCATTAATTAAATGAGAGAACCAGGAAGATGTTACAGCCAGTTCAAAGGGAGAAGCCAAAGAACAGACATATTTATAGATCAGGAAAATGCAAATGAAAGCAGAACTGGCCTCTTTCAGGGTAGAGGGGAGTCACTTGAACCTCCACCAGACAGAATTTACATGCCTAGAGGCAAGAGTTATTTTACATCGCTCTAACTTTTCTTCAGTACAAACTAATAAAGTATAATAGTTCAACAGCAATGGAAAGGCTGAAATTAGGTAATATGGAAAGCGATCTACACAAAGATCGCTTTCCATTGGATCACACATTTTCTTCTATAAAACTCACCTAGCGATGTTGAGATTTTTAATTTGCCTGCTCCTGTAAAGTTATCTATATGAAAATTCTGGTGGACAGAGAAGATAATTGAAATGAATAAATTTGTATTCTGGGTTTCTTTTGTTTGCTAGGTTACTGACTTGTTTTAAGCAAGTTGTTTAGGTATATAAGGCAAATCATTGATGAGCTAAATAGGTAACTTAGAAGCCTTCTTACCTTGATCCCAGACTGGTTTCCCTACCAGAAATTGACAGTGGCTGAAACTTTTTTTTGAGTTCAACACTGAACTTGGAGGGCATCAAAATAAGTAAACCTCAGTTTTGTATTCTCATTGGAGAGACAGCCTGGTACAAAGTGAACCATTATACAGTGTAATAGGTATTGCACTGAGAAAAATGTGATGTAGAATCACAAAGTAAGAAGCAATAAATTCTGGCTAGGAAGTTAACATTTCATCAGGGCCTTGAAGGAAAACTAGAATTTAACCTGAATGACTTTTCCAGTTATACAAACATGGGAAGTTCTTCTTCTTTTTTTTAAAGATTTTATTTATTTATTTGAGAGAGAGAGAATGAGAGATAGAGAGCACAAGAGGGAAGAGGGTTAGAGGGAGAAGCAGGCTCCCCACTGAGCAGGAGCCCAACGCAGGGCTCCATCCCAGGACCCTGAGATCATTACCCAAGCCAAAGGCAGATGCTTAACTGACTGAGTCACCTGGGCGCCCCTGGTACTTGCCTTTAACACAGAGTTTCTCAACCTTTTTTTATTATCACTGCCATGAGGAGCCTTTTTAGGGTCCCCCCCCATTTCTTCCATAAAATTTTAATACCACAGATACATTGTATATCTGTTTATACACTTTATATGAATATATGTGCTTTATCTACACAAACACATTTTTTTTGCCCTTCTACTCCTCAAGCACCAGCTTTTGCCCACTTGAAGGTGATACTGTCTTTGTTGAGAAAGCATGCTTTGAGAAGATTGGGTTTGCTCTCCCCTCCTCTTTATTTCTGCATGTGGACTGGAAGGCAGACTGCTAACTTCAACTATGCAGACAAAGAGAATGCAAGCAACAAGGTGGGAGGAACTTGGGGGCTTAGCATCACAGAACAAAGCTAAGCCTATGTCTAGACAATTAATTGAGAAAGAAACATACTCTAATCTTATTTGAGCCATCTTATTTTGGGGCCATTGTTATACCAGCTTAGCCTGTATTCTAACAAATATGCATCCCATTTTTCCAAAACTGCTTAGAAATTTAAAAAATTTCTCTTATTTGCATGTCACCCAGGTCTGTTTAGCCATGACTATACAAATGTTATTTATCCTTTGCCATCTGCAAACACCTTATGATTACCAGTACTACAAATTGTATAAATATTAACATTATTTGATCCAAAATGTGGGCACCTCTACATGATATCTCATAATCATTGAATGAAGATGTTACCATGCCTTATTTCATTGCATATATCACCAATTTGCTGTAATTTTGTTTTGTTGGGGTTTTTAACCATTAGTTTTATAGCAATAGAATGTACTGACTAAGAGCACACACTCCTCTAGATTCAGTTCCCTCATCTGTAAAATTGGTCTAATAATAGTACCTACCTCACAGGGTTTGAGGATTAAATGAGATAATAGTAGTAAATTATTGAGCATATTGCCTGCTTCATGCTAAGTGTCAGATGGTAATTACTATTATTACAACGAACACTAAGGTAGATTTCAGAAACTTGAAAAGACAATATTTAAGAGTTCTCAACACTTCAATAAAATGATAGTATAAAAATTAAAATGGCAAAAGAGGATGGAATAGGAGACCAAGCAATTGTTTTTAAAGGAGAGAGAGAGAGAAAGAAGAGGCAGAGAGAAAATCTTAAGCAGACTCTATACCCAGCAACAGAGCCTGACACGGGGCTTGATCTCACAACCCTGAGATCATGACCTGAGCCAAAATTAAGAGTCGAGTGCTTAACCGACTGAGCCATCCAGGTGCCCCAGATACTGATACTTTTTAATAGTCATGTTTTGATTAATCTTTCCCTTTTTATGTTCCACATCTTAGCAATGTAATGTATACAATCTTAGCAGTGTGAGTGTATAGCAATATATGTCGCTATTCTTTTCTTCATGCTCACATATATGTATCATATATAGATACAACACACATGACTTTTTCTCTTTTATAGTGATTCATCTATTCAAATTTTCTATTCTACTTCTGGAGTCAATTTTTATAATTTGTAATTTATACCTTGCTAGGAAGTTATTCATTTTCTTTTGGTTTTTAAATTTCTTGCTGTGGAGTTGCATGTGATATTCTCTTGCAGTTTACTAAAGCTCTTTGATATTCCTTTGATTATTTCTGATCCTATGCATTTTATTCAACCCTCTTCATCCTTCTCCATTCTGCCAAAAATTAGTTTTGTTTTCTTGTTCTTTCAGAGAACAAGCTTTTGTATTTATATATCCTTGCTATTATCTTTTTTAAAAAATATACTCAACTTGTTTTTTTCCCAAAGATTTTATTTATTTGAGAGAGAGAGAATGAGAGAGAGAGAGAGCACTTGAGAGGGGGGAGGGTCAGAGGGAGAAGCAGACTCCCCGCTGAGCAGGGAGCCCGACGTGGGACTCGATCCTGGGACTCCAGGATCATGACCTGAGCCGAAGGCAGTCGCCCAACCAACTGAGCCACCCAGGCGCCCTCCTTGCTATTATCTTTTAAAGTTATTCTTATCTGTATTAATTCCTGCTTCCTACTGTTTTTTCCTTTTTTGTCCTTTTCCCTTATTTTGAATAAATAATTCCTTTACATTTTTAAAAAACCCTATTTAATGAGAAAGGCATTTAAGGCTTTAAAATTTCCCCCGAGGACTATTTTAGCTCCTAAAATGGTAGTTCATTGGTCTAAAATTTTCTCCTTTTCATCACCTTTTAAATGGATTGTAATTTCACTTCTGACTTCTTTGATACAAAGATTATTTAGTAGTATGTTAATTTCCAAGTATTTGTGATTTTTTATAAAGATTTTTATTTATTTATTTATTTGAGAGAGAGAGCACATGAGAGGGGGGAGGGTCAGAGGGAGAAGCAGACTCCCTGCTGAGCAGGGAGCCTGATGCAGGACTCGATCCAGGTACTCTAGGATCCTGACCTGAGCCCAAGGCAGTCGCTTAACCAACTGAGCCACCCAGGCGCCCAGTATTTGTGATTTTTTAAAAATCTTTTTATGATTTGGAATTTTATTGAATGTTTAGAGAATATGACATGCAAAATCCCTACTTCCTTAAAAATGTTTTCATCCGGGCGCCTGGGTGGCTCAGATGGTTAAGCGTCTGCCTTCGGCTCAGGTCATGATCCCGGAGTCCTGGGATCGAGTTCCTCATCGGGCTCCCTGCTCCTTGGGAGCCTGCTTCTCCCTCTGCCTTTCTCTCTCTCTGCCTCTCTCTCTCTCTGTCTCTCATGAATAAATAAATAAAATCTTTAAAAAAAAATGTTTTCATCCATTCTTTATTTTAAATGACACAGTTGCAGGATGCCTGGTGGTTCAGTCGGTTAAGCATCCAACTCTTGATTTGGCTCAGGTCAGGATCTCAGGGTTGTGGGATCAAACCCCAACTGGGGCTCCATGCTCAGTGGGGAGTCTGCTTCTCCCTCTCCATCTGCCTGCCACTCCACCTGCTTGTGCTCTCTTTCTCTCTGTCAAATAAATAAGTAAAATCTTAAAAAAATTTTTTTAAATAAAAAAATAAATGACATAGTTGCTTCAGCATTTTTGTTCTATAGATTTTTTCACTTTTTATGGAGACAGATGGAATGGGTAATTGCTTCTCAGGTAAAGAGCTAGAATATGTGCCATGTATTTAAGATTTTTGACAAGAACAGGCTACAGAAACAGAACAGGAATTTCTCATCCCAGTTTTCTTGTTTGTTTATCTCTATAGGCATAGTTTAAAAGAGCTAAACAGCTCCATTTTGAGCTCAGTTTTCTTAGACCAGAGCAGTTTGGATAACAAAAAGGAGGTAAGGACATTAAAAAAGCAAAAACAAAAAACTTAGGCTTTTTAGATGCAACTGGGAGTTCTGGGCAGTTAACCAAGGTTTGGTAGAACACTGTGAAGCTACAGCCAAAGAGGGGAGGCCTTTTTGTGTGAAAAGACTATTGCTTGCTTTACTAGTTTTACTAAGAATATAGATTGATGTTGGTAGGACTTAAATCTCATGATGGGTTAGGGGAGGATGGATTGAAGGGAATGTCCCAAATTAATGGGCTGTCGACATTTGTTGGACCCTCACAGTGTTTTATATATTTTTTAATTAGTTGCTAACTCTTTGAAATAAAGCAGCTTCATGTAAACCCACAAACACGCACAAATCTGCATTTCCAGTGTTTAAAGACTTGGAAGCTCTGAAAACACTGAGATTACATTAGCACATGGCTGCGAGAGGCTGGAGTTGGGGAGCATCTGTCACTTTTAGAGAGACATGTTCTCTCCACTTAGACCATCCCCACCACTCCCTCTTACTCCCAAATCTAGGCAAAGTATCCATAGTCATTTTTCGATTTTACTTGTGCTGCTGTTTGTCCCCTGTAGCTTTAAGAAGGGAAGACTGTATATTTTAGATCCACTTGCCTGTCAAAAGTGGGGAAAGAAAAAGGCCTTTTTATTATTAAAAAAGAAAAAGGAAAGAGATTTGTGTGTGTGTGTGTGCGCGCGCGCGTGTAAGTGAATATTCCCGAGTTTTAGTATGCAAACAAAGTGTGTTTGTGTCAAAAGAATGCAAATTAGGGGCGCCTGGGTGACTCAGTCCTTAAGCATCTGCCTTCAGTTCAGGTCCTGATCCCGGGATCCTGGAATAGAGCCTGGGATCGAGCCTGGGATCAAGCCTGGGATTGAGCCCCGCATCAGGTTCCCTGCTCTACGGGAAGCCTGCTTCTCCCTCTCCCGCTCCCCCGGCTTGTGTTCCCTCTCTAGCTGTGTCTCTCTCTGTCAAATAAATGGATAAAATCTTAAAAGAAAAAAAAAAAGAATGCAAATTAAGATGACATTTTATTTTTTTTTAAGATTTTATTTATTTATTTGAGAGAGGGAACACAGAGGAGCAGGGAGGAGGGGTAGAGGGAGAAGCAGACTCCCCGCTGAGCAGGACCCTCCCCCTCCATCCGGGACTCAATCCCAGGACCCTGAGATCATAACCTGAGCTGAAGGCACACACTTAACTGACTGAGCCACCCAAGCATCCCTAAGATGTCATTTTAAAACCAACCCCACATAGTTAGCACCATGACTAGTATTTAGAAAAGATATAATAAAGTTTGTTTTTGATGGGAATTAAATAAGGGATGCCACTATGATATGTATTTATTTGGTAAAAAAAAAAAAATTCCTGGGTATCAATACCTTATATAGATGGTAAGTTCCTAAAGCAATGCCTTTTGAGTAGAGCAGAAATTATGTACCTCAAACGGAAAGAAATGTAAAAAAATGTCAATATTATTGGAAATACTATCTCATAGCATCTTGAATATATGACTGAGAACTTACAAGGCAGATTACATTTCAAATTTAAAGTATTTATGGCATTTTCAATTTAAGCTTGCGAAAACATATGTATAGATAATATGACACAGAAATATCTGTGGTGTCTGAAAATTTTAATGGGTCGAAGAACTTTTGGATTTGTCACCCATGAAAAGGCCAGTATCAAATGACTCATTTATGTGTGTTAGAAAAGTCTGTCAAAATTTAATGAAAATAGGTTAAAAATATATTAGCTTGATGATAGATAGTGCTCCTGGAATAATAAATAGTTTAGGTTAACATTGGACATTTTTGTGACATGGTGAAAGGACAAGACATGAATTTAATAATTTGTTTATTGCAGGGCGCCTGGGTGGCTCAGGTGGTTAAACATCTGCCTTCAGCTCAGGTCATGATCTCAGGGTCCTGGGATCAAGTCCCACATCAGGCTCCCTGCTCAGCGGGGAGTCTGCTTCTCCCTCTACCTCTCCCCCCGCTCATGCTCTCTCTCTCTCAAATAAATAAATAAAATCTTTAAAAAATTAAAAAAATAATTTGTTTATTGCAGATTTCACTAGGAATGATTTTAGTCCAAAGGCTTAAAAATGCAATGAGTATAGTAATTATCACCATAAATTGAATACTGATTCTTGAACTTTAGGTATTTCAAGGCTTTGTGGGATTCATGATTTGTACAACTCTAGTATCCTATATGCAGTTTAGGACTGAAAATGTTTTTTCAGTTGTTAAGAGAAATCAATTTGTACTTGTCATCCAAGAGAAAACCTTTGCCTCAGTTTACCAGTGAAGAATGGCCAAAGATTTGGCTTTTCTGGTTAAATAACAGCTCAAGTATATACTGCAAATATTTCTTTACAGGGGTATTCACAGGGAGTACCACATTTATATGATTCAGTTCTCCCATTTTAGTAAATACATGTTTTTTGGCAAACATTTGGCAAGGAATAATGAGGATCATTTTCATATGCTGAAGTTTCTAGCAATGAAAATTAAGGTCTTAACTTAAATCCCCAAATGATGGACTTTAAGACTGAATTCTAAGGCAGACTCTTTGATTTTATACTTTATTAAAATAAGCTAACATTTCTCAATTAAGAGCAATACTGTGAATGGATAGCTACAAATGAAAGTATAAAAACTAAATATTATAACATTGGAGCAACAGAATTCCACAAATACCTTTGAATTACCCTAAATTCAAAACTCACTATGCAAACATTTTATTTTTGTTTGTAAGTGCTTGTGTTTAAGAGGAATTGTTTTCTCTCATGAAACTCAATTTAAAAAAATACTGCTATTGGGCTGTGAATTGTGCAAGACTGTTGAACCACAGATCTGTAGCTCTGAAACAAATAATGCAATGTATGTTAAGAAAAAAAAAAAGAAGATAGCAGGAGGGGAAGAATGAAGGGGGAGAAATCGGAGGGGGAGACGAACCATGAGAGATGATGGACTCTGAAAAACAAAGGAGGGTTCTACAGGGGAGGGGGGTGGGAGGATGGGTTAGCCCGGTGATGGGTATTAAGGAGGGCACGTTCTGCATGGAGCACTGGGTGTTATGCACAAACAATGAATCATGGAACACTACATCAAAAACTAATGATGTAATGTATGGTGATTAACATAACAATAAATTTAAAAAAAAATACTGCTATTGGAGCTCCTGGGTGGTTCAGTGGATTAAGTGTCTGCCTTTGGCTCAGGTCATGATCCTGGGGTCCTGGGATCAGCGGGGAGTCTGCTTCTCCCTCTGCCTCTGGCCCCCCCAACTTGTGCTCTATCTCTCTTTCTCTGTCTCTCAGATAAATAAATAAAATCTTAAAAAAAATACTGCTCTTAGTTCAAAGATTCAGGGATGAATTTCATATTACACATTGCATGCAACTCTAACTACATTGACATCTTGGTACAAGGGAAATGGTGTCAGATTCTTGGTTTTAGGTCTAAGGTGTTGTGAGCTACATGAAAACCTTAATAATTAAGTGTTCCTATTTTTTAATTTGTATTTTATCAGTTTCAAATTGATAATCTCTCCTGTCATAAATGCTTATATTATGTTACATGCCTAAATCATGGTTTGTTAAAAATAATGTTTGATTCTCTTTCTGGCATTTGAATTTTCTTTGATTTTGATCACTCTAATTTATTATTAATCAATTATTATATAGTCAATTATTTTCAATTTGATATATTCAATTATCAATATATATTATTCAACTATTATAAGTTCCTGGCTGGTTCCCTATAGGTATCTGAGTTTGTGACCCTTGCCATTGGTGGAAAGTAAAATCTTAACTATGTTCTTGGGGAAGATGCCTATGGAAATATGGGGATCACATCATTCTAATTAGTTTTACCCTGTTACCACTTTTCCTTAACTGAGGCACTAAACATATTTTCAGGGTGGTTTGTTTCATGGTGGCAGTTTTAGGGAGTAAACGTGAAAAATTCCTGCCTATTCATTTCAGCATCATAAGTCCATATTAGCCAGCCCAGCATCATGTAACAAGACTTTTCCCTTCATCCTTCTCTTACCCCTGCGGAATATTCCATGAGAATTTCTTATGAAAGCTTCAAGGTAAACCATTAAAAAAATAACACCCATGAGCTTTGATAGGATCAGAGGGTCCAGCCAGACTCTGTTTAGACAAGTAATTGTGTTCAGTTGAGGAATCAGAGGCTGTGCTGTGTTTTGTAATAAGTCTTGAGTTTGTTGCCTCATTGAAATTCTTTCCTTGGGGACCAGATGACTGCTGCCTGTGAGAAGCTCCCTGGTCCTCTCCTCTCCCTGGCAGTGCTACCCAACCCCTGGCTCGGACGCCGCTATGGCTCTGCCCTCTCAATTGCTTGCTGTTTGTTGCTTTTTCATAGAATCATAGACCTTAAAGACTCTCTAGTAAAGCTTTTGACCACACACACAAATTTTTTTTTTCCTAAAGTTCTCAAACCAGCTCAAGGAAAACAGAGAAAAGGAGGACAATGGAAAATGTCTCTCTAATCCTAAATAATGGGTGTGACTGAACTGTCACTATGAATAGATACTTTTTTCGTCCATAAAGTTCAGTGTCTAGTTGGGTGTTTACATTTCAGTTTTGCTGAGTGTTTAGAAAAAAATGTATTTATTTAAGAAATGACAATACGGGGGCGGGGGGTGGAGAATGGCAGCTTAGCACCCTTCACATTTCTCCTTGCTCCCTTTTGATCCTTCTTTGGGGTTGGATAGAATTATGCTTCTGAATATGCTCTTCAGTGGTTCTCAGGCGTGGTCCCCGTGCCAGCAGTTGGCAGCATTGCCTGGGAACTTGCTGGAATTGCAAATTTAGGGGCCCCGTCCCAGACCTACAGGATGAGAACCTACTCTTGGGGAGTAGGATGGGCAGCAACCTGTGTTTTAACAGACCTTTCAGATGACTCAGGTGTACGCTGAAGTTTGAGAGCCTCTGCTTTATCTAGCTTGAATTATGCCTGTGTTAGACGTGGATGTAGAGACCAATGTAAGTTTTTATACTCCTGTAGGGTCTTCCTCCTTTCCCTTCATTGCTTTGGGAGTCTGGAGAGAGTATATATTGTGGTGAACTGCAGACCTGTATGCCAGCTTTGTGGACTTCGTGGTGGCTGCCGTCAGCTGACTGCCTTGAATGACAACTACTAATTGTTGAGGTCCCGCGTGAGACGGATCCTTGAGCAGGAAGTCAGAGCGGGCATCCCAAGAACTGTTGATCAGAAGGAAAGCGAGTTTTGAGACATGGCCAAGCAATTATTCTTGTCTGGTTACTTCATGTTAAGTAATCCACTAGAGGAAAAAAAATATCTTTGAGTATATGACTTTGTATGTGAAATTGTGTGTTCGACTTTTTTATTATATGTACATAACATGAAATTTACCATTTTTTTAAGATTTTATTTATTTATTTGATGGAGAGGGAACACAAGCGGGGGGAGTGGGAGAGGGAGAAGCAGGAGCCTGATGCGGGGCTCAATCCCAGGACTCCGGGATCATGACCTGAGCCAAAGTCAGACACTTAACAACTGAGCCACCCAGGAGCCCCGAAATTTACCATTTTCAACTTTTTTAAGTGTACAGTTCAGTGGCATCAAGCACATTCACATTATTGTGCAACCATCACCACCATCCATCCCCAGAGCTTTTCCATCTCCCAAACTGAAATTCAGTACCTATTAAGCAATAACTACCCATTCCTCACTCTCCATAGCCCCAGATAACCACTCTTCTGACTTTCTTTCTCTATGAATTGACTACTTTAGGTTCCTCATGTAACTGGAATCATACAATTTTTGCCCTTTCGTGGCTGGCTTATTTCACTTAGCATAATGTCTTCAATATTCGTCTGTGTTGTAGCATATATCAGAATTTCATGCTTTTTAAAGGCTGAATGAAATTCCATTGTATGTATATACTGTATTTTGCTTATCCATTTACCTGAGGGTAATGTTTCGGTTTTTACCACTTGGCTATTGTGAACAATCTGCTATGAACCATAGTGTACAAACACCTGTTCAAGTCTTTGCTTTCAGTTCTTTTGGGTATGTACCTAGAATTGGGATTGCTAGATCATATGGTAATTCTGTTTACTTTCTTGAGGAAATGCCATATTATTTTCCACAGTGACTGTACCATTCCCACCAGCAATGCACAAGTGTTCCAATTTTTCCACATCCTCATCAACACTTTTTATTTTCAGGGTGTTTTTGTTTTGCTTTTTTTGTAATGGCTATCCTAATGCATAAAAAGTGTATCTTACTTGGTTTGTGTTTCCCTAATGTCCGGTGCTTATTGGTCATCTGTATTCTTCTTTGAAGAAATGTCTATTTATGTCTTTAGCCCATTGTTTTAATTAGGTGTTTTATTTTTGAGTTGTAGGAGCTCTTTATATATTCTGGATATTAATACCTTATCAGATACACAATTTGCAAGTATTTTCTCCCCTTCTGTGGGTTACCTTTTTACTTTGTTCAAACTGTCCTCTGATGCACAAAAGTTTTTAATTTTGATAAAGTCCAATCTATATGTTTTTTCTTTTGTTGCCTGTGCACTGAATGTGTAGATCACTTTGGGAATTATTGACATTTTACTTGATTATTTTGAGAGAGAGAGAATGGGGGAGGGGAGAATTATTAACATTTTAACAATTTTAACTCTTCCAATCTATTTAGTTGTTGAGTGTTTTTTTATCAGGAAAGGATGTTGAATTTTGTCAAGTATTTTTTCTGCATCAGTTGAGATTATCATGTGTTTTATTTCCCCTCTAATTCATTTTATGAAGCTAATATTACTCTGATATCAAAACTAGACAAATATAAAAAAGTACGGACTGATAACTCAAAAATATAGATACAAAATCCTTAACAAAATATTAGAAAATAGAATTAAGGAGTGCCTGAGTGGCTCAATCGTTAAGCGTTTGCCTTTGGCTCAGGTCATGGCCCCAGGGTCCTGGGATCGAGCCCCACAACAGGTTCCCTGCTTGGCAGGAAGACTGCTTCCTCTTCTCCCACTCCCCTCTACTTGTGTTCCCTCTCTCACTGTGTCTCTTTCTGTCAAATAAATAAATAAAATCTTAAAAAAAAAAGAAAATGGAATTAAGCAAGACATAAAAAGAATTATATACCATAACGAAATGGGGCTTATTCTAGGGTTCTATCTGCATCTGAAAATTAATCAAACTAATTCACCATATTAACAAGGTAAAGAAGAAAAACCACATGGTCGTATTAATCAATGTAGAAAAAGCATTTGACAAAATTTAGCATTTGACAAAATTTAACATCCATTCATAAAACTCTCAAAAAATAGGAAGAGAGGAGAACTTTCTCAGTGTGGTAAAGATAAGCCTACAGATAAAATCATACTTAATGGTGAAAGACTGAAAGCTTTCTCTGTAAGATGGGGAACAAGAACAGCGAAGGAAGTTATTGCAGAAAATAAAAGGCATACAGATCAACGAAGAAGAAATGAAAGTGTCCCTGTTTGCATATGACATAATTGTCTTCATAGAAAATCTCAAGGAATCAACAGAAAAACTAGAACTAATACACATGCTCGGCAAGGTTGCAGTATAACGGGAAAACATACAAAAATCAATTGTATTTCTGAATGCTATCAGTGAACACATGGATACCAAAACTTAAAATACAATACCGTTTAAGGTTGCTCCAAAAATATGAAACACTTGTGTGTGCTTCTAACAAAAAAAAGATGCAGAACTTGTATGCTGAAAATGACAACACTGATGAAAGAAATCAAGGATGATCTAAATACTTCTTTGGAGAGAAATTCTGTGATTAGAAGATTCTACATAGTGAAGATGTTGATTCTCCCGAAATTGAAATATAGGTTTAATGCAATCGTTATCAAAATCTCCATAATATTTTTGTAGATATAAGCAGCATTATTCTAAAGTTTATATGGAAAAACAAAGTAACTAGAAGAGCTAGAACAATTTTGAAGAAGAATACATACAATGGGGAAAGTCAGGCTATCTGATTTTAGGAGTTACTGTATATAGCCATAGTAATCGAGACTGTGGTGTTGGTAGAAGGATAGACACATAGATTAATGACACAGAATAGAGAACCCAGATAGATACCTACACAAATATGCCCAACTGATTTTCTACAAAGACACAAAAGCAATTCAACGGAGGAAAGATAGCTGTTTCAACAAATGGTGCTAAAGAAATTGCATACCCACTGGCAAAAATATGAGTTAATGGGGCACCTGGTGCCTCAGTTGGTTAAGCTGCTGCCTTTGGCTCAGGTCGTGATCCCAGGGTTCTGGGATGGAGACCTGCATAGGGCTCCCTGCTCAGCAGAGAGCCTGTTTCTCCCTCTCCCTCTGCCTGCCTCACTCCCTGCTTGTGCTCTCTCTCTCTGTCAAATAAATAAATAAAGTATTAAAAAAATATATGAGTTAAACAACAGCTAACAAATAATTAATAAAGAAAAACCAATCAAATTAGAAAATGGGCAAAAGAGGGATACCTGGATTACTCAGTTGGTTAAGTGTCTGACTCTTGATTTCGGCTCGGGTCATGATCACAGAGTCGTGAGATTGAGTCCCACATCAAGCTCCACACTGAGCAGGGAGCCTGCTTAAGATTCTCCCTCTCCCTCTACCCCTCCCCCCCCACTGATCTCTCTTTCTCTGTCTCTTGAAAGAAAGAAAGAAAGAAAGAAAGAAAGAAAGAAAGAAAGAAAGAAAGAAAGAAGGCAAAAGACACACTGAAGCATTTCAACAAATAGGATAATACAGATAGCAAGTAAGCACATGAAATAAATGTTCGGCATCATTAGCCATTAAAGAAGTGCAAATTAAAACCACAGTGAGTTATCACTATACAATTATCAGAATGGTTAAAATTAAAAAATAGTGAAAACCCCAATTATTGGCAAGGATGCTGAGAAGCTGGATCACTCATATTTTGCTGGTAGGAATGTAAAATGGCATAGTCACTCTGGAAAACAATTTGGTAGTTTCTTATAAATTTAACCATGCATTTACCATACAACCCCAATAGCACTTGGGTATTTTTTTGTCCTAGAGAAATGAAAGCTTTTGTTCACACAAAAACATATACACCAATGTTCCACGAAGCTGTATTTGTAATAACCAAAGACTGGAATCAGCCTATATGTTCTTCAAAGGGTGAATATTTAAACTGTAGTATGTCCAGGGGCACCTAGCTGGCTCAGTTGGTAGAGCATATGACTCTTGATCCCAGGGTCATGAGTTCAAGTCCCATGTTGGTTGTAGAGATTACTTTTTAAAAAAATGTTAAACTGTGGTACATCCATACTATGGAACACTCTTCAGCAATAAAAAGGACTGAATTATTGGTACATGTAACAAACTAGGGGGATCTCCAGACACTTAAGCTAAATGAAAAAAGCCAATTCCAAAAGATAACATACCATCTGATTCCATTTATATAACATTCTTGAACTGACAAAGTATAGAAATGTTGAGCAAATTAGTGATTACCCCAGGTTATGGAAGGAGCTGAATGCAAGACAGAAATGGATGTGGGTATAAAAGTGTAATAGGAGGGATCCCTGTAGTGATGGAAATGCTCTGTATCTAGATTGTATCACTGTCAGTATCCTGGTTGTGATATTGTATAATAGTTCTACAAGATGTTACCATTAGGAAAAATTAGATAAGGAACGCAGGGGACCTCTCAGTATTATTTCTTACAACTACATATGAATCTACAGTTATGAAAAGTTTAACAAGATTTTTCTAGGGGTGCCTAGGTGGCACAGTTGGTTGAGTGTCTAACTCTTGATTTCAGCTCAGGTCATTGTCTCATGGGTCATGGGATTGAGCCCCACATGGGACTTCTGGCTCAGTGGAGAGTCTGCTTTAAAGATTCTCTCCCTCTGCCCCTCCCCTGACTCATGTGCACTCTCTCTCTCTCTCTTTCTCTCTCTTTCTAAAATAAATATTTAAAAAATAAAAAATTTTTCTTCTATAAATGAATTCAGCAAAGTAGCAGGATACAGAGTCAAAACACAAAAATCAACTGCATTTCTATATATGAACAACAAACGATCTGTAAAGGAAATTATAAAAAACAGTTCCATTTACAATAGCATCAAAAACAACAAAATACTTAGGAATTCACTTAACCAAGGAGGTGAAAGATTTGTATAATGAGAACTATAAAACATTACTGAAAGAAATTAAAGAAGACTCAAATAAATAAATATATTTTTCATGTTCATGGATCGGAAGACGTCATATTGTTAAAATGTCATGCTACCCAGGCGCCTGGGTGGCTCAGTTGGTTAAGCGACTGCCTTCGGCTCAGGTCATGATCCTGGAGTCCCGGGATCGAGTCCCACATTGGGCTCCCTGCTCAGCAGGGAGTCTGCTTCTCCCTCTGACCCTCTTCCCTCTCGTGCTCTCTATCTCTCATTCTCTCTCTCTCAAATAAATAAATAAAATCTTTAAAAAAAAAGTCATGCTACCCAAAATGATCTACACATCAATGCAATCAAAATGCCAATGATGTTTTTTGCACAAACAGAAAAACACATCCTAAAATTCATATGAAATCTTAAGGGATCCCGAAGAGCCAAAATAATCTTTAAAAAGAATAAGAATCTGGAGGATTCACTTGCTGATTTCAAAATTTACTGCAAAGCTACAGTAATCAAAATAGTGTGAAATTGACATAAACACAAACATATAGACCAATGGAATATAATAGAGGGTCTAGAAATAAACCTTCACATATGCGGTCAAATGATTTTTGACAAGGGTGCCAAGATCATTCAATGTGGCAAGGACAGTATCTTCAACAAATAATTCTGTGAAAACTGGATATCCACAATGCAAAAGGTTGAAGTTGGGCCCTTACCTAACACCATATACAAAAATTAAATCAAAATGGATCAAGGACCTAAATGTAAGACCTAAAGCAATAAAACTTTTAGAAGAAAACATATGACAAAGCTTTAAGACATTGGATTTGGCAATGATTTCTTGGATATGACACCAAAAGCACAGGTAACAAGATAAAAATAGACAAATTGGATTCATAAAGATTAAAAAATTTTGTGCATCCAGGGCGCCTGGGTGGCTCAGTTGATGAAGCGGCTGCCTTCAGCTCAGGTCATGATCCCAGGGTCCTGGGATTGAGTCCCGCATCGGGCTCCCTGCTCAGTGGAGAGCCTGCTTCTCCCTCTCCCTCTGCCTGCCTCTCTGCCTACTTGTGCTCTCTCTCTCTATCTCTGTCAAATAAATAAATAAAATCTTAAAAAAAAATAAAAAAATAAAAAATTTTGTGCATCCAAAGACACTATCAACTGAGTAGAAAAGCAACCCGCAGAATGGGAGAAAATATATACAAATCATATGTCTGATAAAGGATTAATACCCAGAATATATATAAAACAAACTCAACAACAAAAAACAACTTGATTCAAAAATGGGCCAAGGACTTAGACATTTTTTCAAAGAAGATATGTGAATGGCCAATAAACACATGAAAAGATACTCAACATCACTAAGCATTAGGGAAACATAAGTCAAAATGCACTGAGATTCTACTTCACACCCATTAGGATGGCTACAATAAAAAAAAAGAGAGAGAAAACAACAAATAGTGACAAGAATGTGGAGAAATTGGAACGCTTGTGCACAGTTGGTGGGAATGTAAACCGATATGGCTGCTGTGGAAAACAGTATGGTCGTTTTTCAAAAAAAATTTTAAATTACCATACGGCTAAGCAATTCTGCTTCTGGGTATATACCCAATTGAATTGAAAGCAAGGTCTTGAAGAGATATTTGTAAACCCATGTTCATAGCAACATTACTCACAGTAGCTAAAACATGGAAACAACCTAAGTGTCCATCAACAGATGAAGGGATAAGCAAAAAGTGATAGATATGTACAATGGAATATTACTCAGCCTTAAAAAGGAAAGACATTCTGCATATGCTACAACCTGGACAAACCTTGAGGGCATTATATAAGTGAAATAAGCCAATCACAAAATGACAAATACTGTATGATTCCACTTATATGAGATATTTAGAGTAGTCAAAATCACAAAGACAGAAAGTATAATGGTGGTCGCCAAGGATTAGGGGGAGGGGAGAAGGAGAATTATTGTTTAGTAAGTAGAGAGTTTCCGTTCTACAAGATGAAAAGAGTTATGGAGATGGGGCTGCCATCTTGTGTCCCCTTGTGTGTGCACCTAATCTCAGCTGGTCTGCCCGAGACCCCCTGAGCGCCAACCCTATTCCCCCGCGCAGTCCCATTTCCGCTCCAACAAGATGAAAGAAACTATCCTGAACCAGGAGAATCTCACCAAACTGTAAGCACAAGTGCGCACTGGTGGGAAAGGAACTGCTTGCTGAAAGAAGAAGGTGGTTCATAGAACAGCTACAGCAGATGATAAAAAACTTCAGTTCTCCTTAAAGAAGTTAGGGGTAAACAATATCTCTGGTATTGAAGAAGTGACTATGTTCACAAACCAAGGAATGGTGATCCACTTTAACAACCCCAAAGTTAAGGCATCGCTGGCAGCAAACACTTTCACCATTACAGGCCATGCTGAGACAAAGCGGCTGACAGAAATGCTACCCAGTATCTTAAACCAACTTGGTGCAGACAGTCCGACTAGTTTAAGAAGACTGGCTGAAGCTCTGCCCAAACAATCTGTGGATGGAAAAGCACCACTTGCTACCGGAGAGCATGATGATGATGAAGTTCCAGATCTTGTGGAGAATTTTGATGAAGCTTCCAACAATGAAGCAAACTGAATTGAGTCAACTTCTGAAGAAGATAAAACTTGAAGAAGTTACTGGGAGCTGCTATTTTATATTATGACTGCTTTTTAAAATTTTGTTCATGGATCTGATAAAATCTAGATCTCTAATATTTTTAAGCCCACGCCCCTTGGACACTACAGCTCTTTTCAGTTTTTGCTTATACACAATTCATTCTTTGCAGCTAATTAAGCTGAAGAAGCCTGGGAATAAAGTTTGAAACAAGGTTAATAAAGTTCTTTGCTTAGGAAAAAAAAAGAGTTATGGAGATGGATGGTGGTGATGGTTGTACACAATATGAATGCATTAGTACCACTGAATTGTACCCTTAAAAATGGTTAAGATGGAGGGGGGACACCTGGGTGGCTCAGTCAGTTAAGCATCTGACTCTTGATCTCAGCTCAGGTGTTGATCCTAGGATTGTGAGTTCAGGCCCCGTTTTGGGCTCCATGCTGGGCGTGGGACCTACTTTAAAAAAATGGTTAAGACGGTAAAGTTTATGTTACGTGTATTTCACCACAATAAAAAAAAGAAAAGGGGCGCCTGGGTGGCTCAGTCTGTTAAGCGTCTGCCTTCGACTCAGGTCTTGATCCCAGGGTCCTGGGACCAAGCCCTGCATCAGGCTCCCTGCTCCACGGGGAGCCTGCTTCTCCCTCTCCCACTCCCCCTGCTTGTGTTCCCTCTCTCGCTGTGTCTCTGTCAAATAAATAAATAAAATCTTTAAAAATAAATAAATAAAAATATAGTATTTTCAAAAGCATCAGGAATAGCAGACAGCCTCCCCTCTGCTGTCCTGCCTGCTGCTCACTTTCAGTGTAGTCAATAAACTAATATCTCCTTTAAAAAGAAGCATCAGGAATATTAAATACATCTGTCATAGTATATATATACTATATGAATACATAAAGCCATAAAATATTATTGTGAGAAATTAAAGACCTTTTTTTAAAATTTTAAGTAGGCTCCATCTCCAACATGGGGCTCTAACTCACAACCCTGAGATTAAGAGTTGCATCCTCTACCTACTGAGCCAGCCAGGTGCCCCCAAATTAAAGCACTTCTGATTAAATGGAAGGATATACTATGTTTATGGATTGGAAACCTCAGTATTGTAAAGATTTCACTTATCAAACTGATCTATTGAGTCAATGCAATCCCAACCCAAAGTTCAATAAGTCTTTTTGAGAACTTGACAAGCTGATTCTAAAATGTACATGGAGGGGCGCCTGGATGGCTCAGTTGGTTAAGCGGCCAGCTCTTGATTTCTGCTCAGGTCATGATCTCGGGGTCCGGGGATCAAGCCCTGCATTGGGCTCTGCAGCCAGCAAGGAGTCTGCTTGAGGATTCTCTCTCTCCCTCTCCCTCTGCACCTCCTCCTGCTCTGTCTCATGCACGCACATTCTCTCTCTCTTTCTCTAAAATAAATAAATAAATCTTAAAAAAAAACACCCCAAAACAAAACAAAAAGTGTCCATGAAAATGCAAAGGGCCTAAAAGGAGCCCCAACAATCTTCAATAGAGGAAAGACTAGCCGTGCTGCCTGTCAAGACTTATATAAAGCTGCAGTTTTGAAAGTGAAATATGGAAAGACAAAAAATAATCAATAGAATTGAATAGAGAGCCCAGAAACAGACGCCCATATATCCAGACACTTGATACATGACAAAGTTGACTCTAAAGAGAAGAGGAAAAACGACTAATTTTTTCAGTAAATGGTGCCGAGACAATCAGATATTATTTTCTAAAGAAAGAAATAAAGATACAAAATTAAAAACCAAACCAAAACTTGACCCAAGTTCACACTATTAAAAAAAAAATTCCAGTGGATGGTAGTTTTATTTTTTTTTAAGATTTTATTTATTTACTTGACAGAGAGAGAGAGAAGAGAGCACAAGGAGGGGGAGCAGCAGAGGGAGAGGGAGAAGCGGGCTCCCGCTGAGCAGGGAGCCTGACGCGGGACTGGATCCCAGGACCCTGGGATCATGACCTGAGCCGAGGGCAGGCGCTTAACCGACTGAGCCACCCAGGCGTCCCAAAGTAGATGGGGTAGTTTTCAATGTCAACAGCAAAACAATAAAGTTCCTGGGTGATAATATAGGGGAAATCTTCATAACCTTTTTACAGTAAAAGACTTTTCTTTTCCAAATAGGATGCAAATAACACTAATTGTAAAGAGAATGATAAATTGGACTACATTAAAATCAATGCTTACAAGTCAATAAGAAAAAGGTAAACAACCCAAAAGAAAAATAGGCAAGAGACTTAAATAGGACTTCACAAAAGCAGCTACCCAAATAGCCAGTAAACATATAAAAATGTGCTTAGTGTCTTTAGTGAATAGGGAAATGCAAAGTAAACCTACCTTTCTTTTTCCCTCCCTCCCTCCCTCCCTCCCTTCCTCCCTTCCTCCCTCCCTTCTTTCCCAGATTCAGTCCTGCTGAGGAATTATTACAGAGCAACAATAAAAAGAGATTACTCCTCACCAGGAATACTGTGGTAGTATCCTCTTGCTGGTATCCTCACATCAACTATTGTAAATCTTCAAGCCCTTCTCCACAGTGAATGCTACCTGGCAATTATCAGCTGGAATGACCTTTTCAAAACATACATTTCATTATGGCTCTTTGACTTAAATCCTTCCACAAAGACTGGTTAAGTAAATTCTAGGCTATCTCCATAAAATGAAGTATTCTGTGGTCACTAAAGAGAATGAGGTAGAGGGCACCTGGGTGGCTCAGTCGGTTAAGAGCCTGCCTTCTGCTCAGGTCATGATCCCAGGGTCCTGGGATCGAGCCCCACATCAGGCTCCTGCTGAGCAGGGAGTCTGCTTCTCCCTCTCCCTCTGCCTGCCGCTCTGCCTACTTGTGCTCTCTCTTTCTGTCAAATAAATAAACAAAATTAAAAAAAAATAGAATGAGGTAGAGCTCTTTGTACTAATATAAAATAACCTCAAAGAATTATTGTTAAGTCAAAAACAAGGTGCAGAACAGCATGTTTAAAAATGGGTAGGGGGTTCCTGGGTGGCTCAGTCAGTCAGTTAAATGTCTAACTCTTGATTTCGCCTCAGGTCATGATCTCTTCAGATTTAACATTAAGTTTCCCTCCCTCTCCCTCTGCCCTCCCCCCCCACCCTCTCTAAAAATAAAATAAAATAAAAATAAAAATGGGTAGAGGAATAGATACAGTGGAATGTCATCACATATTCACTTAAGTTACTCAAAATCAACTAAAGCATATAGGTAGAAAGCCATTTTTCCCATGTTGTGAGGATATACTTCATCCTGTAACAGTCTATGGAACTAGCATCCAAATAATTTTAAGGGTTTTATTGACATTTATAAAGAAGAATTATGCATAATACAGGAGGCCAGCCAAGTGAACAGTAGTGGTTTTCTTAACCATTGTGTAGGACTATTTGTTTTAAGAGGGTGTCACACACATTGCAGGATTTTTAATATATTTGGCCCTCACCCACGACATGCCAGAGTTCCTGAGTTATTGGGTCAAGCAAAGAACCACCCTTAAAGATCTTCAAACAGAAGTGGGTGGGACAGGGGTTGGGATCATTACTGTCTCAAGTTGGGAACATAAGAGGAAAAAAAGAAGAAATAATATAAGGTCACAAGAAAGCTGAGTGGAGAAGTAGAGGTCTTGGGATTGATTATACAGAAGTGTGTATGCTGTATTTGATTAAAGAATTTAAGGACTTTTCAAAGATGAGTTTGACCCTAAGCAAGGCAGAAAAGCAGTTTGACCCCCGCCCCCTAGGGTGGGGGCACTCGAGTTTTATCTGGGCTTTAAGTTAGGCTCTCAGTTGCCAACACCAAGGAGCTGCCAGGAAATGTCCATGTGCCTACAGGATTCATCAGTCTTCTGTGAGCCTCACCCTGAAGTGTTCTCCTGGCACTTGCCCTGTTTCCCCAGTGCCAGTCTGTCCCTCTTCCCTTCCAGAAAAGGGGAAGGGGAAATAGCCTTGAGGGGGAGACCAGCCCTGAGGAGGAAATAGGGTACTGATTTAAGAATTCTGATTTGATGCAATGTGTTACTGGATTAGACTAAGGAGACCCAGAATGAATTCAGCATGAACTGTTTTGCAACTGTTACAACTGTGAAAAGTCACATAGACTTACCCCCCCAAAGGGGCTTGCTGGGATAGCGTTTCTCAGAAAGATTTTGCAGGTAGCCAGCATTGGTCTGGGACTTCATAGATAGACTGGATTGTGCCCAGTTTTGGTTACCACATTTTTAAAAAGATGGAGCTAAGTTTAGGAGCCCACAGAAGGTAATCAAAATGATCAAAAGCAGGCACACTCTCAGCCCTAAGATTGGCATTGACATTTTCTCTGGAGCCCAGCCCAGGGGCGTTTGAAGTTTTCAGTAGCAATACTGCAAAAGACCACAAGATGGCAAAAGAGCTCTAAAATGCCTTTTTTTTTTTTAATAGATTTGGGAAAGGCGGTTCAGATCAGATGTTTCCTGATGAAAACAAGGACAAGAAAGTTTAAGAATGTCTATATTTCTTTTCTTTTTTTTTTTTAAAGATTTTATTTAGGGCGCCTGAGTGGCTCAGTTGGTTAAGCGACTGCCTTCGGCTCAGATCATGATGGTGGATTCCCGGGATCGAGTCCCGCATCGGACTCCCTGCTCAGCAGGGAGTCTGCTTCTCCCTCGGACCCTACCCCCTCTCATGCTGTCTCTCTCTTTCTCATTCTCTCTCTCAATCTCAAAATAAAATCTTTTTTTAAGATTTTATTTATTTATTTAACAGAGAGAGAGAGAGAGAGAGACAGTGAGAGAGGGAACACAAGCAGGGGGAGTGGCCTGAGACTCCGGGATCATGACCTGAGCTGAAGTCAGACGCTTAACCGACTGAGCCACCCAGGTGCCCCAAGAATGTCTATATTTCAGAGCTTATATGATCAAAATACTTGCTCTGGCAAGTTTTTGCAACACTTGCTTATAAAACGAATAAGGTCTTGAGGATCTAATGTAAAACATGGTGACTGTAGTTGATAGCACTGTATTGTATCATTGAAACTTGCCAAGAGTTAAACTTAATAAATGTTCTCATCAAAAAATGTATATATGTAAAAAAGTGTATATAGGGCGCCTGGGTGGCTCAGTTGGTTAAGCGACTGCCTTCGGCTCAGGTCATGATCCCGGAGTCTTGGGATTGAGTCCCGCATCGGGCTTCCTGCTTGGTGAGGAGCCTGCTTCTCCCTCTGACCCTCTCCCCTCTCATGTACTCTCTCTCTCTCATTCTCGCTCTCTCAAATAAATAAATCTTTAAAAAAAAGTGTATATATGTGTATGTGTATCGTGTGTGTGTGTATAATAACACATCCATCACGCATATATATATAAAGCTATATGTTAAGATGTCAGTATCACAAGCATATGGACTCAGCCAGGGACACTGTGTAACTACTTGGAACAGAACCCATTTACTAAACTGCACTGGTCATGCAGCACAAGCAAAAAATAAACCTCTGTTGTGTTAATCTAAAAAAAAAATAGCTAGCAACATAACCAGATGGAAGAAATCCTTTCACAATTTTTTAAAATTTTATTTATTTATTTATTTGAGAGAGTGAGAGAGCCCATGAGAGGGGGGAGGGTCAGAGGGAGAAACAGACTTCCTGCTGAGCAGGGAGCCTGATGCGGGACTTGATCCCTGGACTCCAGGATCATGACCTGAGCTGAAGGCAGTCGCTTAACCAACTGAGCCACCCAGGTGCCCAATCCTTTCACAATTTATATGTATATCAAATCATCATGATGTATAAATATCTTACAATTTTATTCATAATAAAAATAAAGCTCTCACTAGAATTTAAATAAAAATCTGAAAAGGAAAAAAGCTAAAAAAATAAAGCTGAAAAAAGCAATATTGGTAGATGAGTTAAAGATTTCTCAGATTTGTCAGATACTTAACAGATATCAATATTGCCTCCTTAGCTTTCTGTCTTTTTTTTCTTTTTTCTGACTTCTGTCCTTCTGTCTCCTCCCACCAAGACATTATAGTATGAGGAAAGCAATATAATGTGATTAAGGGTGTGGGTTATGGAGCCCTATTGCTTGAGTTCACATAGAGGCCACCAGTTATTAACTATGTGACATTCAGCAAATTACTTAACTCTGGGTCTTGGTTCCTTTTTCCATGGAATGAGGACTATAACATTGTCTACTTCATTGAATTATTCTCAGGATTAAATGAATAATGTATATAAAATCTCTCAGAACAATGCCTGACAGATAAAATTGTTAAATTTTTATGGAATTCAAGTTTAAATTTTTTTCTATTAATTTACAGAATTACCTTGTTTTAACTTGTTAAGCAGATGAGTGAACTGTTTGAGGATTTTCTCTTGTTAAAAAACAAAAACAAAAACATCCAAATCAAATTTAGGTGCTTTTGGTGGAGATGGTATTTTATAAACTTTTTTTTCTGTCAGTCATGTTTTCCTATTTCCCACCCTTAGTCACTGAAAAGAAGATGACAGGGATTGTATTTACTTATACAGTGGATTTTTATTAAAGGATGTAGGGTTGTTATATTCCCAGAAAATGAGATAAGAAAAAAAAACAACCCAGATTCAAGCAGGAAAGATTTTGATTTTTTAGATATTTTCTGTCTGAATAGAAGAAAGACCTTTTCAACAATCCAGAAGCTTTTATTTTAAAGGATACTGTGTTTCAATAATCCAGAAAGGATTATTAATATTTTAAAGGATACTGTGTTTTACTTACCTAACCATTTCAGGATCATATTAAACTATCTACCAAGGAAATTTGACCCTTGTATATTCACTGTTCAGAAAACAAAACTTTTGGGGCTCCTGGATGGCTCAGTCGGTTAAGTGTCTGCCTTTAGCTCAGGTCATGATCCCCGAGTCTCGGGGATCACCCCAGGTCATGATCCCAGAGTCCTGGGATCAAGCCCCAGGTTCGGCTCTCGCTCAGTGGGGAGCCTGCTTCTCCCTCGCCCTCTGCCTGCTTGTGCAAGCTCTCTCTTTGTCAAATAAATAGATAAAGTCTTTATAAAAAAAAAGAAAACAAAACTTTTTAGGTAAAATACTTAAACTATCCAAAAGATATTGTATATATTCATATATTTTTTAATATAAAATTTATTTTACTATAACGTGGAGCTTCAACTCACAACCCTGAGATCATGACCTGAGCTGAGATCAAGAGTGGAACACTTACCCAACTAAGCCGCCCAGGTGTCCTCCAATTAACCTCTAGAGTTCTGATTCTCTAGAAAAGTTGAGGAGGAAGATGTCTTTTTCTTAGGCTTCTGCGATGTCACTGTTCCTTGTACTTTTTTCTTTCTGTGATTACTACTTAATCTCTTATTGGTTTTTGTTTGTCTGCTTTACCCTTCAGTGTTAGTGTGCATAAAATTCTGTCCTTGCCCCCTGATAGCTGCATGGTAGGCTCCTTCACCTCCTTCAGGCCTTTATTGAATTGTGAGGCCTTCCTAGTCCATCCCTTTGTTTGTTCATTTAATTATTTATTAAAATTTTTTTATTTTTAAGTAATCTCTACATTCAACGTGGGGCTCCACTTTACAATCCCAAGATCAAGACTTG
This sequence comes from Eumetopias jubatus, assembly GCF_037043125.1. Classification (NCBI taxonomy): domain Eukaryota; kingdom Metazoa; phylum Chordata; class Mammalia; order Carnivora; family Otariidae; genus Eumetopias; species Eumetopias jubatus. The sequence goes on along the minus strand of NW_028274815.1, from coordinate 51,942,035 downwards.
CACGCTGTACTGACTGAGCTAGCCAGGAGCCCCTGAGTCTATCCCCTTGAAAATTTGATGTGCCTCTCTCCCACTCCTTCTCCCCTTTCACTGCTTCATTTTTCTCCAGAGCCCTTATTAGCACTGCCTTTCTCCAGCGGAAGCTAACTCCACAAGGACAGGGATTTTGTATGTCTTGTTCACTGTTGTGTCCCTAGAGCTTAGAGGGTAATTGGTGTGCACTAGACTTTAATAAATATTCATTGTCTGAACGGAATGAATCTCATTGAGGTTTCATTTTCATTTTCTTGATAATTAATGAGATTGAGCAGGTTTCTATTGGCTATTTATACTTGCCCATCTGTGAAATGCCTCACCATATCTTTTGCTCAATTTTTTTTAAGATTTTATTTATTTATTTATTTATTTGATAGAGAGCACAAGTAGGCAAAGAGGCAGGCAGAGGGAGAGAGAGAGAGAGAGAGAGAGAAGCAGGCTCCCCACTGAGCAGGGAGCCCAATGTGGGGCTCGATCCCAGGACTCTGGGATCATGACCTGAGCCGAAGGCAGCCACTCAACTGACTGAGCCACCCAGGAGCCCCTCTTTTGCTCATTTTTCTTTTCTTTTTTTTTTTTAAAAGATTTTATTTATTTATTTGAGAGAGAGCACGAGAGGGAAGAGGGTCAGAGGGAGAAGCAGACTCCCCGCCGAGCAGAGAGCCCGACGCGGGACTCAATCCCGGGACTCCAGGATCATGACCTGAGCCGAAGGCAGTCGCTTAACCGGCTGAGCCACCCAGGCGCCCCTCTTTTGCTCATTTTTCTATTGGGTCATTTAACATTTCTTTGGTTTTCAGGAATTCTTTATAAATCCAGATTGTAAGCCTCTGTTAGTTACTTGTAAAATAAATATTCTTCCACTTTGTGACTTAATTTTTAACTTTTTAAAATTGATATCTTTTAATAAACAGTTTTAATTCTAAGTAGTGAAGTTCATTAATATTTCCTTTTATGGTTTGTGTTGTTTGTTGTGTAAGGAATTCTTTCCTATCCTGAGGGTGTAGAAGCATTTACCTACGTTTTTTGTAAAAGTTTTAATGCTTTGCTTCTCACCTTTTTTTTTTAAGATTTTATTTATTTATTTATTTGATAGAGAGAGAGAGAGAGAGACAGCGAGACAGCGAGAGAGGGAACACAGGCAGGGGGAGTGGGAGAGGGAGAAGCAGGCTCCCCGCTGAGCAAGGAGCCCGATGTGGGGTTCGATCCCAGGACCCGGGATCATGACCTGAGCCCAAGGCAGACGCTTAACCAGGTGCCCCTGCTTTTCACTTTCAAGTATCTAATGTATCTGAATGGATTTGGGGGTATGTTGTGAGGTGGGAGTCCATTTGTTTTTTCCATTTGGAAAGCCATCCTTTCCGCTGCTGATCTGCATGCCACCTCTGTTTTATATAAATATAAATTGATGTATAGATCTATATATACTTTCTGTCTATATTTCTATAGTTTCTATAAATGCTTAGGTCTTTTTCTGAACTCTCTTTTTTTGTCCTATTAGTTTTTTGTTTATTTCTGCATAATGCCACACTTTTTTTTTTTAAACATATTACTAACTTTTAATGCCTCTTGATACCTGGTGGGGCAGTTCTCCCCTTCTTATTCTTCTTCCTTAGTAGAGTCCTAACTATGCTTGGCTCCTCATTATTCCATATAGATTTTAGAATTAGCTTATCAGATTGTAAAAAATGTGCAGTTGAGGTTTTGATTGAAATTCAGTTGAATTTATACATGTCTTTAGGGCAGAATTGCTATATATATGGTATTGAATATTACTATCTATGAACATAGTATATAGCTCACATTTATTTAGATGTTCTTTAGTATCTTTCAGTAAAGTTATATTATTTTGTCCACATGGAATCTTGAGATCTAGAGTCCCATGCTCTACCAAGTGAGCCAACCAGGCACCCTGTTAAACTATCTTGTTAATTCTAGTTATTTATCTGCAGATTCCTTGGAGTTTTCTGTGTACATCGTCATATCATCTTCAAAGAGTGAAAATTCTATTTCTTTTTAAGCTTTATACCATTTTTGTTGGTCTTAACTCATTAGCTAGGACCTCCAGTGTAATGCCAAGAAAAAGCAGGAGTAATGGGTATAGTGGGTTGAATAGTGTCCCTCAAAATTCATGGCCACTGGTAACTTTAGAATGTGACCTTATTTGGAAATTGGGTCTTTGCAGCCGTAACTAAGAAACGAGATGAGGGCGCCTGGGTGGCTCAGATGGTTAAGCGTCTGCCTTCGGCTCAGGTCATGATCCCAGGGTCCTGGGATCGAGTCCTGCATCAGGCTCCCTGGTCCTTGGGAGCCTGCTTCTCCCTCTGCTTCTCTCTCTCTCTCTCTCTCTCTCTCTCTCCCCCTCTGTCTCTCATGAATAAATAAATAAAATCTTTAAAAAAAAATGAAACGAGATGAGATTAGACTGGATTAGGGTGGGCCCTAAATCTAATGAAGGCCTTCTGAGAAGAGGCAGAAAAGGACACAGATTGACACAAAAAGAAGGGGATGTAAAGGTAGAGGAGGAGATTGTAGTAATGCATCTACAAACCAAGAGGCAGATGCAGAGGCAGAGGAAGCCAGATGCCCGACTGGATCCCAGGACCCTGGGATCATGACGTGAGCCAAAGGCGGACACTTAACTGACTGAGCCACCCAGGTGCCCCCTTTTGTTTTTTGTTTTTTTTTAAGATTTTATTTACTTGGTAGTATTTTTATTGGTTGGATGTACCATAGCTTATTTAACTAATTCCTTATCGGTGGATAATGTAGGATGTTCCAATGTTTTCTGATTACAAATAGTGTTCAGTGAATAATCTGGAATGTTTGTATAATTATGAGTACATCTACAGGATAAATCCCTAGTAGTGGAATTGCTGTTTCAAAGAGCATGTGTTTTTGTAAATTTGACAGATATTTGCCAAATTGCCTTCCATAGAGATCACAACAATTTACATTCCACATAGAAATAGGTCATGATCTCAGGGTCCTGGGATGGAGCCCCGCATTGGGCTCCCACACCTGCTTCTCCCTCTCCCACTCCCCCTGCTTATGTTCCGTCTCTTGCTGTGTCTCTCTCTGCCAAATAAATAAATGAAATCTTTAAAAAAAAATGCTGATTACCCACACTCTAACCAACATAGTCATACTATTTGATCTATGCTAATCTGATGGGGGGATATAGTATCTCTGTAGTTTCAATTTACATTTTCTTATGAGTTAAGTTGAATATTGTTGCATGTTTAATAGCCCTTTGTACTTCTTTCATTGTCATATCTTTTGCCCATTTTACTATTGAGTTCTTTTTCCTTATTGATTTACAGGTCCTAGATAGGGGAACAAGTTCTTTGTAATATGAGTTATAAATATTTTCCTAGAAAAATTAACTTTAATAATAATGTACTTTAAAAGTATTTTACAATTTCTTGGGTGCCTGGGTGGCTCAGTCGGTTGGGCAACTGCCTTCGGCTCAGGTCATGATCCTGGAGTTCCGGGATTGAGTCCTGCATCGGGCTCCCTGCACAGCGGGGAGTCTGCTTCTCCCTCTGACCCTCTTCCCTCTCGTGCTCTCTCTCATTCTCTCTTTCTCAAATAAATAAATAAAATCTTTAAAAAAAAGTATTTTAAAATTTCTTTAATAATGTTTTTGACACTTTCTGATTTTGTTATTTTTTTGGTAAATCATTTCTTTTCTTAGGGCTTGTATGTAGTTGTGATAAGTGCCAGGGGTCCTAGGCCATAAAAAAATACAAATTCAGTATGCCCAAGGATTATATTTTCAAAGAATCCTTAAGTGACTTTGGCAATGTTTAGTCAAAATTTGAGGGCTCTTAATATAATCTTTGTGTAACCCTGACTTAATAAGAAATGTTTTCACCTTTTTTTCACTTAAGAGTTATCAACATCTTTTTTGTAAGTGTGGGGGGAAAAAACCACTTTACAGAATGATCTGTGGCTTTATAAAGTGAAGATATTTATAAGCAAAAGAAAGAAATCATATACATCCTAAATTTCAGGTAAAGTTTTAAATAGGCCTCTTTGTTAAGCTCCTTCACGCAATTTAACTGTTTTAGTCTTCGCCTCTGTCTTGGGGCATTTCTGAGGTGGGAAGGCACTGCTTATCTTCCCCTTGTCCCTCGTGTGCATTTCAGCTGGCTCATTATGATGTGGTATTCACCTCTGTCCAACCTAGAATCGGTTGGGGTGAAGCAGGAGGAGGCATGAGGGACATTGGCCCTTCAGACTGTCCCAATTCTTTGGGTCTTCCTGGACCTGGGTCAGATCTCCCATTGTGTCTCCTTTACATTAGCTTGAGGCAGAACTTTTGGCTTTTGTAACCTACTAAGGTTAGTAATTATCTGACCCACACCCATTTTGAGATCACTATCTCTGGGCAATAAAGAGATTTCTTTGCAAGGCTCTAGGGTATTTTTTATTTGTTTTCAGATGGACAGTTTTGACTGAAGCTTATTCTTTCTTTTTTTTTCTTTTGGTGTACAGTTCTTTGTTTTTGGTTTTTTTTTAGATTTTTAAAAATTTTATTTATCTGAGAGAGAGAGAGAGAGCAAGAGAGTGAGTATAAGTAGGCACAGCGGCAGGTAGAGGGAGAGGGGAAGCAGGCTCCCCAAGGAGCAGGGAGCCCAATGTGGGGCTCAATCCCAGGATCCCAGAATCACGACTCCAGCCGAAGGCAGACGCCTAACCAACTGAGCCACTCAGGCGCCCCAGTTCTTTGTATTTTAACTCATTTATAGATTTGTATAACCACTGCCATAATCAGAATAAAGAATAGTTTTATATTCCCAAAACACCCCCTGTGTTAACCCTTTATAGTCACACTTGCCCTTCAACTATAACTCCTGACAACTACTGATCTACTCTCCATCACTACAGTTTTGTGGTTTTGAGAATGTTATATAAATGAAATCACATGGAATGTAACCTCTTGAGACCAGATTCTTTCACCCAACATGTTTTGAGATTCATCCAAGTTGTAGCATGTATCAGTAACATGTTCCTTTTTTAAAAATATGTTCCTTTTTATTGCTGACTAGTGTTCATTGTATGGATGTAACAAAATTTGTTTACCCATTTACCGTTCCAAGGACATTTGGTTGTGTCCAGTTTGGGACTATTACAAATAAACCTGCTATGACATCTGTGTATAGGTTTTTGTGTCAGTATAAATTTTTGTTACTCTAGGGTAGATTCTCAGAAGTGGGATTGTAGGTTTATATAGAAAATACTTGTTTAACTTTATAAGAAAGTGACAAACCGTTTTCTAGAATGGCTGTACCATTTTAGATTCCCACCAGCAATGTATCATATTACCTTTCTGCCTTTGCCACAGCTAATTAAATTAGGATAAGTGTCTTAGCTAAAAGGTACATTATATTAGCCAGACCAGTGACTTATGAATGAACTAGTATGAGAACTCTGCCAAAAAAGGGACCAGGGGACCCAGGCAAACCTGAATTCAAGACTCTCAGAAAAAAGAGAAGCAGAGGGGAGCCTGGGTGGCTCAGTCGTCATGCGTCTGCCTTCGGCTCAGGTCATGATCCCAGGGTCCTGGGATCGAGCCCCGCATCGGGCTCCCTGTTCCACTGGAAGCCTGCTTCTCCTTCTCCCACTCCCTCTGCTTGTGTTCCCTCTCTCTGTGTGTCTCCCTCTGTCAAATAAATAAAAGAAAAGAAAAGAAAAAAAGAAAAAAGAAAGCAGAAGCCAAGATTAGAGGAGAAGCAGAAACCTAGAAATACAGATTCATCTGTATGGTAGACTTATTTAAATAGAGTACAACACTTGCCTATTTCAGAGGGAATGAGGACATGACAAAGTCAGCAGTACTGCTGTTGGGTCATGAATGATGAGAAGTTCATATTCTATTGCTCTTTGTGACCTGGCTTTCCAGAAGCTGAGCTGGAGACTCTACCTTTTTTTTTTTCTGTGTAGCTTTAAAATAAACTATCATAAGTAATGGAAGGAACCTTTATTTTTTTATTTTTTTTAAGATTTTATTCATTTGTCAGAGAGAGAGAGAGAGAGAGAGCACAAGCAGGGGGAGTGGGAGAAGGAGAAGCAGGCTTCCCGCTGAGCAAGGAGCCCGATGCAAGACTCGATCCCAGAACCCTGGGATCATGACCTGAGCTGAAGGCAGACGCTTAACCAACGGAGCCACGCAGGCATCCCTGGAAAGAATCTTTAATATAAAAGCTTTATTGAGGGCGCCTGGGTGGCTCCGTTGGTTAAGCGACTGCCTTCAGCTCAGGTCATGATCCTGGAGTCCCGGGATCAAGTCCCGCATCAGGCTCCTTGCTCAGCGAGGAGCCTGCTTCTCCCTCTAACCCCCCCCCCCATGTACTCTCTCTCTCTCTCTCTCATTCTCACTCTCTCAAAATAAATAAATAAATCTTTAAAAATAAATAAATAAATAAAAGCTTTATTAAGATATAATTCATATACCATACAGTTCATCCATTGAAAGTGTACCATTCGGTGGTTTATAGTATATTCACAGAGTTCTATGCAGCCATCACCACAATTAATATTAGAAACATTTTCATCAGTCTAAAAAGAAACTCCATACCCCTAGTCAAACAAACTTTCTTATCATGGGGACCAGGTGCAGTTCCTGATTATTCCTAACAGGTTTCCATTCCCTGCAAGTCCATGAAAGTATTCAAACAAAATAATCACAACTTATCGCAGGAGCCAGGTATCAACCCACTCTACTGAAATTACAAAGCCTCCCACATGTGACTGTTCACTCTGTTTCTGCGTATGACTCTCACAGGGCCCTATGTGATGTGTGATTGTCCACCTCCCCCAGGTTGTAAGTATATGTGACAAGAAACTGCTAGCAATCTCATATTTTCAGTGTTGGGTGTCATGTGTTCATCCATGCCAATAATCCTAGAGTGGGAGTCCCACTCTCACTTAATGGGGTGATTAGGAAGAAACTAAAACAAGGTATTTAATAGCAGATTTGAGCAAGCGGAAGAAAGAATCAACACACTTATAAATAGTTAATTGAGGGGCAACTGGGTGGCTCAGTCTGTTAAGTGTCTGCCTTTGGCTCAGGTTATGATCCCGGGGTCCTGGGATCAAGCCCCACATTGGGCTCCCAGCTCAGCAGGGAGTCTGCTTCTCCCTCTCCTTCTGCCTCTCTCCCGCTTGTGCTCTCTTTCTCTGTCAAATGAATAAATAAAATGTTTAGAAAAAAAAAAAGAGATCCATACACAGACACTAGTCAAATTGTTAGAAGACAAAGAATCTTGAAGGTGGAAAGAGAGAAGGAGCTTATCTTGTACAAGAGAGCCCCAGTAACAGTGACAACTGATTTCTCTCCAGAAATCATGTTGGCCAGAAGGCAATGGAATGACATATTTAAAGTGCTAAAAGAAAAAAAAAAGTGTCAACCAAAAATTCTATGTCTGGTAAAACTATCCTTCAAAAATGAAAGAGAACCCCACTCCTTTGACCTCTGTTGTAGCCATGGCCACCACCTTCCTGGAAGAGAAGAAGTGGGAGAGGAGCTTATGTTGTCTGTCACCCAAGTCTTCTCGCTGTGCTGCCCCCAGAGTGTAAGATGTTTATCTGTGCCAAGCTTGCCTGCACCCCGGCTCTGATCCAAGCTGGATCGAAAATTGCATCCAGACCCATTGCCGCATCAATGCTATCTTGATAGAAGAGGGCTCTATAGTATTTAATGGGGGCAGAGCATGGTGTGATTTAGCTAATCCAGTGGGATTTTCAGACCAGTGCAATCAGCAGAGACATTGATGCTGCTGCCTATTTTATTGGTACAGGTGTTGCAACAATAGCAGTGGAAGTTTCTGGTGCTGGTATTGGACTAGTCTTTGGCAGCCTTCTCATTGGTTAGGCCAGAACCCCTTCACTGAATCAGCAGCTGTTCTCATATGCTATCCTTGGAGTTATCTTGTCTGAAGCTTTTGTTTGATGGTTGCTTTCTTTCTTTTTTCTTTTTTAAATTCAGTTAGCCAACATACAGTACATCATTGGCTTCAGATGTAGTGTTTAATAATTTAACAGTTGTTTATAACACCCAGTGCTCATCACATCATGTGCCCTCCTTAATGCCCATCACCCTGATGGTACGCTTTCTTAATTTTGTTTTCTACGTAACAGAAATTACTGCTTGAAATGTTGTTATTTAAATTAATTATGGATGTAATTCTGTGTATTTTACTGTGACTCGGAAACATATAGTGTTGGTGTCATGGAAGTGCACATTACAAGTTTCTTCCACTATCTGAAAGTAGAACAGTCCTATGAAAGATTTCTTAAGCCAAAATGGTATAATGTGAAGAGTATCCCCCATATTCTGAAAATTGTGTTATACCACTTTGTTTTTACAAAAGACCTATATTAGTCCCTGTTTTAGCTGATTTTTTTCTTCTGCTAGTTCAAATCTATTGTTAAACCCTTCTAGTGAAGTTGTCATTTCAGTTATTGTATTTTTTACTTCCATAACGTCCATGTGGTTCTTTAAAAAAATTATTCCTCGGGCACCTGGGTGGCTCAGTTGGTTAAGCGACTGCCTTCGGCTCAGGTCATGATCCTGGAATCCCGGGATCGAATCCCGTATCGGACTCCCTGCTCAGCGGGGAGTCTGCTTCTCCCTCTGACCCTCTTCCCTCTCGTGCTTTCTATCTCTCCTTCTCTCTCTCTCTCTAATAAATAAATAAATTCTTAAAAAAAAATTATTCCTCTATCTTTATTGACATTCTTTATTTGTTGCAACATGTCATACGTTTACTTATGTCTTTGAGCACGGTTCCCTTTATTTAGTTCTTCCAGTATATTTCTAATAATTATTATGAAGTCTTTATATGTTAAATCCAATATCTGGGCCTTCTCACAGTCAGTTTCTGTTGTCTATCTTTTTTTCTTGTGTATGAGTCACACCTTCTTGTTTCTTTGTGCATCTTGTAATTTTTTTGTTGTTAAAAACTGGACATTTTAGGTACTATATGGTAGCAAATCTAGATCCTGATTATCCCTTTCTCCTGGGACTTGTTTTTGTTGTTGTTTGCTTATTTATTTGTTTAGTAACTTAACTGAACTATTTTAGTGAAGTATATTGCCCCTTCAATGTGCAGGGTTCTTGCTCCTTAGAGACTGTTCTTGCTCCTTAGAGACTGCAGCCTTGGATGCACACAGGTTACTCTTGGACGACAGTGTTTTAGCAGCACTCTTTGACAGTCTCTTTTCCTGATCTCTCTGTTATGCTGTCTGCTTCTGTCAGTACTTAAAATTCCTTCCTTTTGGGGCTTCTCAATAGCCTGTTTGTATGTTCTCATGAACCTGTCTTTTCCTAGTGTAAGTCATCCAAAAAAAAAAAAAAAAAAGAAGGGAAAGTCAGGTGGAAGCTATCCTTGTTATGACTTAGCCTTAGAAGTGACATAGCATTCCTTCCACCACATTCTATTCATTAGAAACAATAGGCTAAATCCCACCTGCTTTCCGTGAGTGTGGAATTAGGCTTTACCTTGTGAAGTGAATCCTATCAAAGAATCTGTAGACATATTTAGAAACTACCTTAACAAGAAGAGACAAACTGAGTTCTAGATACCATTATACGAGGCTTTGATAAAAACTCAGAAAAATAACTGCTTCTTTTTTTGAGTTAGTTTCTGAACTCCTCTCTAAATGATACATGGGTACACCTTATAGTCTGTCACCAAAGAGGCAAAATCCAAGGATCAGTAAGAACCAAGTTTTGTTGATGATACTCATTAGCAGGGCATGATACAGCTCTGGGAATTCTCAAACTTTCATCACGGACCTGTGTCTATTCCAGTCATTAGATTTGGATTCTAAGGACATATGGAGGGCAATTATTACCCCCAAATCCTATTTTTTACTACTTTTGTACTTGAGATGAAATGGTGATGAGATCCTTTGTGTCATTGAGACAAAGCCCCCGGGATGTTAAATCACAGGAAAAGGTTCGTGATGACTCTTCTTTTTTTCTAATCCTTTCAGGCATTGAGCTGTGCTGAGCAAGCAGGAGGAGCTGGGCTGTGGACAGAGCTGCTCAGTATTTGTCTGACCAATCAGAAAACAGAGTGGGTAAAAAAAGGGGAGGAGGATTGTGGACAAAAGTGACGGTCAGAAGAGTAGGTGGAGTAAGATGACTTTTTTTGCTCTCAAGAATATTGACATTTTTAGGTGGGAATGCGAATTTCTGCAAGTGGTCCAAGGTGGCGAGAAGACATAAAAATGTGGAGTAGTGTGGATATAGTAGATTTCTAAAATTAAAAAAAAAATTCTTAGGATTCCATAAATATTCATGAGCATCTTTAAGTTTACAGGAGATTTCCAGACTCATATCTTACGGGCAAGATAATCTAGTCCCTGGGCGTCTGGGTGGCTCAGTTGGTTAAGCAACTGCCTTCGGCTCGGGTCATGATCCTGGAGTCCCGGGATCGGGTCCCGCGTCGGGCTCCCCGCTCGGCAGGGAGTCTGCTTCTCCCTCTGACCCTCTCCCCTCTCATGCTCTCTCTCTATCTCATTCTCTCTCTCAAATAAATAAATAAAATCTTTAAAAAAAAAGATAATCTAGTCCCTTCCTTTCCACCTTTTTACAGTATGAAAACTGAAATCCAGTGAGGTTAGTATCAGAGCAGGAGCTAGAAAGGAAACTCTTGTGATTCCTATACCAGTATGTATTCAATGTTCTGTACAGCTGATAAGGAAAAATGTGTGTCCTAAAATGGCCGACTGAGCCAGCAAGGGAATCCCAGTCCCTACCCTGGGGCTCTTCTGGGTTCTTCTCTTTGCTCTGCTTCCTGCTGACGCCAAAAGAACCAAGTATGCGGAAGTAGTGGTGTATAAATTACCCCCTTTGTTTGTGCTTGGGGCTCAGACCTTTGGAGATCATTCTCCTCTGAGCCCGCCGGCATTAAATAAACCTCCCATCCTCCAATATCTCCGAGTGCCACTTGGTTCTTCTAAGTGGCTTATAAAGATTTGCATGATCTGATCCCTTGTACTTCTCCATCCTTATCTTGTCCTTCCTCCATATCATTCCACCTCAATTGTGCTGGCCTTCCAGTTATTCTTAAACATACCCAATGTGCTCCTGTCCCAGAGCCTTTGTACTCGATGTGTCCTCTGTTGGAAAGCTCTTCTTCCAGGTATCTGCAAGACTTTCCCTCTCTCTTCCTTTATATCTCTGCTTCACTGTCACTTTACCAGAGAGGACTGCCCTGATTATCCTATCTAAGGCATTACCCAGCCCCTGCTTCATCATTTTCCCCTTACTTGCTTTATTTTCCTTTTTATTTTACCACATTATATATTCCTTTGTTTATTGTTTCTTTTTCTTTTCTTTTTTTTTCCAGGTTCATAATTTATTGTACAAATTGAGTATCGCATGATGAGTTGACATTAGCTTCTCCAGGCATGGGAATTTAACAGATGAGGTACAGGTTAAAAATCGTTTACGTTGCTTTCACAGCTGGTGTTTTTTTAGACCTTAACTTGAAGTATAAGATCATCAAAGCAATGCCTCCATATGTGGCCAGTACACAATTCATTCTACCTGTGAGAGTATGAGTTGAAATATTTTTTGATACCAGTGAAATGGAATTGAGCATCAGTTTCTGGACCTGCCATGATTTCAATCTTGCAGAAGGCACCAATTCCGCCGCTTGTGTCCTCTTTTTCTTTTTTTAAAAAGATTTATTTATTTATTTATTTCACAGAGACACAGCGAGAGAGGGAACACAGCAGGGGGAGCGGGAGAGGGAGAAGCAGGCTTCCCGCGGAGCAAGGAGCCCGATGCGGGACTCGATCCCAGGATCCTGGCATCATGACCTGAGCCGAAGGCAGACGCTTAACCAACTGAGCCACCCAGGTGCCCCAGAAACTATTATTGCATCTCAGGTTTTTTGGTTTTTTTTTAGATTTTATTTATTTATTTGACAGAGAGAGCGAGAAAGGAAACATAAGCAGGGGGAGCGGGAGAGGGAGAAGCAGGCTTCCCGCAGAGCAGGGAGCCCGATGTGGGTCTCGATCCCAGGACCCTGGGATCATGACCTGAGCCGAAGGCAGACGCTCAACGACTGAGCCACCCAGGTGCCCCAATTGTTTATTGTTTCTTTCCACTAAAATGTAAATTCTATGAAAGCAGATTCTTGGTTTTTGTCGACCACTGTATCCTCTAGTATTTAGAATAGTGGCACAGAGTAAGTATTCAATGTAATGAAATTCGATTTATGTCACTCCTTTGTTCAAAACCTTCCTGTCTCATTCACGGGAAAAACCAAAAGGCCTTAAAATGGCCTTTGTTATTGACTGACTTGTTCCTCCCAAGTTCCTATGTTGAAGTCTTCACCGCCAGTATGCCTCAGAACACGACTGTATTTGGAGGTAGGGCCTTAAAGGCTGATTACAGTTAAGTGGAGTCAGGTGAGTGGGCCCTAATCCAATATGACTGGTGTCCTTATAAGACGAGGTTAGAGACAATAGGGGTGCGTGAGCATAGAGAAAAGCCCTCGTGAGGACACAGAAAGAAGGTGGCCAACTACAAACCAAGGAGAGGAGCCTGAGGAGAAGCCAAACGTGACTATACCCTGATCTAGACTTCTAGCCTTCAAAACTGTGAGAAAATAAATCCCTGTCGGTTAAGCCCCCCAGCCAGTGATCTTTTGCTAATGGCAACCATAGCCTGCTTCTCCTCCACCTCATCTGCTGTATCTCCTCTTACTCATGCTGTGTTGCAGCTTCTTTGGCCTTCTTGCAGTTTCTCAAGTATGACAAGCTGGCTTTCTTCTCAGAGTTTTTGTATTTTATATTCACTCCTCCTGCAATATTCTTCCTCCCAGATTTCTCTAGTTTACTCATATACTTCAGTCAGGTTTCTGCTCACATGCTGCCTTCTTAGTCATGCCTCTCTTTTTTTAAAGAGGTTTATCTATTTATTTTTAAAGTAATCTCTGCGCCCAACATAGGGCTCGAACTCATGACCCTGAGATCAAGTGTTAGATGTTCTACCGACTGAACCAGTCAGACACCCCTTAGTCATGCCTTTCTTGACCGCCATCCTATTTAAATTGCAACCTCTGTTACCTCCTTATTCCCTATGTCTTCATCTTGCTTGGTTGTTTTCCATAGCACTTACCATCCGACATACTATATATTGCTTTGTTTATTGTCTGTCTCCCCCATCAAGGCTGTATGTGCCATGAGGGCACAAGTCAGTGTTGCCATCTGATTTGCCACTGACTCTTCTGTGCCAGAGGAGTTCCTGGAACAAAGTAGGCCCTCAAATAATATTTAGTGGGCCCGTTAATGAGCGAACAAATGGTACTGGCCCATAGGTAGACAAATAGATAAGTAAGACAGACTTAGAAGGTCCATAAATCCATTTTATGTATGGGAACTTATTTCTTTGTTGTTTGTTTTTTAAAGGGAAGGGCCATTTCATTGGAGCGGGGTGGGGGGAGGAAGCATGGTTTTTATAGTACATGGAAACTTCATGATTGATTTAATATATTTCGAAGAAAACAAAGTTAGATCTTTATTTAATATCACAAAGAGAATAAATTTCATTTTATTTAAGTTTATTTACTTACTCATTTAAGTAATCTCTACACCCAATGTGGGTCTTGAACTCATGACCCCAAGATCAAGAGTCTCATGCTCTCCCAAATGAGCCAGCCAGGTGCCCCAAGAATAAATTTTAGATTAAATATGTCTAACTGTAAAAAATAAAATTATGAAATTGTAAACAAAAATTTAGCAAGTTTAGGAGAATTTTTGTATAATTCCTAGGTGTGTATGCTTCTTGGGGGTGGTGTGAGACTTCATAGACAAAAAGAACACTCAGAAGTCATAAGGGAAAAGACTGACAAATTTGATTACATTTAAAATTTATAATGGCAAAAGATCCTCAGAAAGAAAATATGAATGGGGAGAAACCAATTGCAACATATTTGACAAAGGATTAATATTCGTTATATACTAAGAATTATCTAATAAGAAAGAGACAATCTGCTTATTAGAAATATAAGCAAAAGATATTAAAAAGATTTTTTGAAGGAGGAAATGCCCATGGCCAGTAGATATGAAAGGAGGCTCAGCAATTTCATACACACATGCACACACATTTTTTTACCTATCAGGGTCATTCATTTTTTTTTTTTTATAAAATATACACTGATTTTCCTACTGTGTGCCAAGTATCATTCTAGGTATTAGAGATAAAGCAGTGAAGAGGCAAAATCCCTAACATCATGGAGCTTATGTTCTAGTGGAGGGAGAGGTAGATAAGAAACAATAAGAAATAAATTATATGGTATGTTAGAAAGTGATAAGTGCTGCAGAAATAAATAAAACTATGTATGGGGACAACATAAAAGAAAAAGGAATTTATGAGGTTAGTTTGCCCAACTCTAGGGAAATGAATTTGAAAACCCAGATGAGTGGTGCTTGGGTGGCACAGTCAGTTGAGCATCCGACTCTTGGTTTCAACTCAGGTTTTGATCATGGATTGAGCCCCGCACGGGGCCCTATGCTCAGTGCGAAGTTGGCTTGGGACTCACTTTCTCCTGCTGTTCCTTCTCCCCACGCTCTCTCTCTCTCTCTCTCAAATAAATAAATAAACCCAGATGAAATGGATGTTTTTTTTCCTTTTTTATTGTCATGTTAATCACCATACATCACATCATTAGTTTTTGATATAGAGTTCCATGATTTGTTGTTTGTGCGTAACACCCAGTGCTCCATGCAGTACGTGCCCTCTTTAATACCCATCACCAGGCTAACCCATCCCCCACCCCCCTCCCCTCTAGAAATGGATGTTTTTTGAGGAGAATTAAATTGCAAATATGATTGCAGGGAAGAGAGAGAAATTCTAATCAAATTATATATTATAAAAACATCTAGAGAAAGTTGTTCACGAGCCACACTAGAAAAAGCACAGGTTAGTGGCACCTGGGTGGCTCAGTCGTTAAGCGTCTGCCTTTGGCTCGGGTCATGATCCCAGGGTCCTGGGATCGAGCCCCGCATCACGCTCCCTGCTCCGCGTGGAGCCTGCTTCTCCCTCTCCCCCACCAACCCCTGCTTGTGTTCCTGCTCTCGCTATCTCTCTCTGTCAAATAAATAAATAAGATCTTTAAAAAAAAAAGAAAAAGCACAGGTGAGATATTTCAAAGGTTAATTATACCAACTTAAATTATTTTTTATTTTTATTTTAAATTTAAAAAAGATTCTATTTATTTATGTGAAGAAAAGAGAGAGAAAGTGAGAGAGCACAAGCGGGGGGGGAGGGGTAGAAGGAGAGGCAGACTCCCAAGGAGCAGGGAGCCCAATGTGGGACTCAATCCCAGGACCCTGGGATCATGATCTGAGCTGAAGGCAGACACTCAACTGACTGAGCCACCCAGGCACCCAGTTTTTTGTTTTTTTAATTAAGTAAACTCTGCTTCCAATGTGGGGCTCAAACTCATGACCTTGAGATCAAGAGTCACATGCTCTAGTGACTGAGCCAGCCAAGTGCCCGTAATTATACCAACTCTTAAAGGACAGACATGTCCAATGATATTTAAGTCATTTCAGAGTTTAGAGAAAGAAGTGAGGTTGTGGAGAAATGATCATTCTCCTATGCATTTAGTGGAAGTGGGAATTTGGATAAAGTTTTTGAAAAGGATTCTGACAATATCTAGTAGAATTAAATCTATCTGCATATACATATATACATATATATATCTTAAATGTAGAAGTCTAACTCTTGGAATTCTAGCCTTTAGAAATACAAATATCAGTTGGTAAGGCTGTTTATATATGAGCAATGCTTATGGTATCAAAAAGACTAAAAACAACTTCAGTGTCAACAGGTTGAATAATTGATGATGGAGCCATCCTATGAATATTGCACAGCTATTTAAGAAAGGGGATCGATATGGTTTACTTGGAGAAATGTCAGTAGTCAGAAAATGAAACAGCAGACTAATGTCCAAGTTATTGGCAAAAAAGAAAAACAGCCTTTCCCATTGCATGCAAATAACATATTTGTGTATGTTAGTATGAATATATAGAAATGTATGGAAGGAGGGGCGCCTGGGTGGCTCAGTCGTTGAGCGTCTGCCTTCGGCTCAGGTCATGATCTCAGGGGGCTCCCTGAGATCATGGGTCATGATCAGGGGGCTCTCGGCGGGGAGCCTGCTTCTCCCTCTCCTACTCCTCCTGCTTGTGTTCCCTCTCTCGCTCTCTCTCTCTGTCAAATAAATAAATAAAATCTTAAAAAAAAATGTATGGAAGGAAACACTTCAAGCTTTAACATTGGTTATGTGGAGTTGGCTTGTTGGCTTTTTCTTTGTTGTTTTTGGTTTGTTGCCTCTGCAGGATTTTTAGTTTGAAATGAAAATCTGATAAGATATATTTTATAAAAAGACTTTTCTTTTTCTACGTTTATTTTAACGTGAATAAAAGAAATACATTTCTGCGAGAAAGAAAGAAAGAAGAAAGAAAGAGAGAAAGAAAGAAAGAAAGATATACATCTGCTTGGATGCTAGGTAAAACCGATGCATGAGACTTAGTGTAGGTGGTGTGATTTGTGTGGTATCCATAGGAGAGACTTGGGAGTTTTACCAGATTTTGCCCAATGATTGAGCTTTTATGTTAGTATAGTAGAATAACCTTAAGTTACTCAAGTTCTCTCAACCCAAAGTTTTTCATCAGTAAAATGAAGGTTATGAATATCTACCACATAGGTAGGTATTTTGATTGTGAAATGACACATGAATTTTTAGTGTTAAGCTTTTAGCTTAATAAGCTTCAACTGACTTATAATTTCCTGACATTTTCAGTGGCTGTTATAACATCATTGCTATAGAGATGCAAAAATAGATATAAGGCGAGAGCTTAAAGGCAGGAAAAATCTTAACCATATGAAGCATCATGCTCTACAGTGCGAGGTATTACTGAAGCCAAAAATGGTCAGGGAAGACTTCACGGAGGCGAGACAACACAGGTCTTAAAGGTTGCGCGTGATTTGGATGGGACAGGTACAGGGCAGGCATAGGTATTGACAACGGTGCCTGAGGACACAGTGGGCTCCGAGAACGCTACGCGCAAGAGCGCCCCCTTTCGGAACCAAGGTCCTCTGGCTTCTTTCTCGTGCCTCCCGGCGAGCGCGGTACCAGCGGTACGCAGGCGCCGGGAGCGGATGAGGGCTCGCAAAGGCTCGATAGGTGCGCATGCGTGCAGCTCTCTGGAGGCGGTAGCTTCTTCGGCGTCGATACTGGAGGCTGAGTGCTAAACTGTGTGGGGCGCAAATGGGATCCGGCTCTTAGTCGGGTAGGCATAGGTAGGATCGCTGCCTTGTGGGGAGTAGGGGGCTGGAAGGCGGGAGCCCGTAGTGTGGGGGTCCTGAGTCTTTCCTGTGCGGTCCGGGCCGACTATTGTATGTGTCGCAGCGGCTGCGCACAAAATGGCGGCGGGCAGGCGGCGGGGGCGGGAGGAGGTTGGGGGACCCCCGGGATGGGAAGGGAAGCTTGCCTGCCCCGCCACCGCGTCAGTTCACTTCGCTGCTCTGGAGGGCCAGGTCGGGCAACCGCGCTGGGACTTTGCTTCAGGAAGAGCTGCCTGACGCCGTTGCATTGGGCCGAGGAATGAAAACAGCCCTTGGGCAACGCCGTGGCGGCCCCTTCCCCATCGGCGCAGGGCCTGCCGAGGCCGCGCCAGGCCTGACAGCCAGAGGAAGCGGTGGTGCGGGAGCACCGAGGAGGGAGTAACCATTCCCGTCGGGCCTTGAAGCGAGGCGGTGGAGCTTGAGCCGAGTCCTTTAGCGAGCGACGTTGTGCAAGAAGCGTGGAGAGAAGAGCGTGTTTGTGTTTGGGGCTGGGGAAGGGGGAGTTGGGGTGAAGGGGGGATGTTAGATCCAGCGGCTTTTGCTGGTCGCTGTCTCCTATGCCTGCCCTTTGCAGCCTTAAAGCAAAGAAAATGTCACCTCTGTGCAGGATACGGAGGGCTCCTAAACGGTACTGATAATTTATTTACAAATTTCTCGGAGGAATCGCGAATACGGATCGTTAGTGGTTTGTGTGTGATTCCTAGGCTGACCCCCGTTCTGTTAAAGGTGTGTGTGTGTGGGGGGGGAGAATGTATACCGCACAGTTCAATCCTTGAGGACGTTTGAAACAGATCTTTTGTTATTCGAGATAATTGCGAATGAGGGAGACTTCTGTTAGTACAAAATCTTTAATTGAACAAGGCAATGACGGCCGCCTCTAGCTTAAGATTTACTCTAAGGACAAATTTGGGGGGAAAGCCCCTTTATCTTTACTTATTTTTTAAGATTTTATTTATTTATTTGACACAGAGAGAGAGACAGCGAGAGAGGAAATACAAGCAGGGGGAGTGGGAGAGGGAGAAGCAGGCTCCCCGCGGAGCGGGGAGCCCGATGCGGGGCTCTATCCCAGGACCCTGGGATCATGACCTGAGCGGAAGGCAGACACTTAAGGACGGAACCCCCCAGGCGCCCCCAAAAAACCCTATTTTAATATGAAGGCTTTTTGAAGAAAAATTTGTTACCAGGATCCGGCAGCTGAAGTTGATTCAAATTCTTTTTCTAACCGGCTTTGGAATCGTGCACAAAAAAATTTTTCTTTTTCCCCCTCACTTGTTGTAAAGGGTTGACTTATTTATTGGGGATATTTGCTGATTCAGTTGCAACTAGTATTGATAAATTGGAAAAATTAATTTTCAAAAAATGAGGTTTATACAGAAAAATAATTGCATAATTTCATTATTTCAACATAGCTTTATTAGGCATTCTAGCCTTAGCTTATATTGCATTCTTTTTATTTGACAACATTCATATACATTTTATTTTGTATCTGCATACTCTGTAATACGCACTTTTAAATAGTTATGTGGAATCCAACATGTTGATACAGTAAAATATGCTGGGCCAGTCCCTTATTCCTTGTTGCTATCTTGTAAGGGGAAAGATAAAACAGAAGTCACAAAATCTCATTGGTTTCTATTAACTAGTTTTCAGAATGTATTTATTCATGTCACATATTAGTTAGCCTGAATATTGGTTATATTTTAGTCTTGTAATCTTTTTTTTTTCTTGGAGGGTGTATATAGCAGATACTCTTGTTTAAAAAACGCTTATTACAATCAGAGATCACTTTGTACTTAATGGCTGTCATAAAGATTTTCTCTTGGGTGCCCTTAAGGTGATCTCTGGAAATTTTTATGTAGTGAAAGAAAATGCGAGACAAATAGTTTAGTGAAAAGAGAATAGGCTTTGGAATCAAAAGATCTGGATTCAAATACCTGTTTTTTTCTTACTGTGTGTCTTAAGATTTTGGGTAAGTTACTTTAGTCTTTCTGAACTTTTGTTTCCTTATCTGTAAAATGGTGATACTACTACTTCCTGCTTGGGATTGTTGTGATAATTGAGAGAGACAATGAATGGAAAGCCCCTATCCTTTGGCACACACTAGGTGCTTAATAAATATTAGCTGATACTTTTATTACAAATGCTTAAGTTTCAGGCAGCATCTTTTGATAGAAGATTATCTCTTGTGGATATTCCCTTTTAGTTAAAGAGAAGCTTAAAGGGCTTCAGATTAAATTGATAGAATTATGGAGCTGAAAAATCATCTAATACTTCATTAAAATATTTGGTGTATCTATAAATTTTATATGTGCCTCTCTTGTAGCACTTACCAAAATATATTGTAACCATTTATTTATATGATTGTTAGGTTCATCTTTGTATCAGTCCCAGTGCCTGGTATATATTCCATGCTCCTGTGCTGAGTGAATGAATTCAGCTGGTAGTTGCCAGAGCCTGGGTAAGAACCTAGCCCTTGGGGTCCAAATTGTGCTCTTTCTACCATGACTTAATGTGTACTGGTCAAAGTTTGAATAAATCTGTCCAAATTCTTCATAAAATGCTTTATATACTAAGAATCAGTGTTTCCAGTATGGGTACCCAGTAACATTGTTTGGGCTGTTTTACAAGGAAAGAGGAGCTACTGAATGTTGGCATGTGGTGGTTTAGACCTCCTCCAGATTTTGAAAGTAATTGTATTTGTGGCTAAAGCCAATAAGCCCCTGTTTGTATTCAACATTACTTGCTCTTTTATTACTTCAACTTTATATAGTAGTAGTAGTCTGAAATTTGTGGCTGAGAATGAAAATGAAAACAGCTATTTGGAAGATAAAAGAATAATGGAAAGGAAGAAGGTGAGGTGTAGAAATAAAACAAAGCTGTAATAATGGACAGTGAGGGTCAAGAGCAAGGGTTTTGTCCTGAGAAGATCTCAGGGAGTACAGGAGGGTTTTAAGGTACACATATTTTGATATTTCCTTCATGGTTACCTTGGGCACATACATATTTTGGATTATTTTCAGCTTTTGAATCTCTTAAATACCAAAATAATTATTGTTCAGTCTTTTAAGGTTTTACACTTTTTTCCCTACCTTATTTCTACAGTCTTCATTAAACTTTCAACTAATGTCCCTGTTGCCCTGTTGAGTGAATGTTGCCAACCTTATTTTCTTTTGAATGTCTTCATTTCTTTAGAAAACTTTTTATTATGGAAAAATTTAAACATAAAACAGAGCATTATGTAATGATTCACCTGTGTACCTATCACCTAACTTCAGTAATTGCAAGCTAATGGTCAATCATATCTCTACCTTCCACCCTATTTTTAAGCAAATCCCATATCATTCAATTTATAGTTAAGAATTTTTCTCTATAATAGAGAAAAACATGCTTATCACTCCTAAAATAATAATTCCTCCACGCCAGTGTTCAAATTTCTCCAATTGTGCCTTATATACCACAAAGTATGTATATACATGTATTAATTTCTATTTCAACTATATTGAAATTTTCAGAAATTATCCAAGTCTTAATAAAAGAAACAAGTATCTACCTACTTCTTAAGTAAAGCATTTTGTTTACTATCTTAACACTTTCTGAGCACCTACTGTGAGTCAGGAGGTATAATTTTTTTAAAAGATTTATTTATTGGGGCGCCTGGGTGGCTCAGTCATTAAGCGTCTGCCTTTGGCTCAGGTCATGATCCCAGGGTCCTGGGATTGAGCCCCACATCGGGCTCCCTGCTCCGCGGGAAGCCTGCTTCTCCCTCTCCCGCTCCCCCTGCTTGTGTTCCCTCTCTCGCTGTCTCTCTCTGTCAAATAAATAATTAAAAAAAAAGATTTATTTATTTTGGGGGGGGGCAGAGGGAGAGAGAGAAAACCTCAGGCAGACTTCATGCTGACCTGAGCCGAAATCAAGAGCCAGTCAAGAACCAGCCGCTTAACCGACTAAGCCACCCAGGTGCCTTGGGAGGTATAATTTTAATTGTCCTATCAACATTCTGAAGTGGGTATTGTTTTTATTCCCGTTTTTCATATGACGATGCTGAGGCTTGGGTTAACCAGCTTGCTGAGGGTCACATTCTTAGCACTCAGCAAGACCAGAATTAATACACTGAATCTAAGGTCTTCTTAAAAAAAAAAAAAAAAAACAAACACTATGCTACATTAGTGTTAATTTTTATTTACGGGAGTTAACCAATTTTGCATGAAGTAATTCACTGGCACCCCTCCTAGCAGGGTGGATATCATCAGATTAGTTGAAATGTCCCCAAAGATGAGATTATTATGAATTGCATAACGGGCTGACTAATAGTCAATAGGGAGTGAACAGGATGCAGAAAAAGAAAAACAAAAATGTGTTTAGGGCTGATGCTCTTTTATCGTGTTGCATGTTTTCTGCCTGTTGCCATAGTTCTAGTCTTTTTTTTCTTTTTGACTTAGTAAGGAGTTAGTCTTGTGTTCGACTGAAAAGGTTGGGTCATTAACTTTTAAATGAATTAAAATCTCTGACAGGAATACCCTGTCTCTCCCTGCCTCCCCTCTTCTGTTCTTGTATGCATACACACGTGATTTTTTTTTCTGAACTGTTCGAGAGTAAATTGCATATATTTATACTGCTTAACCCTAGTTTACTATTTCCTAAGAAGAGGGTATTTTTTTTTTTAAGATTTTATTTATTTATTTGACAGACACAGCGAGAGAGGGAACACAGGCGGGGAGTGGGAGAGGGAGAAGGAGGCTTCCCGCTGAGCAGGGAGCCCAATGTGGGGCTCAATCCCAGGACATCATGACCTGAGCCACCCAGGTCCTCAGAACAGGGTATTTTCTTTTGTAGTCATAGTAAACAACCTCAATAAATTTAACATGTGACAAACTTCTTGAATCTACCATTTTCAGTTGACCCAATAGTGTTCTTGATAGCACTTTATGGTTTTTGTTTTTTTTTTTCCCCCCACTACAGGTTCAGTCTAGGGTCAGATAATTGTATTTTTAATTGTCATGTCCTTTAGTCTTTTTTTACTCTGGAACATTTCCTATAGCCTTTCTTTTATCTTTTGTGAAGTTGACATTTCTGAAAAATACAGTCTGCTTTCTTTCTTTACTTTCATTTTTTTGGTAATAGAACATTTCTCATTTTGGATTTGTCTGATGTTTCCTCTTCATTAGATTCAGATTATGTGTCCCTGGCCAGAAAAATCATGTAAGTGATGCTGGGTCCCCATGGTATCAAATCTGGAGGTGCATGATGTCTGTTGGTCTGCCATGAATGATACTATATTTGATAACATATTTGGTCAAAATGTTTGATCCCTCCCGACCCCCCAGAACTAATTGATTTGTGGAGAGATTTTAAGACTATGCAAATGTCCTACTTAATAAAATTTCCCTCTAGATTTAACATGCGCAGATGATTTTTTGTCTGAACCAATCTTTACTATTATGGTTACAAAATGATGATTTTTCAAGTCAGCAATCCCTCTACATTTGCAGTGATTGATTGCTGTGCAATTACAGACTCTTGGTTTTTCAGTGGTTTATAATTTATTGTCCAGTTTTTTCTTTTTCTCATTTCATATTTATATATCTTGTCTTGTACAGTGAAAGCCCTGGTTCCCAACACTATCAAAACATTTACTTATTTGCTTAATCCTGTAATGGATCTAAAGTAATTTAAGAATTGCTTCACCCATGGGGTGCCTGGGTGGCTCAGTTGGTTGGGCGACTACCTTCGGCTCAGGTCATGATCCAGGAGTCCTGGGATCAAGTCCTGCATCAGGCTCCCTGCTCAGCGGGGAGTCTGCT
This sequence comes from Eumetopias jubatus, assembly GCF_037043125.1. Classification (NCBI taxonomy): domain Eukaryota; kingdom Metazoa; phylum Chordata; class Mammalia; order Carnivora; family Otariidae; genus Eumetopias; species Eumetopias jubatus. The sequence continues at coordinate 51,918,818 of NW_028274815.1, read as the reverse complement.
TCTCCCTCTGACCCTCCCCCCTCTCATGTGCTCTCTCTCTCTTTCTCATTCTTGCTCTCTCAAATGAATAAATAAATAAAATCTTAAAAAAAAAAGAATTGCTTCAGCCATATTATTACCAAAAAAACTCCCCAAAGCAAACTACTAAAAAGAGTAAGAATTTATTTGTAATTCTCCCCTTTTTTCCTGGCTCCTCTAAAACTGAGGATATATAAATCAAATAGTGGGTTCATGAATTATTTGCATTAATTTTTTTAAGTGGGTTATAGTATGCATTTGAAAAATAATTGAATTAGTTTGCTTTCAGTTTTAGATTTTTTACGTTCTTCCATCCTTGTTTTAAAGTATTGCTTGTTAACATGCTTCAAAACTGTATAAGATGTACTTCATGAAATATCATTCCCATTTTCTTTAAGTCCTTTCTATCCAGTATCCCATATATGTAATCAACTTGTTTTGTATGTTATCCTACCTGTGTTTCTTTTCGTAACTGTAAGCAGCTATATGTGTTTTCTTATTTTCATTTTTTTATACAAAATGTAACATGCTAGGGGCGCCTGGGTGGCTCAGTCCATTAAGCACCTGTCTTTGGCTCAGGTCATGACCCCCTAAGGTCATGATCCCCTCAGGTCCTGGAGTTGAGCCCCGAGTCAGGTTCCCTGCTCAGTGGGGAGCCTGCCTCTCCCTCTTCCTCTGCTGTTGGCTCTGCTTATGCTCTCTCTCTCTCTCTCAAATAAAAAAATAAAAGCTTCAAAAAAAAAAAAGTAACATGCTATATATGCTTTTTTATGCTTTGTGACTTAAAGGAATTTGGCATTTTTAAGGCATTTGACCAGGTAGTTCAGGTCTGCTTAATCAAAGATTTTGGAAACTCATTTTAGGCAGAGACAGACGTTTTGGCTTGTATGCTTCATGAAAGTGAACAACCTAATGGCAGGGAAGGCAAGAATACAGTTATGCCTCGGAACAGTTTCATCTGGGTAGTGAATGTCTTCAACACTGTGTTTACTTCTTGGTCCTGCTGACCTCTTTTACATTGGCTTTATTTTATTTCCGTGCTTGTGCTTTCTCAATAAGGCAGTAAATATGCTATCAGTAAGCATTTGAGTTTTATCAGTATCTTCTGCTTTTCTCATTTCTAGTTTTAAAATCCCAGGAAAGATTTCTTTATTCCAGCTTGGATCAGGCAGTTTCTCTTTGATTAATGCATTACATTTATTGAGGGTAGCGAGGTAAGCAGGCCCACCAAAGCACTTCTCAGGGAGGCATCATTTACTGTGAATACAGTGTGGTCTCTCAAGACCGATTTATGTATGCAGTGCTTTTAAAAAAAGTACATATATTCATCCTGTTTATCAAAAAGTTGTTTTCCTGGAAATAGTTAACTATTAAATCATTGCTATATGAGATGGTTAATGCATAGTTCTCATGGTGCTCTGTTCCTGGTATTGTGCGTTAGCAAGTTGAGCTTCCATTTTTTTTCATATATGGAATCATGTTTATCAATCTGCTCAAGTGACAGTGAAGTTTGTGATGCCCTCCATGATACCAAATAATGTTTCTAATTGTGTGCTTTTTTCTTTGTTTTTTTGACAATTTCCTTGAGGTGTACCACATTTTGGCATTTTAACTTCTAGTGATACTGTCCCGCCACACTTGTGGCACCTTCAGAGTTATGACTTATCTTTCGTGAGACATGAAGGGACACAACTAATGGTAGAAAAAAGTTGGCTAAGTGGATCCATTGGTATACTAGAAGAAATAGCAGATTCAGTGACATTTAAACTGAGGAAAGCCTAGAAAGATATGTACTCCCTCTTATATTAATTGACCAGTGTAATACCTGTATTCTTAGGTGCGAAAGTGGATTTATATGTTGTCACTCACTCTAACAAGATAATACCAAATGAGGTAAGTGGGTATATATCTAGAAAAATCAATGGTTGTTTTCCTTTTATGTTAAGATTATGGAAAACAACTCTTCTGTGTGTCATAAGGGTGATTTTTCTTTTTTGGGGGGGTGATAATGAACATTTATTACTTTTTATAATGAGAAAAAGCAAAGCTATAAGATTTACATTTTATATATCTAGAATATTGCATGGAAAAATACAGAGAGGAATTAAAGGTTCTAGTTATGATCTTGCAACTTAATTTTTTTTTTTAAGATTTTATTTATTTATTTTTACAGAGACACAGCGAGGGAGGGAACACAAGTAGGGGGAGTGAGAGAGGGAGAAGCAGGCTTCCGCAGAGCAGGGAGCCCGACGCGGGGCTGGATCCCAGAATCCTGGGATCATGACCTGAGCCGAAGGCAGACGCCCAACAACTGAGCCACCCATGTGCCCCGCAGCTTAGTTCTGAGGCTTCACTTAATCTGTAGGAGCTGGGATTCCCTTGCTCAGAGTGTTGTTGTGAAGTTCTGGTGAGACAGTGAATATTAAAGTGCTTTGTAAACTGTGAAATACTATAAAGTTCACCTTTGGGGTTTGATACAAATTTTTTCACTATGAATCTAATGGAGCTATTATGATCAGGCTAATTTTTGATGATGCTTTTAGATTTCCTTTTTCTTTAGCAGAATCTATAAAGAAAACAAAGGATTACCTTTCTTCTGAAAGATTACATTAGAATAACGGGCAGTTTTTGATATTCCATGGTAGTGGACATCTCAGAAAGACCTCATGGGATCTAATGTCAATATTTTTTTAATCCATCAAGCCATTTCTGCATGCCGGCCTCAAGAGGTCAGTTTCTATTAAGTGTTTCTTTTCTTTCTTTCTTTTTTTTTAAGATTTATTTATTTATTTGACAGAGAGACAAAGCGAGAGAGGGAACACAAGCAGGGGGAGTGGGAGAGGGAGCAGGCTTCCCGCCGATCAGGGAGCCCAGTGCAAGGCTCGATCCCAGGACCCTGAGATCATGACCTGAGCCCAAGGCAGATGCTTAACGACTGAGCCACCCAGGGGCCCCTATAAAGTGTTTCTAAAAGAATTTTTGTTTGACATTTTATTGAATATTTGTTGTTTCAGAGTAGCATGTTTCAGTTTTTTTTTAAAGATTTATTTATTTTGAGAGAGTGAGAGAGAGAGAGCACATGAGAGGGGGGAGGGTTAGAGGGAGAAGCAGACTCCCTGCTGAACAGGGAGCCTGATGCGGGACTCGATCCCGGGACTCCAGGATCATGTGGCAGGATCAAGTGAGCTGAAGGCAGTCGCTTAACCAACTGAGCCACCCAGGTGCCCCGCATGTTTCAGTTCTTAAAAGGGCATAGAAAAGCGCTAACTGCCACTTGTCACAATAATAGAATTTTTTCAGGAGTTCAGAATGTTTCGTGACCAATAAATATCCTGGTTTCGGAAAATATTAAATATAGGAAAATAAAATGTTAGCTGAAAATAGTATATTTCTAATTTCATACGGTAAAGTTTGACGTATTTTCCTCCCCTTCTCATCCATGTGTGTATTCACATACACAAACCTGAAAGAAATTATATCAAAATACTAGTTCATTCTAGGATCATGGTTTTAATGGTAAGAATTTAATTTACTATTTTTTATTTTCTATAAAAAGCATGTTATTTACATAATCAGGAATAAAATTTATTGTAAAGTATTAATATTTAGTTGCGGTTGTTTTCAGAGCAGTGTTAATAGTGAAAAACTGAGATCTTAGGTTTTTCGAAGTTAGTTTAGTGATTTCATAAATTACTCTAGGGGAACCATTCTCTTTATGGCTATGGCTAGAACTCAGTTATCAGAAAATGGCATATTCTTTAATAGTTAAGGTTAATGAAGATTATATTTGCTGTCAGGCATTTGTTCTGAGTTTTGGCTATCACTTGTTACTTTGTATAAATTCTATGATATTACCAAAATTTACAAATTACTGTCATATCACTGAATGCCATTGTTGGTGAAACCTCTTGGGTTTCTTGTAGTAGCAGATTTGGAGAATAAGGAATCTCTTATATTTGCTATTTCTGGTTTAGAAACTAGCTTGACTTTAGACATGTGATGGTAGTACTACATATTTATATATGTAATACTATTATATGGCTATCTTATCTTAAACAACATTTTATGTTTTGCCCATATGCCAATTAAAAAAAATGAAAACAACTTGAAGGGTTTTTTTTTTTTTTTAAAGATTTTATTTATTTATTTGAGAGAGAGAAAGCATGAGAGGGAAGAGGGTCAGAGGGAGAAGCCGACTCCCTGCTGAGCAGGAAGCCCGATGTGGGACTCGATCCTGGGACTCCAGGATCATGACCTGAGCCGAAGGCAGTCGCTTAACCAACTGAGCCACCCAGGTGCCCCCAACTTCAAGGGTTTTATGTACTAGTTATTATCCTTAGGGTATATCCTACTAAGGATATTTAATATTCCTTTTTACAGCTGTAAAATACGGTATACCATAGCTTATTCATCCAATCTCCAGTCTCTGCAAACCCTCTTAATTGGAGAGGTGTGAAAAGGGAAACATCCAGATTTTTAACTATATTTTATCATTTTGGTTTCTCTGATTCTTATGAGACACCAACTCCATCTTAAAAAGTGGAGTGTTAGTTTTACAAAGGAAGGGATCTGTTCTGGCTTAATATACTTCCCCATGTAGACCAGCACTATTAAAGCGTTTGTTAAGTGGATGAATAAAGAGTTGGGTTTGAAGTTATTCTGACATATGACATATGGCATAAGAAGACAGTTTAAGTTTTTAGGTGTACCTAGCATTTTTTTTTTTTTTTTAAGGTATCTTGAAAGATCTGATAGTTGATTTTGGAATTTTATTCTGAATCTGTTGAGGTGGTGATAAATTCCTGTGCTTCATTTAGTGGTTAGCATTTGCATTGGGTAGTTGTACCCTGAAGCATTATTGGTAGGGCTGAAGTTTAAAAAAGGGGAGAAAAGTTAAGCAGCAAAGAAAAGGATGCTGATTGGTGGGGCTTGCCTGTCTTTGAATTGGAGTTGAAGAAATGAGGCTTGAAAATTATCTAATTGCAAAAGGGAAGTTTGTAATACCTTATAAATAGAAAGCTTGAACTATAAATACCAGCATCTTTTGTTTGCAGTGAATGTGAATGATAGTTTTAAGAGAGATTAAACCATAACTTTCCTAAATGATTTCTGAATCATTTAGGAAATGTGCTTACCCTTTCAAAATAAAAAGACAGTTAATGCAACTGAAATATGGGTATGCTCCTTAAATTTCATTTGCAAAAAAACACAAAGGTTACTTAACATTTTTTTAACCATTGAAGATCTCTTACTTGGCATATGAATTGTAGGCAGACTTTTTATTATATTTTTTAAAATAGTCTGTGTCAGTCCTTACCAATGCTCAGCATTGTATTTCATGCTTCTCATTTAACATTCACATCATTGTAGTGGGAATAGAACTGGAGACAGCTGAGCACATGTATAGTAAAGTAATTTATGGTAATTCCTTTTTTAGTGATGTTTTGATGAACTCCTTTGTCAGAAACTTTTCTACCAGGATAAAAAGTGATAATGGTAGCGTAAGAAAGTGATGATTTTACATTAGTGGATCAGTGTCTGAAAACTAAATGCAATCTAAAGTGAAAATACACTATACTTAGAATAGGTCTTAAATTCAGAAGGAGTCTTGGGATAAAAGAAGTGTTGGCTTAAAGTTCAGAGGGATTAAACTTGTTCTTAGAAGGGAGGTTAGTTGAAGAGACCTATTGAAAGAGTGACAGTTGCTTGTAATGATGGATTTTCCAGGATATGCATATCTGGAGAGAAACTTTCTTACCTCTAGCCAGCAGCAGGTCCTGGAATCAGAATGCTTCATAAATAACTATGACTAAACAAGCCCCGAATTTGTCTTACCAAGAGAGAAGGGAGAACAGTCTCTTTGGGAGAGCCAGGACTGCTGTTAACTTACTACTGTGTCCTCATTATATTAGATTTCACAGTAGGACTAACCACACGGGACATCTAGTGTGTGCGCGCATGTGTGTATTTTAAGGCTCCTAAAAAAATGCAAACAAGCCAAATCTCTGCTTACTGAGAGTTGAAATTTAAGTTAGGGAAAGGCCTTTTACTTCTCTTCATTTATATTCCACACTGTTCTATGAAAATTGAATCTTTAAGGACTGATATTCATGACTACAACACTGATATGGATATGGCAGTTGTTGAAACATGGAAATAATTCTGCCCTGATTAGTAAGTAGCTTTCTCCCCAAGGGTGGACCTCCAGTTCCCCCACTCTTTTAGTACCTCCAAGGACTGTCTCCATCTTCCCCACCCACCACATTGTGCTACAGCAACTAAAAGCTTAAGGGGGATAGAGGAAGGATGGGCTCAGGACCCTGGTTGCACACTGTAAGTCATGAGTTACTCTTCTAATTGTTCATTGCTTGTGCTTTACCAATTACTAAATATTTCCAACAGCACCTCTGAGAGTATAAGCATGAAGAAAACTCAAGTTTAGGAAGCACAAAGTGAAAAAAGCTTTTTGATAAACAGCGGCATCATAGAGCCTTTAATATACAGTAGGTATCATGTCTCTCTAAGAAGGGTAGCTAGTGCATGCATTTCAGACTTTCTTGACCAGGGAACCTGTTTGTGGAAAACCTACAGTCTTATAGGATACTAATTTCTGCAGAATACAGTTTGTGAAGGGCTGCTCTCTTACATTCTATAAATGTATACATACATCAGTGTAAGGCTGTGCTAGACACATTAGGAAATATGTAGATAAGTTTTTGCCTTTAAAGAACTTAAGACGTAGATACTTCTAAATGGTACTTGTTCACAATTCCATGCGGTAATTAGATGACTGGTTGAAATCTGTTCTTTTTGATTTCCTTATGGGGAGAGAAACAGTATTTGGGAGAGTTCGTGTTCCTGATGTTGTGGGAGGAGTCTTCACCAGTTAAGGAAAATGGTGCTGAAAGAGTTTGAGTAACTAGATGACAAACTGCTTATTGTAAGACAAAGTTGTTCTTGGAAATATTTTTATTTTGTAGGAAATAGACACAGTTTCATATGACTGTTGTCTAAAAAGACCTGGAGTTTGTTATAAATGAACGTTATTGACAGAGAATTTGGATGTCATTTCATTGTTTACTAAGCCTGTGTCTGCTGCTTGTATCTGTTGAATTCGAAGCTTGTGTAATTTTTGTTGTAGTGTTGTGTTTCATTCTGATTTGAATATTAATTATGTTAATGATGACTTTGGGTGTGATCAAATAGCTTAACAAATATTTGAGGGTATTTAAGTAGGAGTAGAGTTTATGCTTGGAAGATAAGACAGCAATAAACACATTCTTTTAATTGACAGTAGATAGTTTAAAAAAAGACCACACATACGAACACAAAAGCATAATAAAAGGTATGAATCCCAAATGGTACAAGCAACAAATAAAGTTTGTTGAAAGACTCACTGGGCGTTGGTGGTCAAGAAAGGTTTAATGGAGGCTGACCGTTGAGTAAAATCAAGTAAGTCAAGTCCAGGGCAAAGTTATTTTGTTGTTTTGATTGGAAGGGAGTGTGTTAACCAGATAAAGCCCATTTCTCGGCCAAATTAACATTTCACTAACATTATATATAAATTAAAAAAGGATGTAGTGGAGTTATGAAGTTGTAGCTTGAACCAGAAAGTGATGATCATCAAATACGATCTGTAGTGTGGATTTTCATAGTAGGTGTAGATGTCTCAAGACCTTATGTTTCCCACCTTGCATTTCTATCAGGTATAAAAGTAGGGACTTGATGGAAAACAGGCATAGTCTGTTTTGTTTTTTGTTTTTTTTAAACTGGGAGAGGGAAGTTAAGTTTGGTGGTTGCTGACCTTGGTCCTGAATGATAGCTAAACTACTATTTTTCTGAGACTTCGATTGGAATGAATTGTGCTGTGCTCTGGTGGCTGGACAGCAACCAGTTTAATACCGTGGGAGCTGCAGAATATTCTTGCTCACATCTATTAGTGGTTAAGAGTATGCGTTATGGGGCTAAATTACCTTGAGTGCAAATCTTGGCCCAGTCATTTATTATCTGTGCAAGTTACTTCTGTGCCTTCATGTCCTTGTCTGTAAAACTTACGTATTTCAAGGGGTTGTTGTGAGAATTAAATGAATCAATCCATGTAAAGTGCTTGGAACAGTCACTGGTACATGAACGGTATAAACTTGGTCATTGTTATTATTGATATATATTTGCCTATACACTGTGGAGGGAATCCAAGAGAAAGGTGACTGGTGGTTGTGCTACATACTATGTTGTATGGTGTAATCAGTTCCATGCTGCTGCACACTAGTCAAGTTATTGATGATCAGTTTTCATCTTAAAAGAAACATTTATTTAACAACAGAAACTTAAGCATAGTCTAATGACTATATGGAATTTGTGAGATGTGATTCCAAGGAAGACTGTGTCTTGGAGAAATGAGTCTTGTAAAATTTTAGGCTTATAGTTTCTGTTCTAATGATTTGTACATAACATACATATTAAGTGTATGTGTGTTTCTAAGTATTTTAATGCCTTCATCTTTTTTTCCAGTAACAAAGCCTGAAATAAATCCCCAGTGTTTTTCAAGATTATTTAAAAGGATTTGTAATTACCGCTCAGCACCTAGGACAGCACCCAGTGCAACAATTTGTACATGAACTCTGGCTTGAGGTTTGGGGTTTGTGTTCTGGATTCGGGAAAGAAAAGAAGAGAACATTTTTGGGAAAGTTAACAATTCTCGTAAACACTCTAAAAGTATATGAAATGGAGGATGGTTTCGTGGCTTTATTTCAAAATGTTTTACACTGGCTGTAGAACCCACTTCATGAAGTAGTTTGAGTTAAAATGATCTAATATTTGTGTTTTAACTTTCAGCTTTGTGTTATTCTTGGAAAATTTCGCACCACTTGTGAATTCCTTGAACCTGGGCATTGCAAACCCACTTCTGTTGGGCCCATCTCCTTTGCACTTTGCTCAGATTAAGACTCAGTTGGCGCTTCAGCAGCTGAATGCCGTTGCCTCACATAGTTCAACACCACCTTATACTTTATTAAATCAGGCTTTCTTGAAAATAGCCATGTCGAGACCCAGGTTTAATCCTCGAGGAAACTTTCCACTTCAGAGGCCACGAGCACCTAACCCTTCTGGGATGAGGCCTCCAGGACCATTTATGAGGCCTGGATCCATGGGTCTTCCAAGATTTTACCCAGCAGGGAGAGCCCGTGGAATTCCACACAGATTTGCTGGCCATGAATCTTATCAGAACATGGGACCACAGAGAATGAATGTTCAGGTAACTCAACACCGAACTGATCCAAGATTGACCAAAGAAAAACTGGATTTTCATGAAGCACAACAAAAGAAGGGGAAGCCTCATGGTAGCCGGTGGGATGATGAGCCTCATATATCTGCATCAGTGGGAGTGAAACAGAGTTCTATAACACAGGTAACAGAGCAGAGTCCTCAAGTTCAGAGCCGCTATACAAAAGAGAGTGCCTCAAGTATCTTAGCAAGTTTTGGATTATCTAATGAAGACTTAGAAGAACTCAGTCGCTATCCTGATGAACAGCTAACTCCTGAAAATATGCCATTAATTTTGAGGGATATAAGAATGAGAAAAATGGGGCGCCGATTACCCAATTTACCTTCTCAGAGCAGAAATAAAGAAACGCTTGGTAATGAGGCAGTTTCGAGTAATGTGATTGATTATGGGCATGCAAGCAAATATGGCTACACAGAAGATCCACTTGAAGTACGTATTTATGATCCTGAAATTCCAACAGATGAGGTCAAGAATGAATTTCGGTCACAGCAGAGCATTTCTGCATCTGTTCCCACTCCAAATGTGATATGTAATTCTATGTTTCCTGTTGAAGATGTGTTTCGACAGATGGACTTCCCCAGTGAGTCCTCTAATAATCAGTCCTTTTTTCCAGTTGAGAGTGGAACTAAGATGTCAGGCTTACACATTTCAGGAGGACAGTCAGTCCTTGAACCTGTAAAACCCGTCAGTCAGTCCATTAGCCAAACAGTTAACCAGACAATGAATCAGTCTCTTATTCCTCCATCTATGAACCAGCAACCTTTTTCATCAGAATTAATTTCAGCTGTAAGCCAGCAAGAGCGGATCCCACATGAACCTGTGATTAATTCATCTAATGTACATGGATCAGGAGGAAATAAAAAGAATTACCAGTCAGAAGCTGACATTCCCATTCAGTCGCCCTTTGGGATTGTGAAAGCATCATGGTTACCAAAGTTTTCACATGCTGATGCCCAGAAGATGAAGAGACTTCCAACTCCCTCTATGATGAATGATTATTATGCAGCATCTCCAAGAATATTTCCACATTTGTGTTCTCTGTGTAACGTAGAATGTAGTCATTTGAAGGTGAGTGTTTTTAAAGATCACTGTATAATTCAGCGCCCAAATTTCCTCTAAATTTTCATATTGTGCTGGTGTTAACTAGGCGTTGAGGAAATGGCAGAAATTATTTGTGATTGCAACATCACCGCTTAGTTATAATCTGAGTAGCCCTGGCTACTGACTTGAGTGTTAGGCTTTCTGTATTCCTGTGACTGGCCACATAACATAGTTTGTCCATGTACTTTGAACTTTTGATTAGTTCTCTCAGAAAATTCAGTGCAACATAAAATTTATATAACAAACTGTGGACTTATAAAACAGTATCACATGAGTCAACTTTAAATAGAATCTGTTATAAAAATATAAAAAGTTGGAATAAAATATTTGTACTGCACACTTTTAAGAGATAGTATATCGTAGCCTTGCATGTATCTACCTGTCTTAGGCTAAAAGACAGTTAATGTTGATTTAAGTGTTTTCTGACTAGCTAGACTAGGATTTTTAGTGTTTCATGAGAAGGAGCTTCCTAAAATAACTTAATCCATAGCAAAATTGAGTCAAGAGTCATTATTTTGGGGTCAGTTGTCGGCTCAGAGAATAGTGTAAAATGGTAGAAATTTAGAGAGAAATACCTTATGGTCAGTATAATTAGAAGAAAGTATTTTATGGAGGTGCTGAAGAGTAATGTAGAATAAATATACTCTTCGATAGTACAGTTGACTCTTGAACAGCTTGGGGCTTGGGGGTGCCAACTCCTGCACAGTTGAAAGTCCAAATTGGCTCCTTAAAAACTACTAATAGCCTGTTGACCGGAAGCCTTACCGACGACATAAGTAGTTGGTTAATACATTTTGTATGTTAGTAGTATTGTATACTGTATTCTTACAATAAAGTAAGCTAAAGAAAAGAAAATGTTAATTATCATGAGAAAATACATTTATGTGTACTGTAAAAATCTGTGTGTAAGTGGACCCGTGCACTTCAAACCTATGTTGTTCAAGGGTCAACTGTAATTGTTGGTGGATTTGTGTAGGAATTTTTCCAGTATGTTTTATTTACTTATATATATTTGGAAACTACTGTTTCTTTTGTTCACTAGTGTGATTTGTAGATCTACATTATAAATGGTCAGGAAGGAGTATACTTCCCATGGAATAAGCTTCGAATCAAGGCCATATCATTGGTTGTATGTATACTATGAATAGGCTTAAAACCTGTAGGTGTTTTAATTCTCTTTTTTTTCCTCCTTCCAGTGCTGCCCTTTTATTGTCTTTGTATTACCCACTCACCAGATTTCAGCTGATGCTTTTCTTAACTCTAGCATAGGAAAGCAGCATTCTTCCTCATTTTAGCCAAATTTGCTGAGTTCTAATAAAGTAATAGTTGCCTTCCCTATCAAGGGAGAATAGCCAAGTCTGGAAAAATCTCAGAATAATTTGTAGCACTTAGTCTTTAAATATTGCTGGCCTAAGTCCTGAATTGAGTAATAGACTCTCTGTATTCCATTTGAACTTTTAATTAGTCATGATGAATCCAAGAAAGGTATCTTAAAGTAAAGAACTTAAAGTTTTTACTTTGTAGAATGGAAAGGTATATGTTTATTCAGTAGGTATTTACTGATTACCAGTTTTCATACATGGCTATATTAGATGCTGGGCAGAAATGAGAGCTATATAAATGAAGATGTTGGTCTTAAGCAGTTTAAACAGTCTCATTGAAAAGAAAAATTACACACCTAAGGAATTTAAAAAATCAGAGGGCATCAAATGGTTCAGTGATTGCATTTAACTTGTTTTGGTATGCTGTAGGGGAGAGTTTTAATATTTCTATCTTGACTTCAGGCTTATATCCGTTCAGGCCAGCTTTATCAATTTATCAACACCTATTGTGTGTTTATCAGCATATAATAAAAAAGTATAAATAATGCTCATTTTGGCAGCACTTACACTGAAATTGAATCAATACAGAGAAGATTAGCATGGCCCGTGTGCAAGGATGACGTGAATTTGTGATATGTCCCATATTTTTTATAATAAGTGTAGTTACCATCATCATCTCATACAGATAAAAAGAGAAAGCAAAAAAAAAGTATAAATGTACTTCTGACATCAAAAGACTAGTTGGATAAGATTGAGTGACAGTGACTTACTGTATTGAGTCTGGCCTGGAAGGATTTGGGAGGGAAGACTTCATGGAGTCGGTTAAATACGGGTCTTGAATAATGAGTAGGCTTCAGATATACCTAGGGGAGGAGGGATGACATTTCAGATGTCAGCAGTAACAGTAGGTACCAAGGGTCTTCAAAAGCTTAGCTTAAGGAGTTTAGATTGCGGTGAGACGCATTAGGAAGCTAATTAAGGTTTTTGATATGTGAAGTGACATGTTCAAAGTGTATTTTAGGGAGATAAATCTGGCAGATGTATGCAGGATGAATAGGCATGAGAAGAGATACAGTAGGGCACTGAGTATGAGGCTTCCCTAGTTCCTTCAAGTGTAAGATGGTGAAAGTCTGGGTTAATATGATAAAGGAAAACTTAAGAAAAGAAATCATCAGTGATTCATTAGAGTTCGCAGAGATTGCCATTTAAAACAGAAAATACCTTTTTTAACAACAGCATAATGGATATAACTAATGAATTCTTCACTACTGGATGACCACACGATAGGGATTTGTGAACATGGACTTAGATGGTACAAACTACCTCGCTTGTTTCTGTGTGATATATCTTACTGCCTTGTAAATGTGCATATATATGACCTTGTAAACAATGTAGCCAATAAATGTAAATTACCAATTACAATTTTTTTTTTTTTGCTAAATGACAGTTGACAAATACGTTTCCCACCGCTGAATCTTTTAAAACTATAGCCTGAAAAAGGCAATAGTAGAATGTGAGATGTATTTCTTTTCTACATTGGTATTCAGATGTCAGAGGAGCTGTGCTTGGTTTAGAAGTTATGTCTTTTTGGTTGTCCTCAGTTTAGAAGCTGTCTTTCTGGCTGAAATAATTCAGTTTGAGAAAATATTAATTGACATAAAAGATTTTTGAGGTAGTTGGAGGATAGAGTGAACTCTTATGTGGGTAGGTATTTTCACAGTTTCATTCTGGGCCTACTCAACTCTACAGTCTTAGAGCATTTCCTGCTTAGTAGGGGTAATTATCACTTTTTCTCTGGAGAGGCAGTACTGCTTTTGGACCCTTGTTATCTAATCTGGATACTGTTACTAGAGAGTCTAGAAATTGGGGTGGCATGGGTATATTTACTGAGCTTAAAGCAAGTGATATCAGTGAGTGAAGTGGGCCTGTTAAATAGTACAGTGTGTGTGTGTGTGTGTACATGTATATATATATGTACACGTGTGTGTGTGTATATACACATACATATGTATGTATATGAATGTATATGTAGGACTGGAGAGTGCCTTAAATAGGGCAGCTATCAACATCAGTTGATAGTTGCTATACAGAACATGTGCAATATTGTTTTCTCAAGAAAAGCTGGAAGTCTGGATTTGGGGGTAAAATCACTGGATTTTTAAATGATGGCAACTTATTTGAGTAAAATGCTTTATGGTCTAAATAAATGATGCCCAACCCACTATTTGCCAGTGTGTCTGTTTGATGTAAACAATGTCCAGTTAATGTCAAAGACATGGGTTCAGCAGTACTAGAGACTCTTAACTGCCAATCTCTTCTAGCTTTCTGTTTGTAGCATTGAGCGGGATATGCAGACATTTTTTTTGCAATCCACAATCAGTTCCGTGGCTTAATGAAATAGTTTAGGGTTTTTCATAACCTGTTGCTGAGTATTGCCAGCAGCATGCACTTGTCTTCAGATAGTTCTTGACGAGGCAGATTCCAAAATCAGTGTCAGCCGTGGTTTTTAACTGTGGAAACTTCTAGTTTGTAGCAGTGACATACTAAAAATATTTTTGAAATGGAAATGAATAACATTTTCGTCAGGAACATTTTAAAATACAGAACTGTTGAGTAAGTTTTTTACCTATCCAAATGCTGGAGAAACAATAAAACATTGAGTAATAATACACATTGCTTTTAACTGTTTCACTGGGGTGACTGTATTTTTGAAAACTGTACGTTGTCTTTTTTAAAAATTTTAATCAGATGTATCTTCCAGGAGCTATTTATGGGTACAGATTGTAATTTTAGGGCAGATTTGTAAATGAAGTAATGTATTGAAAAAGCATTTTGTTCATTGTAAAGCTCTATGTAAGGGATATTGTGTCTTTGAAATGGTGTTACTTTCCCTTAAATCCTGAAAATAAATTAGATTAAATCAACAGTTTTTCATATTTTTACTAATCTTATCTTTGTCAATATAGTGGGTACCTTGTTTGGAATGGTACTGGCCTAAGAGGTAGGATTTTTTGTTGTTGATGTTGTTAGCTTGAATTTAGAGATAAAAAGTCATTGACACTATATTTTGAAGATGCTATTGCAGATACCATTTTATTTATAGAGTTTTTGGTGTTCTCTGGAGTACTTTTATATGTAAGGTGAATTATTTCTGATCAATGCTTTTATTTTTTCCAAGTTTAAATACATATTTGATTTCAAAATTATCCACGGGTATGATTTTTTAAATGTTTTTATACTAAAATGTTTCAAAATGGCATCAATAAGGTCTGGTATTAAGGACCTTTGGAGGTGCTTTATTTTCGTGAAATATTATTGAGTAGTCAAATGTTACTTATAACTAAATTTGTTATAAAAGCCTAATTTCATTAGTCAATGTGAGGAATATTCTAATTTCAGCACTTTTCTCCTTTCACAATAGGATTGGATTCAGCATCAAAATACATCTACTCATATTGAGAGTTGCCGCCAGTTACGTCAACAGTAAGAACAAGTTTTTCTTTTTTATAGGTAGCAAATTTACAAAATAGTTAATGTTCTCATATGACTGTCAAATACTTTTAGTGTGGTACTTCAGAGAAAAATATTTTTAGAAAGCTGTTGCCTATTTGAAATATTTTGTGAAGTATATTTAATCTTTTTCCAAAAGGAGAGAATTAAATATGATCTTTTCTTCTGACTCCTAATTATTTCCAGTAGGTAGACTTTTAATGTCATGGGTTCATTTCCTTGCTGGCTTGCCTTCCTTGCAATGGTTTATCTATTTTAGAGTAGATAGTCTTCCTTTCTCCTATCTGCCCCACTTTCCCAAAGGATAAATAACTAAAAACTACCCCAAACCAAACACCAGTATTTAATTTCAGGTATAAAGCTCTCCTCTGGTTTAGAACCTGTTTTAAGAATAAACCTTAGGGGCACCTGGGTGGTTCAGTCAGTTAAGTGCCTCTTGGTTTCAGCTCAGGTCATTAGATTGAGCTCCGTGGCAGCTCAGTGCGGAGTCTGCTTGGGATTCTTTCCCCCTTCTTTTCCTTCCCCACCAGCTCCTTCCCCTGCTTGCTTGCTAACGCATGTGTGCTCTCTCTTTCTCTCAAATAAATAGATAAATCTTTAAAAAAAAAAAAAGAATAAACCTTAAGTGGGAGATAAACAAGCTAGATGTGTTGGTTCCTCAATATTGGTTCTTCAGTTTTTCAACCTTTTGCTTTTTTAAGACACACCTATGAAAGTGAAAAGTGTGACTTTAACAGGAATCTCATATATCCCTTGGAGTAACAAAATTAAATTGTATTCCCCCTACTCATTAAACATGATACAGTTGTGTGTCAAGTTACTGGTCACTAGACTGATGAGTAACGTGTTTGGGGGCAAATGATTTTGTCACAGCTGTTTTGGGTTTTGGTTTTGTTCTTTATGAAAACATCACCAAAATTTTTTGAGATTATTCAGGACTCTTCACTCATAAGTGATAAACTTAATTCAAAGGAGTTTTTAGTTTTTACTTTATTTTAATTTTTTTAAGATTTGATTTATTTATTTTAGAGCCAGCAAGGGCGGGCAGTACCTTGAGCAGGGGAGGAGCAGATGGGGGAGCAGAGAGGGAGGGAGAAGGAAGGGAAAGAATCTTGACCAGACTTTACACTGAGCATGGAGCTCGATGCAGGGCTCCATCTCATGACCCTGAGATCATGACCTGAGCTGAAACCGAGTCTTGACGCTTAAGTGGCTGCACCACCCAGGCACCCCAAAGTCGTTTTTTTTTTTTTTAAAGATTTTATTTATTTATTTGACAGAGACAGAGATAGCGAGAGCAGGAACACAAGCAGGGGGAGTAGGAGAGGGAGAGCAGGCTTCCTGCTGAGGAGGGAGCCCAATGTGGGACTCGATCCCAGAACCCTGGGATCATGACCTGAGCCGAAGGCAGACGCTTAACGACTGAGCCACCCAGGTGCCCCAAAGTCGTTTTCAAAGCAAGGGAATTTATTAGTTTAACTGGGAAGCATAAGTGATTCTAATGTCAGGAACAGCTGAATTGGATTCTTTTTTTTTTTTAAATATTTATTTGAGAGAGTGAGAATGAGAGAGAGAGAGAGTACATGAGAGGGGGGAGGGTCAGAGGGAGAAGTAGACTCCCCGCTGAGCAGGGAGCCCGATGCGGGACTCGATCCCAGGAGTCCGGGATCATGACCTGAGCCGAAGGCAGTCGCTCAACCAACTGAGCCACCCAGGCGCCCCTGAATTGGATTCTGAAACAAAAATCAGAGTAGTGAGAAATTGTTTCTTGGCTCTTTGTTCTCTTCTGCTTTGGCCTCGTGAGATCCCAGGTGCACTTCCTCCACAAAGCAAAATGACCCCCGTAATTCTGGACTTAAATAAACTGTGTAGTTAGTAATTCCAGGAGTTCAAAACAAAGACAACAAAAAAACCCTCTTTCCTCATAACTCCTGTATAAGTCCAAGGTTTGACTCTTCTTTGGTCCATCTTGAAATCAGTTATAATAGCTGTGAGAATTGGGTACTCGACCTGTGTTGGTGTTATGTGCCTGCTCCTGCTGTGGATAATAAGCCCTGCCTGAATCATACAGACTCTGAATAGAGATAGAGTTTTTTCCCTATGTAGATGCTGTGCAGACATAGGTTATTATATGGAGATAATTTGTTACCTGAATTAGATAGGCCTAGCTATCACTATAAGTGGAAAATCTCTCCTAAGCCACAAATTTGAATGTCTAATTTTTATGAAGATGAGGAATTTAAGTGGTAGTGAGTCATTTGCTATAGGTAGGCATTAATGTTAATAAGAAGATTCTAGCTCATACACTGCATTAATTTCCTAGAATAAATGGCACATATGCCTATTAAAGCCTTTTGTGTAAATAGCCTTTTTTTTTTTCCATGCACTTAGGCCCTGATTTTAAAGTGCTTTCTGTGCCTGCCCACATATTTACCTTTTTTTCAGGTTGTGTGCTCTTGAATAATTCCTTCTTGGCTTTCTCTGCACTGCAAAAGAATAATGACCAAAAATAGATTTGATTAGGTGCTTGGGATCATTCCATGGCAAAATATATGCTATTCCATTCTTTGTTTTTTTAAGCTACATTGTGTTCCTTTTGTTTCTATACGTTAATGTATTTAGTTATTCACCTGCTGATGTATATTTAGGTTCTTACTCCTTTTCTTAAGGCTGATTATCTCTTCCCTCTCTTTGTCTTTGTTGGATCTTCCTGGATTATGATACAGGAGTAGTTGGTTAACCTGTGAAAAGATACAGTGCATCAGAATTTTAGTATTAAAAAAAATAATAGCTATATTCTTGTATGCTGGGCATAATTCTGAGTCCTTTACATAATTTAATTTTCAAAACAACCTTGTGAAATGTATGTGTAATGATTATTTGTGATTTTATCAGTGAGGAAACTGAGGCATAGAGAGTCAACTTCTCTGCTGTCCCACAGCAAATAGTTGGCGTAACTAGTCTGTCTAGCCCATGGATCTTTACTCCTTTTCCCCCTTTTTCTGTTCAACAGATTATTCTGAAAAGTTTCTAAGCTGCAAAAGTTGAAGGGATAGTAAACATTCATACATTCATCTTTATTCACCAATTATTATCATTTGCCACATATAGTTTATATTTTTATTAAACTGTTTTGAACTGTTTGAAAATAAATTGCAAACATGATAACTTCACTCCTCAATCCAGCATCTGTCTCCTAAGAATAAGGAAATTTTTCTACAGTGGTTGTCTGTGGTAAACACATTGAATCCCTGCCTACTCTCCAACCACACTCCCAAACCGGGAGTCAGTCACTGCAGTCTCTTAAGCTAGAACAGCCCACTCTGCCTATTTTTCTTTCTCTTCTTACCTTACCTTTTCTTGCTTTTCTTTCTTTCCTTCTTTCTTGGATGCTTTCACAATGTTGACTTCTTTTGAAATGACCAGGAAAGGAGTTGTCTTGTAGAATGTCCCAAAGTACATTTTGTACTTTTCTGTTTGTTTCCTTATCATTAAATACACGTTGAAAATTTTTGTCACAGAAACTATAGGTGATGTGTATACTTCCCACATTGGGACACAGATACTGTCACTTAGGTCCTTGTTCTTAACCATTATGGTATACTGCCTGTGTGAAGGGTGTCATGCTTCTGAAGCATATTTTAAACTAGTTAGGCAATGTGCAGGTAGTCCAACCTCAACTTGCAGAATAGTATACATTCATTATCTTTCTGTCCTGGGCACCAGAGACAAAAACATTTATTCTAGCAGTCAACCTAGTGAGGATCCAGAACATAATTACGGATTCTTGAATAATAGTCCTCAAGCTCTTGTGAATCCATAAACTGGAGAGCTCCAGAAATGTAATAACATCTTTGTGTTGACAACCAGCATATTTCTAGCATTGTACATATGAGAAAGCTAAGGCTTACTTATATTAACTAACTGGCTTTCAGATACATGGCCATTAAGTGTCAGCACCTACACTCAGACCCTAGCATAGCTTGATTCCAGAAGTCTTGCTTTTTAAACACCATACTGTTAGATTAGAAATTTATCTTCTTAGATGGTAACAGTGTAAGGAAAGTTTTTAAAAGTATAAGTGTAAATGAAACAAAATTATCCAATTTTTGTTGTTTTTTTTAAAGATTTTATTTGTTTATTTGACAGAGACACAGTGAGACAGGGAACACAAGCACGGGGAATGGGAGAGGGAGAAGCAGGCCTCCCACAGAGCAGGGAGCCTGATGTGGGGCTCGATCCCAGGACCCTGGGATCATGACCTGAGCCGAAGGCAGACGCCCAACAACTGAGCCACCCAGGCGCCCCCAAAATTATCCAAATTTTGACAGTTGTTGATGCCAGATGATAGATACACTGGATTAAAGTTAACTTTTTTTTTTGTTCTTCATAGTTTGTTACCTTATAGTTAAAACAAGATGCTTCAGGCATCATGGCTGCTCTCAGAAGGAAGAAGGGGGCAAGAGGCAGGAAGAACTTTGCCCATGGTTTTGCATCTTTGTCTCATTGTTTTGAACCCATCACTGGCTATATATTCTAAGGAGGTTAGGAAAGCAAATATTTAGCTTTTTTAGCCTTTGTAGTAGAGGCAGACAAGGGAAAAGGGAGTTGAGAATTGTTGTTGAGTTAACCTGCTGTAACAGTGTCTTAGACAAATAGCAACAAATAAAAACCACTTTACCTTTACTTTTTATTTTAAGATTTTATTTATTTATTTGAGAGAGACACAGCGAGAGAGGGAACACAAGCAGGGGGAGTGGGAGAGGGAGAAGCAGGCTTCCTGCTGAGCAAGGAGCCCAATGCGGGGCTCGATCCCAGGACCCTGAGATCATGACTTGAGCCGAAGGCAGACGCTTAACGACTGAGCCACCCAGGCACCCCACCTTTACTATGGTTTTTTTTTTTTTTTAAGATTTTATTTATTTGACACAGAGAGAGGGAGATAGAGAAAGCACAAGCGGGGCAGTGGCAGGCAGGCAGAGGGAGAGGGAGAAGCAGGCTCTCCGCTGAGCAAGGAGCCCGATGTGGGACTCGATCCCAGAACCCTGGGATCATGACCTGAGCTGAAGGCAGCCGCCCAACCGACTGAGCCACCCAGGCGCCACTTTACTACTTTTTTTTTTTTTTTAAAGATTTGATTTATTTATTTGAGACAGAATGAGAGAGAGAGAGCGTGCACATGAGGGGGGGAGGGTCAGAGGGAGAAGCAGACTCCCTGCTGAGCAGGGAGCCTGATGTGGGACTCGATCCAGGGACTCCAAGATCATGACCTGAGCCGAAGGCAGTTGCTTAACCAGCTGAGCCACCCAGGCGCCCTTTACTACGGTTTTGACCCGATTTTTTTTTTCCTGCCAGGTGACTTGCTGTAAGAGTTGGCTGCCTCCATTTCCTTACCTGGCTCTCCTCTTGGTTATTAAAATTGTTTTTGAATATTAGTTGATTTAATGATTTAATTTCCAATTTAATAATGTTTCCAAAATTTCCAATTAACCTTTTTTTTTAAATTTTTTTATTAAAAAGAGAGGGTGCGTGTGAGTCAGGGTTGGTGGGGGTGGGGCAGAGGGAGAAGGAGAATCACCACAGGGCTTGATCTCATAATCCTGAGATCATGACCTGAGCTGAGATCAAGAGTCAAACACTTAACCAGCTAAGCCACCCAGGCGCCCCCCAATTAACTTTTAGAGTTCAGAATCTCTAAAAAGTTGAGGAGGAAGATGTCTTTTTCTTAGGCTTCTGTGATGTTACTGTTCCTTATACTTTTTTCTTTTTGTGATTACTACTTAATCTCTTACTGGTTTTTGTTTGTCTGCTTTAGTCTTCAGTGTTAGTGTGCATAAAATTCTGTCCTCAGCCCTTTCTCCTACAAACTGTATTCTATGTTAGTCTCACACAGTGTTTGTACTATACCTGTGGCTTCTGCATGCGTAATTTTTAAATATCTCAGTCCTAATCTTTCCCATAATTCCAGATATTTATTTCCAGTTGACCTGAAAATATTCTTGTGTTTACTTCAGAAATGTTTATTGGTTCCCCATTGCTTTTTACTTATGTGCAACCTCTTTACCTGGTTTCAAGGACCTTCACAGTTTCTAACTCGGAGCTACCTTTCCAGGTTTTCCCCCCCTCATAATTCCTTTTCATCATTGCCATGCTGCAGCCAGACCGGTTCCTGGAATAGAACGCTTGTTTTGCCTCTAAATTCTATGTATAGCCACTGCATGAAACCTACGTTGATCCATGCCTATTAGTAGACCTTTTTAAGGACCACCTGAAAAGCAGCCTTTGCTGCAAATATTCCAGATTCTTCCACCAGATGTATCTTTTCAAGGACCGCTTGGTACAGCGTAAAGGGCACCATACATGTTGTATTCTGTAGAATGGGGTCCCCGGGAGTTCTGCAAAGTGCATGAATTGTCTTTGTCTTTTAACCCCTACCTAAACTTGTGTCATGTACCTATTCTGTACATCTTAACACTTGTATGTGTATTGCCTATTTTACTTAAACTTTGAAGTCTTTAATGTATTAGGAATGTGTTTCTATTCCTTGAATTGCCTACTAGAATAATGCTTTGATTATTTATTGAATTAGACACTGAAAATACACTTTCAAGACAATTTTCATATTTTAGTATACTAATAAATTACTGTGTAAACTATGTAAACTTAGGTTTTGAAAAGTCCTCCCGAAACATTGCAGGGAAAGATTGAGACATATAGTCCCATTTTAACTGTTCATTAATACTATTTATTCTCAAAATAGGTATCCCGATTGGAATCCTGAGATCCTCCCATCAAGAAGGTAATTTTTTGAATAGTGGTATTGTTGAGACTTATTTTCTTTTAAAAGTAAACAGGTACTTTTTTTTTTTAAAGGTACTGTTTTTAATTGAGTTCCTGTTTTGATCATTTTTACTTTTAAATAGCAGACAAATGCAACAATCTCTATGAATCTTTCTTTAATTATCCCAGCTTAAATGTGACAGCTTGCCTCTGTGAACGTGTATTTTTTTTTTTTTAGTCTTTTCTGAAAATACTTTATGCTTTTGTTATTGTTTATGTTTGTGGGGTCTTTTGTTATAAATGCCTTCAAGGCTGGGAATGGTTTTATTAAGCTTTGTATTCCCTAGGAGGTCCCTTTTTAATGTTTGTATATACAAGTACAGTAGTCAAATATCTGTAGAGGGGCGCCTCGGTGGCTCAGTTGTTAAGCGTCTGCCTTCAGCTCAGGTCATGATCCCACGGTGCTGGGATCGAGCCCCGCATCGGGGCTCCCTGCTCAGCGGGACACTGTTTCTCCCTCTGCTTGTGTTCCCTCTCTCACTGTCTCTCTCTCTCTCTCTCTTTCAAATAAATAAATCTTTAAAAAAAAAGAGAAATACTTGTAGATGGCATAATCTCAGGAAAAAGTTGAAAAACATTTGTTTATCTAAATCACTTCTTGAATTCTTTATATAACTTAATACTTTCAGTATATAGTTGGCTATAAAATGGTACAGGAAAAGCCCAAGAAATTGATGGAGGATATTCTTCTGTATATTAGCAAAACAGGGATCCAAGCAATTAGAGGGCAGAGCATCTGTTCTGATTGTTTCTTATTTATCGGTGAATTGTGTCATAACAAATAGGTTTTTGTTTTAAATAAATACATGGTATCAAAGTTTGGTATTATATATAGTCTGTTGTTAAGAAGGAACTTCTGTCATATAACTTAATATGACTTAAATTTACATTAAATCCCTGAATCTTGTGATTCCTCCCCCATACTTTATAGAAATGAAGGCAATAGAAAAGAAAATGAAACTCCAAGAAGACGTTCTCATTCCCCCAGTCCTAGACGTTCTAGGAGATCAAGCTCAAGTCATAGATTCCGTCGATCTCGAAGCCCAGTACGCTATATATACAGACCAAGAAGTCGAAGTCCAAAAATTTGCCATCGTTTCATTTCTAGATACAGATCCAGATCCCGTTCACCATATCGAATGAGAAATCCATTTAGAGGTAGTCCAAAATGCTATCGCTCAGTTAGCCCTGAAAGGACATCACGGAGATCAGTGAGATCATCAGGTACACTTATGGTTATGAATAATAATATATGTTGTAATATATAATATAACATAATAAATTTACTTATTTTGACTAAATTTTTTAGGTTTTTTTGTTTGCATTTTTAAATTCTATGTTTTTATAACAAAAGTGGACATTTTGAGCTATTTGCCTTAGTTCTTTTGATAAGATAGATATATAATACTCTGTTTTATTTTATTTTAGAATTTCTGTGTGAAATTGACCCACATCCCAACTTAGTCCATTCTTCTTCCTTTTATTAACTATCAGAAGAAATGTGGAAGAGTGTATCTGCCCAAAATCAAATTTAAAAACTGCGGATATGCCAATGTCTTAGTTTGCCCATGAATTAATCTAAAAGTTTTTTGGAATATCTCATATTTTCAACTGTGTCTTAATATTGGTTTAGTGACATTTCTAGAATAGCTCATATATGTGATCTTTTTAGAGGTCTCCAAGGTTTTCATTTTTCAGCTATATGTCTGTGAAGTCGAATTTCCTGTATACATTTCAACCAAAACAATGTCTCTATCAGATTGGTTGCAGAAGCAGATAGGAGAATCCAGGTTTTTAAGCCCAACATGAAAGTGTTTGGGAAAATACACAGTGGTGCTACTCATCTAACTAATTTTTTGTTTTGGGAATTAAAGTTGTTTTTCATAAAAATGTTACTTATGCTAACACAGGAGTTTATTATTAAATGAATTAGTAAATACTTTAAAAATTCAATTTCAGTATCTTATGGTTAATATTGATAAATTTAACACAAAAACTCTTTGGAGTCCTCAGTTTTTAAAAGTGAAGATGGATACTGAAATCAAAAGTTTGAGGACCACTGGTGTAAGATTAGTTCATGAATGAAGAATTAAAGACTGAGAATTGTTTTGTGTGTATTTGATTCCTGTCTGGTCTGACAGCAGCTCTGTGATAAATATTTGGGCAGTTGAGGAGTTACTCTTTAATGTGATGAGATGGTTTTCACCTTAAGTTCTTTTCAGTTGAAGTTGCATTTATGTCCTTTTTACTAGATAGAAAAAAAGCATTAGAAGATGTAGTACAACGATCTGGGCTTGGGTCAGAATTCAGTAAACAGAAACATCTTGAAATAGTTGATAAAGGACACTCACCAGCACAAAAGCCTAAAACTGGCAGTGGATCAAAGCCATCAGTTAAATCTACAAACCCTACAAAGGGTGATGGAAATTTGGGGGGACATGCTACTCGTTACAAAGCCAAGAATATTGAAGATGACACCTTACCAGAATGTAAACCAGTGTCTGAAAAAGCTGTTTCTATCCAGCGTAAGGTCAGTAGTTCTTTAATTTGTTAGTGTAAGTGTATACATACATGTGTTATTATGATACAAAAAAGTTGTTTGAATTTTTTATTTTCATATTTTAAAAGTTTGAAATCGCGGCTTAAATTATGTTGATATGGAATGTTTTATTGGTTGTGCTTATGAATTTAGTAAAAGTCCATTAATTTAAAATCTTGTAGCTTACAAATCCTAGAGGTTTGGCATTTGATGTATCAAGAGTGAGAATATTTTGATGGTTGGTGTTTTTGCTAACCACACAGGCAGGTCATTGTGATGAGTTTTGCTCTCTGTTGGGGGAAGTGAATGTAATCATCAGCAATATTAATGACTTTTTGTAATCTTTGTCAGTAAGCTGTAAAAGTGAGTCTCTACTGAGAATTGATCATTTTTAATCTGTTTTTTACTTTTTTGCTGTACAGCGCACAAGTCAAATACTCTGTTGTCCAATGTAGAATAGCCTATTTTCTGGTACTGATTTATTGGTGTATTTTGACTATAACCTGCTAGTTAAAATGCTGAGGTATTGTTTTATTGTATATGTTGATTTTATTTATTTATTTGATTAATCTTTATTGCTTAAATTACTACTATAGTAGATAGTATATAAAGCATCCTGAGAACATTAGAGTAATTGCCAAGGTTAGGGCAGATTATCAGATGTTTAATATTAACAAGTCTTCAGGTATTTAGGTATACATTCCTAAATATTTTCAACAGCTATAAATCCTTGCCTTTAAAGAGCTTATATTTAGAAAGATAGCTTAACATAATCAACCTGTAATTACACAATTTTGAAGAGTGTTAGGAAGAAGTTTTAGTATAGGGAAAATTTTGAAGAGGCTAAATTAATCTATAATACTCTTTTCATTTTGTTTCAAGACTTCTAGATGGTGGCAGTGGACCTTTTTTTTTAAGTCCGTTTTTAATATAGGTGATAAGTTTGATATTACAGGCTTTATACATACTATATATGAGTCTTTTAAAATGTTACACCTATCTAGATATCATTTCAACTATTAAAACACAAAGTGCACAAAGCTATAGTTTTATCTTTATTAGTGTTGGGCCATGTAGATTCATGTAGAAAAATATTCTTCAGTAGTTTGGACCATTCCATAGGTCTTGTTTGTTACAAAATGCTTCTAAACAGAAAGCATCTATGATTGTGTTTACCTGTAAACTCTGATCACTGTTAGGGTTGAGTGGCAAAATATAAAACATATCTTTTACTTCTTTAGCATTTAAAAAATTTTATTAAATTGTGCTAAAATATTTAGAAAAGTCTGTTTAAAAGGCTTAGGTTACATTGGGAATTATTGTACTTTATGGCTTAATTCGGTTTTTTTTGTTTTTTTTTTTTTAATTTTCTTTCATTCAAAAATAGCTTCGGAAAGACCAGTCTTCACATTATGGTTCAGTTCTTCTTATATCTGAATTACCAGAGGATGGCTGTACTGAAGAAGATATTAGAAAAATATTTCAACCATTTGGAAAAGTTAATGATGTCCTCGTTGTTCCTTATAGAAAAGAAGTGAGTTATTCACTCTGTTCTAAAAATACATACAAAGTTACTATATTATAAAGCCTGGTTATTACTTTATAAAGATCTTTTAGCAACTTTTACTATATATATAATTGTTAATTGAGAGTTAATGTAAATGCTTGGATTCCAGTGAACAAGGTCCCCAAGTACCGTTGTATCTTTTAGAACAGGGATTGGCATACTTTTTCTGTAAAGGGCCAGGTAGTAAATATTTTAGGCTTTGTGTACCATAGGATTGCAGCTATTCAATTCTCCCATTGTAGTACAAGGGCAGCCATAAATAATATACAAATGAATGGGTATGGCTGTGTTCAAAAAAAATATGCAAAAACAGGTGGCAGGTTATAGTTTGCTTTTTCATTTCTTTAGCACACTGGTAAGATTATACTAAAAAATTATTTTTTTGTACAGTATTTTTTACATGTGGGTCCTATAACTCACACGGTAAAGTTCATCAAAATTATGAACCCTGGACTAAGCAGAACATAAAATTGTGCGATGAACGGGAATGTAGTTGGTAGTGTTCTTTATTGCAAGAAGCTTTAAAAATGTCAGACTTCACAGCAGCTAGGCCAGATCCTGCCTTTTCTCCATTTATTCCATGAGCCCGCGATGGACTTCTGTTTCCCTTCTTCTTATCTTGGTAATAAGGTTAAATGTCCATTTCATGTATGAAGATACCCTAGAGATCAAATGACACTTTGGCAAAACAAAAAGAGATAAGAGCAACCAGGACTTGTAATTTTGTAGTTTTATGTTCAAAAAGTACGAAGGTACAAAAAGTACAAAAAGTACTAAGTCATGCAGAGAATTTTGAGTTAGATTTTTCACTAAAAATTTAATACATTTTATTTAGGCTTACTTGGAAATGGAATTTAGAGAGGCAGTTACTGCAGTCATGAAGTACATTGAAACAACACCTCTTCTGATAAAAGGGAAAAGTGTGAAAGTATGTGTTCCAGGAAAGAAAAAATCACAGGTAAACTGGATTTAGATCAAACATGTCTCGTTCGTTGTTGATAAAGTTTGACTTTTCAAAGTGTGACACCTACAGAAAAATGCATAGAACATAAATTTATGTTCACTCAATAGATTGTGTATGGATTGAAATACATTGAAATTAACAACTTTATATCTACATAAATAGCACTATAAACAGTGTTAAATGACAAGCAATAGACTAGGAGAAAATACTTTACAAAATTAGCAAACATTGGGGCGTCTGGGTGGCTCAGTTGTTAAGCGTCTGCCTTCGGCTCAGGTCATGATCCTAGGATCCTGGGATCGAGCCCCGCATAGGGCTCCCTGCTCCACGGGAAGCCTGCTTCTCTCTCTCCCACTCCCCCTGCTTGTGTTTCCTCTCTCACTGTCCTTCTCTCTCTCTCTCAAATAAATAAATAAAATCTTAAAAAAAAAATTAGCAGACATCTCTGAAACCTACCTAGGTCACAAACTAACATTGACAACATCCTGGAAGCCCCTTGCATACTTCTTCTGAATCCTTAAACCCTCCCTTCTGCCCAAAAGTAACCCCTAACTTGATTTCTAATACCATAGTTGAGTTTTGCCCGTCTTGAACTTTAAATAAAGAGAATGACAGAGTGTATATATTCTTTTGGGTCTTTTGCTTCCTTAGAAATACTACTGTTTATGAATTTAGTCTTTCTAGATCATTTTTTATGCTTTATATATTTATTGATAATGTCTATAGAAGTAACTTACAAATATATTCAGTAAGTTTTACTTTGTATATGAGTGTTCTTTTCATGTAATTATTATATTTGCTGAAGAATGTTTACTTCAAAGGGGCTTTGTAGTACACATTTTTCAATCAGCAATTTAATTTGGAGATCTAAGCATGTTTGTACATACAGGTTTTCCTCATTCCTCCTAACTTCTGTGTGGTATCACTTTGTATATATATGCCACAGTTATTTTACCAGTTCCTTATGTATTTGATATTTAGGTTATCTCTAATTTTTCACTATTATAACAGGACTATGTTAACTTCCTAGATTATGGCTTTTACAGGCCTTTCTTATGCATTTATGGTACTGTTTTTATAAGGTGATAATCTAGTGGAATTGCTGAGTTATAGGATATACAGTAATATCAGGTCTCATGTTAAGTAGCCATAATAATTTACAGTCTGATAATAATGAGAGTACTGGTGTTTTTGTATTATTCGCAACGTCTTAGTATTTGCAGTTTTAAAATCCAGTATGTAAAATAGGTATCGAGCTTCAATTTGCATTTTCCTGATTACTGTTAAACTTCAGTATCTTAATATAATAGCTATTACTGTCTTAATGAGTTGTGTATACCTTTTCTCCTCTTTGTATTGGGTTGTTTGCCTTTTTAAAAAAACTTCATTTGAAGGTGTTCATGATTTTAGATACTAATTTTGTATTACTTATGAGAAGCATTTTCTTTTTTTTTTTTAAAGATTTTATTTATTTATTTGAGAGAAAGAGAATGAGAGATAGAGAGCACGAGAGGGAAGAGGGTCAGAGGGAGAAGCAGACTCCCCGCCGAGCAGGGAGCCCGATGTGGGACTCGATCCCGGGACTCCAGGATCATGACCTGGGCCGAAGGCAGTCGCTTAACCAACTGAGCCACCCAGGCTCCCGAGAAGCATTTTCTTCTAGTATGTTGTTTATATGTATATCCATATATAAAGTTTTTAATTTCAGTGTACTCAAGTTGATTTTTTCCTCCTCTTAATGGCTTCTGCTTTTTTTTTTCTTTTGTTTTAGAAGACCTTCTCTGTAGCAGTGCCAAAAAGATACGATTCCATTATTATATTGATCTATAAGTTGTGGTTAATGTGTTGCTGGGATCAATACTGTTTCCAAAATGGATAACCAACTAGCCCAACACCATTTGTACCGAATTGGTTATTCCTCATTGATTTCAAAAGCTATCTTTATGTGTATAAATTACCCTACACACACAGATCTCTATCAGACTATTGTTAGATCAGTCTGTTTATTTCTCTTACAGTACTATGTGATTTCATTCATTATAACAGTTACTGTAATTTTACATAATTGCCGTTTTTCTAGTAGAATTCCTTTTTCTTCTTTATTTAAAATTTATTTTGAAAAAAAAAATATATTTGGGGTACCTGGGTGGCTCGGTTGAGCGTCCAACTCTCGGTTTCAGCTCAGGTTCTAATCTCAGGGTCCTGAGATTGAGCCCCACGTTGGGCTCCATGTTCAGTGCGAAGTCTGCTTTCCCCCTCCCTCTCCCTTCCCCTCTGATCCTCCCCCTACGTGCTCCTGTGCGCGATCGCATATATTCTCTCTCCCTCTCTCAAATAAGTAGATAAAAATCAAAAATTTATTTTGGTTAATCTTGAACATTTACTCCTGCTATTGGTTTTAGAATCCATTTAAAAATGTTCTCTGAAAAATCTTATTGGGAGTTTAATATTGTATTGATGATTTATAATACTTTTTCTGTTCAGAAACAGGGTTTGTCTCCGTTTATTTAGACTTCATTTAGTGTCTTTTAATAATGGTCTTTTGTAATGTTTCCATAGTGTACGTTTTGGAAGGGATGTTAAGTTTATTTCTTACTTATATATTTATTTGTGTATATTTCATAAATACTACTTAAATTGGTATTCCATAAAGAATCTATATTTATTTCATTTAATGTTTTCTGGTTAGTTACTACTAGAGTAACGCATAATCCTAGGTTACATCTGCTACGTGCCATCTATTTATTTCCATTGTCCTGATTTGAATAATGAATTTTATGGTAACCCTAGTTATTAACAGTTTTATCGCTCAGGATTTCTTATATTTTCAACTAACAGAAAACTTCACCAGTGGTTTATGAAAGAAATAGGAGGTTTATTTGTCTCATAACAGAAAATCTATAGGTAGGTGGTCCATGGCTGGTGCAACAGCTCCATAATATCATCAGGAACCCAGACTTTTTATTTTTCTGATTCTTTTTTCCACCTTTAGCGTGTACTTTTCACCCTCAGTTGTAAGATGGTTGCTGTACCTTCTGGCATCATTTTTATCTTCCAAGCAGAAAGAAAGGAATAAAGGAATGAAAATCAAAAGCAAAAAAGGGTTTTGATTTTTTAAAAAAATTATTTTTTTGTGGAAGAATGAGTTTCTCAGCAACTTTTACCTACATTTCATTTATCAGAACAGTGACACGTAACCTTCTCTAGTTGCAGAGGAAGTTAGGGAGAAGCAAGAATTGAATGTATAATTTAAGAACATAAACTTTATCCTGTAGACAATTAAGTGTTATTCAAGGTTTTGAACAGAACTATGACACAAAATGGATGGATTAGATAGATTGATTTGGGAGTGATCTGCAGAATGAATTAGGCAAATGACTGAAGAAGGCAAAGAAAAGAGTGGTGAAAGGGGAGAAGAGAAAAAAACCACTGAGTACATTTAGAAGACTCACCTAGCCAACCAGCTTATTGTGATGATAGTAATGGTTTCAGGTAGATTAGTAAACTTGAGATAGGAAGGAGAAACAGCTTAAGCTAGTTACTCTCCCGTGAGACCTGGCTGATCATTAAATTTTGTGAACTGGGGAGAAAGTCCGTCTTCTTTAATACTGAAAAGTTTAATCTCGGAAAATAGGTGAATAAAGATACATTTAGGCTATTAGAATTCTATTTCAATAAGGTTAAAATAATTCTCTTTGATAACATTTTGATAAGGTTGGTAAGGTAGCAGCAGAAGTCCAAGAAGAGCCCAATCATATTTACTATTCTGATTTTCATAGTGATGGATAGGGGAAGCTGTCAGCACTATAAACTAGAAAACATGCCATCTGTGTCAAAAATATTGATATTCTTCAACTAAATATAGTTTGGATAAGGCAAACTCATGACTCCTCTGTTGTAATCGAGCAGCCTTCTTAGGGACTGATTGGAGGAAACCGCATAGAAAACTCCAGCCATGGCAGTTTCAGAATGGAAGTGTATAGATAACCTTCTTAGCTTCTTATTACAGGGGAAGACATCAAATTTCCTTGCTAGAGCAAGCCAAAAATAGGCTGGGAGCCCAAACTAGGAAGAATGGCAGTGCTATAGTTTTCTTGGTCCAGATCTTAATTTTGGCATGAATAGTCATACCAAGACAAAAGGTTTCTGCCCACATTTGATATTTCATGTTAGGACTGCCTTTGACTCTGGCTTTGATTCAAAGAATATTCTCTCCATTTGGCTACTTCTTCAAATCAATAAAGAAATGTTAAAGAAAAGGCGAAAATTGCCCTCATCCCTGTATTTAAACCTGAAGGATTTAGGTGAATGAGTCTGCGCAACTCTTAACAAACTCAATTACCTTGTCTTTAATTATAAGCCAGTGTAGACCTCAGTTCTTAATACTGATTCTTAGCCATTTTTGAGCTACCTTCACCACCACCACTACCAAGAATCTGATGAAAGCAAGCTTCCCCCCCCACAGAATTAGACGGTAGTCCATACTCCCCAAATTTTCTTTAATGGAGCAGGAACACTTGATCTACAAAAAAGTATCAGATTTTCCATTGCAACTGTGGAATAGTGCTGCAGCTCAGCTCTACAAAAACAAAACGAAAACAACACTTAAAAAATTTTAATTTAGTATTTTCAGAAAGATTCACGGTGACATTATATTGAAAACCCAGAGTAGGCAGTCAGCTAAGATCCAAGAAGATGGCATGGAAATGGAAAACAGGGCCGGGAAACCGTTATCAGTGGTTTGAACATTATAGAAAAATCTAAATGAGTAACAATAAAACCAAAGATAAAATCAGAATTCATCAGATGAGAGTTTAATTTCATTTTAATAGAAAAACTTTCTCAAAAATCTGTTACATGTCAGGCATTGTGGTATCTGCAGAAGATAGAGTGATGAACAAGACAGATGTGCTCTCACTCTTGGGACTTATAGTCTATTAGTGATGAAGAGGAAAGACGTGGATATATTTGGAAGACCCAATCTGCATATAACTGAAATTCCAGAAAGAGGACACCACTTTAATACAGTGGAAGATTTTAAATTTTATAGTTAAGCAGGGGCAGCCTCTAGTGATTCAGGCAGAAACAATATAAATAGGAAAAGGAATAGTCTAGTCTTAGATAGCAGAGCAACACATTCTCAAGGTTGAATGGAAGAAAGGTCAATTCTTTGTAATTCATTAATTCCACCTTTTACTATTGATGTACATTTTCTTACCACTGTCTTACAAAAAATATTTCAAATAATACCGTGACATTTCAGTATCTAGTTGCTATCACACTGGTTCAGTCTACCATCTTTTGCTTTGTTACTATAGTAGTATCATGACAATAGAGATTGTCCTTCTCTTCTTGCCTTTTCACTCACCTTGACTCTATTCTCAACATGGAACCAGATCTTGCCATTCCTAGACTCAGAACCTTTGATCACACTCAGACAAAAAGCCAGTACTCAAAATGGCTGAGTTTACACCACACATTCCACCCACACTCTATCCCCAAACCACTACATACCTCTTTCTCTCCTTCTCTATTTCCAACCCCAAGCATCATTTATACTTCTAAAACAAGCTAATAGGCATAGATCTCAAAAGCCTTTTACAGTTGCTGTTACTTCTGTCTGGAATGCTCTCAACACAGGTAATGGCTTGCTCTCTTACCTCTTCTAGGTATTTGCTCATATATCACCTTTTTGGTGAGACTTGTTTAACAGACTTATTGAAAGTTGCTCCTCATTCCCCCAACAAGAGCACTTCTGTTTCCTTTCTCTGTTACTTTTTTCCACAGCACTTGTTGCTAATGGACATAATATGTATTTTTAATTTCCTTGTGGTTTTTCTTTCCTTACCCCTTGAAGTTAAACTTGTTTGAGAGTAGGTAGGGACTTTGTTTTATTTACTGCTCCTCTCCAGTGCCTAAAATTGTGCTTGACAATTGGTGAATAGTCAGTAAATATATGTTAAATTGATCTGAATGTCATAATAATGTTTTTTGTTGTATTTCTTTATGCTTGTGTGTATTTTTTATTTTTTTTTAAGATTTTATTTATTTGAGAGAGAGAATGAGAGAGAGAGAGAGCATGAGAGGGGGTTGGGTCAGAGGGAGAAGCAGACTCCCTGCTGAGCAGTCCGGGACTCCAGGATCATGACCTGAGCCGAAGGCAGTCGCTTAACCAACTGAGCCACCCAGGCGCCCTTGTGTGTATTTTCTAAAGTGCCCTTTATAATTGGGGAAGAAACTAAGATTTTCTTTCTCAAAATCTTTTTCTTTCATAGAACAAAGAGATGAAGAAAAAGACTGCAGATTCAAAGAAAGCATCTGCAGCTACTTTAAAGTAAGTAATTCCATGATTTCATATGCGAGAATGAATGTGCATATGAATTAATTTTAAAATTTTTATACAACTGCATTTTTAATATATTTTATTATCCTGACTCCACTTTAAATGGGGCATTGTTGAAATTCAATTATATTAAACTTTATTTAATTTTTAATTAAGTTAGCTCTGTGCCCGACATGGGGCTTGAACTTATCCTGAGATGAGGAGTCGCATGCCCTACCTACTGAGCCAGCCAGGCACCCCTAAACTTTTTTAGATTTAAGCTTTGCATCTTTAGAAGTTTTAGAACTTAGAATTTCAATCTTTGCCTAATTTTTTCTTCTTTCAAATAGGAAAGATATAGACGCTTCCAAAGCTGTTGAAACTGTGACTTCAGCTTCTGCCAGTAAGTTGTTACTTTTAATACTCCAAATAAGTATATTTTGTCAGTTTACTAGAAACTTCTTGCAGGATGATGCTAGGAAAACATTATTGTGCTTTAGTAGAGGGGACCCATATTGGCCCCCATATTAAGCTAGTGGTTAAGAGTTAATACATGAAGACTCAGTGAGATAGTGCATAGTTCCATAGTAATAGCTGTTTAGGTTAATTTTGTAATACCTCCTTCCATCCCCTACCAGTAAGACAAAACATACAAGACAAAACATGTTAAAGTTGCTTGTTTAGTCTCCTTTGATTTTGAAAGTTTGCTGAGAGCCAAAAGGTAAACAAAAAAGACCAAACAGAAATCGATGTTATTACATTCATGTGTTAAAGTTGTTTCTTTATACTCAGGAAAACATTGCAGGTCTTTGTTTTGAATCTAACTAAGTGAATTTCTATACAATTTTAATAAACTGAATTTTCTCTTTTAATGCCAAAACAAACACTCCTGAGTTTATTAAGAATAAATGGCTTGATAGTGAAGGATGAGAAAGAAAAGCTAAAATAAAGTAGACATAAACTATATCTAGAAAGTTAGATTGTTTTGTATGTTCTCTTTTAGAAAGACAGGTATATAGTGTGTTCTGGATTTCTATTCAGAAATTCATATATATATGTGTGTGTACATATATATATGGGGAAGGAGGGATAGAGAGATGCAGATTACTTTAGTTAGGGAGATGATACAACAAAGGTAACAGAATTGGGGAATCACTTTGTAGAAGTCCTTGAAGCGTCGTGCTGGGAAGTTTTTTAATTTGACTTCATTAATAGCATTTCTCAAAATATGTGTGAGAGACTAATTCCTGGAAGATGTTTTGGATCAGATTTGTATTATAGCTTCTTTTTTTTTTCTTAAAAAAAAAAATCCACAGAACACGTTTCCATTATGAAGTCCTGCAGGAAAGAAACCTATTTAGCTTTGTTTAACCCACTGTTCATGAAGGTTGGCTAAGGTTCTTGCCATTTTTCCTCTGTAAGACCTAGTAATGGTTACAGACTCTGGGAAATTGCCACAGAGAATAAAAATCCTATTTGTGTAGGATTCTTATATAGATTGGATAAATGGAGATGAAAAATCCTGTTGAAGCAGCTCATTCTGCCCATGGGTCCTTTCCCCATGCTTTAATAAAACCACCTTTTTGCACCAAAAAGAAAAAGAAAAAATATCCTATTGAGAAAACACAGTTGGGATTCACTTTAAGGTAATAGGGACCTGATATAAAAAAATGTTAATTAAAATGGTGTGCGATGGTAAAATCTGAATGTTTATTCTATAAATTTTCTAGTGGATAAAATATAAAATTAAAATAATTTAAAATTTTCAAGGTTTTAGGTTAGGTAGATTTTATTTTATTTTTTAAAGATTTTATTTATTTATTTGACAGAGAGAGACACAGTGAGAGAGGGAACACAAGCAGGGGGAGTGGGAGAGGGAGAAGCAGGCTTCCCACGGAGCAGGGAGCCCGATGTGGGGCTCCATCCCAGGACCCTGGGATCATGATCTGAGCCGAAGGCAGACGCTTAACGACTAAGCCACTCAGGCACCCCTAGGCTAGGTAGATTTTACTAGAAGAGTGTGGTGATATTGATTATATATATACGTGACAGGAAAACTTAGATGTACTGATTTCTTTGAGAAAAACCATGAACTCAGATTTCAACATTGATAAATTTCATCTGTCAAACACTTATCTAGTGGAGATATCCTTAGGTCAGCCAGTCACAGGGTGTTGAAAGTGGGATACTTGAGAAATTTTTTGTTAAGTGTAACATCTAAATTTTGGGAGTGGTCCTAACATAATAAAAGCAATGAGTAGAGGGAGAAGTGCTTCAAACCAAGTACATCTCCCTTCTAATAGAAATGTAGAAAGACAGGAGCCGGTAAATAGGATTGAGAAAGTGTCAGGTGAAGTAAGGGTGCACGATATCTTTTTTGAGATTAGCAATGTCAAATTGAACAGTGATAGGCTAATTAGGGTAGTTTCTATTAATTTTTTAGAGAGAGAGTGTGCACACACGTGGGTGCCCACAACTGAGCAAGAACGAGGGGCAGAGGGAGAGGGAGTCTGAAGCACACTCCACCCTGAGAGTGCGGAGCCTAATATGGGACTGGATCTCAGGATGCTGAGATGACCTGAGTGGAAACCAAGAGTCAGACGCTCAACTGACTGAGGCACTCAGTCGCCCCTAATTAGGTAGTTTTAAAGAGAACTTCGGTTATAAGCACAAATCAACAAGGATGAAGAGAAGTACAGGAAAGAAGCAAAAGTATAATTTGATCAGAAAGAGAAACTTGAGAACTGTTACCCATCACTAGTTAAAAAGAAAATACTGAGCACCTACTATATGCTCATAATTGGATGTACTTTTTAAAGTATTAGGATACATCAGTAAACCAGTAGGCAAGATCTCTATTTCCAAGTAGCTTGTATACTAACTTGAGGTGACAGGTGATATATACGAAATAACATGTTTTATAAAGTGAAAAGTGTTGTGACAGGATAAAGGAGATCTAGGGTTAGTTTGGAGTTCGAATTTACTTTAGAATAAGGTAATGATTTGTTAGAGTCTACTAAGGGGCATAATCTATGCCAGAAGACAGAAAACAAGGGAAAGAAACTTAGCCATTGGTTACACTAATACTAGGCAATTTATGTTATCTTCCTTCATCTTTCAAATCACCTCATTTTATAGATGAGAAAACAGATTCAGCGATTAATAACTTACTCAGGGTTAAATGACTTGGGGTAAGAGTAAGGATTCAGATCTAAAACTGTATGAATGCAAAGCTATTCACTTAAATTAAACTACCTCTCTTGAGAATGAAAACTTGTTCTTAATCTCCTTTGATTGCTCTTTTATCTTCCCTTAATGGTTTCCCTAAATGTTTGTTCCTCTTATGTCATACTTTTCTTCCTGATTTTATCTTCGTACAGCATTAAGGACCACTGACATCTTATATACACATGCAAACCTCTACCCCCTCAAGTTTACTCCTCTCATTTGTTACCTAACAATCATCACTCATCATCAAGTGTGGAAATTGTTAGTAATCCTTTCTCTGTCTTTTCTCTTCTGTCCTACCCAGTTCAAACTTAAATAACATTTTCCTCTTTTCATACAATCAGTGGCTGATTCAAACTAGTTTTCTCTCACATCTGTTTCATTCAAGCTATGTCTTTTGCCTTTGCTTCATCACACCTGTAACTGTTTTAATTGATTCATATTTGAATTTTGAGGATAGCCTCCTGACTGATATTTTTATTCCACTCTCTGCTTCATTATTCATACTGTTGCCCTGAGATCTCTTTAAGGCAGATCTGATCATTCTACTCTCAGTGACTCATAGGAGAAAGTCCAAATTCTCCTATGAATTTGGACTTTGAATAAATGACCCTTTACCCTTTGTCCCAGATTACTTAATAGTGAGACTAGTAGAAGTGTTCCATTAAGGTTAGGGGCAAAAGAAGGGATACTCATCAGTTCTGTGAATTAATGTAAATATTGTCCTAAAACCAATAGCCACTAGCCAGTGCAAGTCAAGAGGCATAAAAATTGGAAAGTATGATTCAACATTATTATTTGCAAATGTGTATGCATGACGGAAAACCCAAGAGAGTCTACTGAAATGCTATTAAATCTAATTAGCCACCTTAATTTTCTAAATTAATATAGGGTTTCAATTGTTTTATTATGTAAAAAGTAACCATTTAATGAAATCTAATAAAATATTCCATTTAAAATCATAAAAAGGGTAAAAGCGATGAAAAGAATTTTAAAATACTGTAAGGCATAAAGTAGTGCTATGTGGGAAAACAGCTCATTCTTTGATTGAAAGCTTCTCACCATTATAATGTGCCTTTTTTTCTTATATTAAGATAAATGTTAGGAACCCAATAAAACTGCCAGTAAGATTCTTTTTTAATTTGAATATAGTTGGCACAAACAATAAGATTTTTAAACCGTATAAGCTGATTATAAAGTTTATACATAAAGAATGAACATAGAATAGACAGGAAAATTCTGCAGAGGAAGAATAATTAGGACAGACTAGCACTAACAGATATTAAAATATATTACAGAGGTAAAGATTCAAAATAGTTTCATGTAGTTGCACAAATAGACAAAAGATCAGTAGGACAGAGATTCCAGAGGTAGTTCCCAGGACATATGGAACATCAGTAAATAATTATGGCAATATTTTAAATTAGCAAGGAAAACGATCAATTATTCATTAAATTGCCTAGTCACTTTGTAAAAGTAAAGGACTTTAATGGCAAAATAAATTACAGATTGTGGTATACAAGATGGTAATTAAAAGTATTGGAAGAAAATATGGAGAGTTTTTTTGTTTGGTTTTAATTGCAGAGTGAGGGCATCCTTCCCTATCAGGAAAATACTTGATTGCATAAAAAGTTGTATTTTTACATAAGTATTTTGTATAACTTTTTAAAAAATTGTTACCTATGTGATATAGATGAATTTTCTTTTTTTTTTTTTTAAAGATTTTATTTATTTATTTGAGAGAGAGAGAGAGAGAGAGAGAGAAACAGCATGAGAGGGGAGAGGGTCAGAGGGAGAAGCAGGCTCCCCACTGAGCCGGGAGCACGATGTGGGACTCGATCCCAGGACTCCGGGATCATGACCCGAGCCGAAGGCAGTCGCTTAACCAACTGAGCCACCCAGGCGCCCCTAGATGAATTTTCTTAATATATAAAGACCTTAAGTAAGAAAAACCTCAACAACCTAAAAGATAAATTGGCAAATATTAAGAGTAGCAGATCACAGAGAAAGATACAGTGTTGAATTAAACATGAGAAAGATACAGTGTTGAATTAATAAACATGTGAAAATCAACATAACTTTACCCCTAATTAAAGAAAGAAAAATCCATACTAGTGTCCATCTCAGATTGGAGTGATTAATAACTTCTCTTATCTACTATGTGTGGAAATTGGAAGCCCCACTTGTGTGCTATTGATGGGACTATCAATTGGTACAGTCTTCATGCAGGACAATTTAATATTGTTAAAGTTTAAATCTTTTCCTTTTGTCTCAGCAACTACATGTCTCACAATTTACCTGTATAGGGCGCCTGGGTGGCTCAGCTAGTTAAGCGGCTGCCTTCGGCTCAGGTCATGATCCCAGGGTCCCAGGATCGAGTCCTGCATCGGGCTCCCTGCTCAGCAGGGAGCCTGCTTCTCCCTCTCCCTCTGCCTGCCTCTCTGCCTACTTGTTCTTTCTCTTTCTCTGTCAAATAAATAAATAAAATCTTAAAAAAAAAAAGAATTTACCTGTATAGTTTCACAAGCATACAAAGATGAGTATAAGGATGTTTTTTTACAGTGTTTTTTCCAGTCATTGCCAGGTTAGCTCTTCCCTAAATCTAAATGAAAGTATTTGTAATGTGTCATTGATATGTTTTTCTTATTAGCCAAAACTGGACAAGCCAAGACATCTGGAGCCAAAGTCACTAAGTCTTCAGGTATGTTTTTTACTAGAATTCTAGACATATTAGTTAACTTTAAATTACTTAAGTATATAACGGTAGTCTTGGATTTCATGTGACAAAGTATGTGCTGGGTGTATACTAATTTTTTAAATTTATAGCCATCTAGAAATTCTGAGAAAGGAGACTTAGTAGATAATACTCCTTTGTAGTAATTATCAAAATAAGATAATTCCCTTCTTTCTCTTTTATTGAGGTCTCTCGGTTGACATTCTTTTATAAAATAGTTCAGATAACAAACAGCAAAATTATATTTTCTTTTCAGTTGTTAATGGACTTTAGTGGGGTTTTTTTAAGTAGGCTCCACACTTAGCATGGAGCCCAATGCTAGGCTTGAGCTCACAACCCTGAGATCAAGACCTGAGCTGAGATCAAGAGTCAAACGCTTAACCAGCTGAGCCACCCAGACGTCCCTCATGGGTTTAAAGTAATTATTTTTTCTCCTTCTCTAGCATTATCCTTCCTACTTCTCACTTCTGCTAAATGCTGGTTAGTTCAGGGTCATCTTTTTAAGTGGATAGAGATCAGTATATTAAATTATCTTCTCTGTAATGGTAGAAAGGAAGCTTTGCATTGGTAAATACCATTGTTAGTGGCAGATCCAGAATTTTCATATAGTAGGTTCTTCGAAGCAGTAATCTGAGGGGGTCAGGGGAAGCTAGAAATACTGTTTTGAGGATGCATTTATTTAGTAAACAGTTTGATAGTATTTTGATAGTTTATGGGAATTCTGGTAGAGATTTGGGGGAAATGGGTGTTAAAGCTGCTTAGCCACCCCTTAACTGTGCTGGGAAATTAATTCTCCATATTTTTCCCTTAAGTTCTGGTGCCCAGCTAGAAGTAGTAAAGTGAATTGATTTGTAATAATATAGGGATACTGAAAGAAATACTTAAGGGCCCTTTGGGGCTCAGTGTGACTCAAGCAGTGTGTCCAAATTTAGGATGACGAAGAAATGACTGGTTAGGTGATACTCTATAAGGATTGGCATTTATCTTTTTGACCCAAGGTTAGTGTCTTATCTTTGGATATAAAGGGTGGATTTGTAAACTGCTTCAGTTGGTTTTGTGCATGTCAGTAATTTTATTTGTATGATAATTTTTCAAAAGCATAGTCATGTTCTTACAAGGGTCCTCTTAAGTATTTATAGCAATCGCCACCCTTGTTTACAAATGGGCAAATGTGCACAGAAATTGATTCATGCCCCAAGACTTCACAGTTTAATTTGGAATTTAACTTGGATCTACTGACTTCTGATTCTGAGCTTTTCCTCATAATGCAGCCTTGCTAGTTGTTAGTGAGTCCTGATTTTCAGAGTTAAACCTCATGTTGCTCTCTGAATAGAAAGGGATTTTACTCTCTGGTGATCTTTTCAGTAACACTTTGATGATCACAGTCTTTATACATTATCTTTGAAAATGAAGATGCGTATGTACAAAGAAGGGTCAGAACAATTTAAATAGTCCTGTTCACATAGAGCCCACTAGGAATGAGTCAAAGCAGGCTTTATGTGGCTTAACCATGATGGTGTTCTTGAATGCTTTTCAGTCATTTGGGAGCCAAGGAAGCTTGGGCTGGGAGACCCTAATTATAACTGTTTATGAAACCATTAAAAGCATTATGGGACTGTTTTTATATCCTTACAGTTAGTAATTTTGCTTCTTAGTTGATCCACACATTCGGAGGTTTATTTAACTTGCCTGAATGCTATTTTTAAGTACCCCACTGGGGAGGTGAATTCTTAATTTAGTGATTTTTTTTTCCCCCCTGAAGAAATTGTCATCATTGCTAGATTTAGAAAATGACCTGTGCCCCAAAGATGATAACATTTTATGTTTTGGATAAAATACAGTCTGTCACTCATATTTTTTATGAGGTTCTTTGGGGATTGTTGATCCTAGTTAAATAAACCAATTTTGACTACAGCTTTTGTGATTTAGGGAAATCAGCGGGTTCTGTAAAATCTGTGGTAACAGTAGCTGCTAAAGGTAATAAAGCTTCAATCAAAACAGGTAAGACATTCTGGAGAGAGAGGCTTTATTAAGTTTGTTCTTAATCCTGCCTTGAAGAATATAATAAACATAATATCAAAAGCAAATTTTAAATTCATATAATTTATAGTATCTAATAACATCCTGAAAAGTTTAGTAGATACTTCTTTGATATTTAAAACCTCACACATAATGGGACTTCTATTTTTTGGTATGTTGGTCTTTGACAGTGTGTGCCATTCCAGGTATATTTTTGCGGAGGAAACTTTTTTTTTTATAATTTTGTATTGTTATGTTAATCACCATACATTACATCATTAGTTTTTGATGTAGTGTTCCATGATTCATTGTTTGTGCATAACACCCAGTGCTCCATGCAGAATGTGCCCTCTTTAATACCCATCACCAGGCTAACCCATCCCCCTACCCTCCTCCCCTCTAGAACCCTCAGTTTGTTTTTCAGAGTCTATCGTCTCTCATGGTTTGTCTCCCCCTCTGACTTATCCCCCTTCATTCTTCCCCTCCTGCTATCTTCTTCTTTTTCTTTTTTCTTAACATATGTTGCATTATTTGTTTCAGAAGTACAGATCTGTGATTCAACAGTCTTGCACAATTCACAACACTCACCATAGCACATACCCTACCCAATGTCTATCACCCAGCCACCCCATCCCTCCCACCCCCCACCACTCCAGCAACACTCATTTTGTTTTCTGAGATTAAGAATTCCTCATATCAGTGAGGTCATATGATACATGTCTTTCTCTGATTGACTTATTTCACTCAGCATAACACCCTCCAGTTCCATCCACGTCGTTGCAAATGGCAAGATCTCATTCCTTTTGATGGCTGCATAATATTCCATTGTGTATATATACCACATCTTCTTTATCCATTCATCTGTCGATGGACATCTTGGCTCTTTCCACAGTTTGGCTTTTGTGGACATTGCTGCTATAAACATTGAGGTGCACGTACCCCTTTGGATCCCTACATTTGTATCTTTGGGGTAAATACCCAGTAGTGCAATTGCTGGATCGTATGATAGCTCTATTTTCAACTGTTTGAGGAACCTCCATACTGTTTTCCAGAGGGGTTGCACCAGCTTGCATCGGAGGAAACATTTTTGACAGCTGTATAATTGCAGACTGTTCTGCCACTTCCCCCTGCGAATCTTTATTTTCCTCATTTTTTAGAGCTGTCACTTCATAATACCTTCCCCAGCTTACAAATTTTTCAGTTTGTTACTCCAAAAAATATTTTTCTTTCCCTGTTAAAAGAATATATTTCCTCTATAAAGAAAGAAATGTAACATGTTGAAACTAACATGATCCGTTTATTAATATATAGGGTAATTTTAAAGAGCCTTTGTAGAAATTACAAAAAAAATTTTGTGTAATTATGTGCTTCTGCCACATGGAAGATAAACCTGTGGCCCATTAATGGCCATCAGTGAGAATTGTATCTCATTTTAAACTTGCTTTTTTAAAAAGTTAATTTATTTATTTGAGATAGAAAAATGCACGAGCAGGAGGCAGAGGGAGAAGCTTAGCAGGGCGCCCTGTTTGAGGCTCAATCCCAGGGTCCTGGGATCATGATCTGAGCCAAAGGCAGATACTTAACCCACTGAGCCACCCAGTTGCCCCTTTAAATTTGCTTTTAATCTTATCGGTAAACAGATAAAAGTGGAAATAATAACTATATGGAAAAAAACTGCCTTTATAATGAAGTTGGACCACATTATTTATATGTATTATTATGAAACCTGTTAAATGAACAGATACTTAGAATAATTATTCACTTCTACTTTTAAAAGCAAAATCTGGTGGAAAGAAATCTCTAGAAGTCAGAAAGGCTGGCATTGTCAAAAACAGAGACACCAATAAACCTGTGATTGTACCAGGTAAGCTTTAAACGCTTTTATTCGTTTAAGTGCTTTCTTTAGATCTCCTTGTGTACATTTGAGGTATATTTTGGAATTACTGCTTTAAAATTTTCAAAGGGATTGTTTTCAAAATTTTCAAAGAAAAGTCTGCATTAGCTTTGACTTAAATCAGGTCAGTCTAAGGAGACTTAAAATGACAAACTAATTTAAGTTCCTGTTTAGATTCATTAGTTTAATTATATTAGTGTGTTTTTCTAGACTATTAAAGCAGACTATTTCATGCAGAAAACTCTGAAATAAAGACCAGTATGGAAGTCAAAGCCACTGAAAATAGTGCTAAGGAAACTATTTCAGGTAGGTCAAAAAAGTTTTATTTTGTTCTTTTATGTTTAAAGATGGAAAATTAAATTTTAAGAAAATAAGATTTTTAATTTTGTGGCATATATACATGTATATTTTTTAAAATCTCAGGCTCATACCTAAGTGAAATTTAAAATATTATTCAGATCTTCACACTGTCTCTTGATTATTCTGGAATTTTCCTCTTACAAGAAATAAAATGAAACATTATTTAAAAGGTATTGTTACTTCTGTAGCTATATCCTTCTTAAATTTTCTAGTATTTTGTCAGTTGTGTACATTTTCATGCAGCTACTATTTAATCTACTGTGGAGAAAGAGGGATGTTGGTAAATAAAATACATCTGCATGAATTCTTACCTTATTTTATATCTTAAGTAGCTGCTGTGGAGGCCACAGAAAAAGAACCAGTTAACAAGGTCAGTTTTTATATTTTACTTATTATTTAAAAGCTTAGGAAATTTTGACACAATATATTTTTCTTACTCTAAACCCACTAAAAATGTACAGGTTTTGGCATGGTGAAAAATCTGTCATTTGTGACTTTTTTTTTAAGTTTTATTGCTTCACCTTAGGTTTTGATTTTTAAACGGAGAGGTGGGGGAGGGGCCAAGGGAGAGGGAGAAAGAATCTTTTTTTTTTTTTTTTTTTTTTTTTGGAGGGAGAAAGAATCTTAAGCGGGCTCCAGGGTGGATCTCAGGACCCTGAGATCATGGCTTGAGCCTAAAACCAGTCGGATGCTTAACCAGTTGAGCCACCCAGGCACTCTTACCATTTGTGACTTTTTAGATAGGGTTTGAGTTGCAGTAAGTCATAAAAGTTTTAAGTGCAGATTATCAATAAATTGTACATGTTTTTGAGGTTTACCTTTTATCAAGAAAAATAGTTTAGGCCAAAATGGGTTTTTAAGTAGAAAAACAGGTTGTCAAATTAAAACCAGTAGAATTTTGTGAAACCTGTTTTTCTTTTTTCTTAGAGGCAAATGGAAGATAAGTTAATATTTAGAATACCAGCCAATTCTCTGTGTTT
The DNA here is from genome assembly GCF_037043125.1 of Eumetopias jubatus. Taxonomy (NCBI): domain Eukaryota; kingdom Metazoa; phylum Chordata; class Mammalia; order Carnivora; family Otariidae; genus Eumetopias; species Eumetopias jubatus. The sequence continues at coordinate 51,874,137 of NW_028274815.1, read as the reverse complement.
TTAGAATAGTGAGTAGAGTTTGAAGTTTTATTTGAAGGGCATAAAGTTTACATTACTGTTTTTCTGTGGTTTAATCTGTCATGACTGTATTAATGTCTTGTTAATTTAGATTTTACTGGTTAAGATCTTGAGATCATTCAAATGCTAAACAATAAGTTTATTTTTGACTGGTAGATTGATTCTTCAAGTAGTAACTAAGTAGTATGTCTTAACTATTTTGTTTCAGGAAGAATATTTTAAAGCACAAATAGATTGATCTAACGCACTTCCAAAGGAACCATTTATGAACACAGTTGACATGCTAGTTAAAAATCATTCTCAACTGATTTATGAAAATTATAACTTCCTGTCTCCACCCCCCCCACTTTTTTCCCAAAAGAAAAGTCACAAGTTGTCCAGTTTACTACAGTACACCTTTGAGGATTTTCTCAAAATTTACTAAAAGGAAAAATAGCATTGATGAGAGTCCTCTTGAAGAAAGATCTGAAAAAAGAAAAGGCAGAAGTGAAAGTATTTACTTCGAGGTGGGGATTAGGTTATAGGGAAAGGTTTCTAAGGCACCAGGGAAGCTTTTTAATTTTGCCTGTAAGATTATTCAGCAAGATAAAAGGATATGCTCTGATTTGGAGCTTGGGGATGTGAGCCTCACATGGCACAGGAATGACAGCAGTGCATGAGGGAGTTGTTGTCAGAGATGAACTGGTGCTTTTAAACTTGCACTTTAAAAAAAAAAAATTGCATTTTATTATTTTTACTTTTTTTTAAGATTATATTTTTTTAAGTAGTCTCTGTACCCAGTTGTGGGGCTTGAACTTACACCCCAAGATCAAGAGTCTCATGCTCCCCTGACTGAGCCAGCCAGGCGCCCCTTAAACTTGTATTTTTAAACAGTGGTTGAAAAAGAACTAAAAGCCTCGACTAGAGGACAGATGGTATGACTGAAATTATGCTGTGTACTTGAAGAGAGGAAATTCGCATTTTGTTTTGTTTTTGAGGTTCAGACCAGCCTCCTTAATTGATAAGATTTAGTATTAAATGCAGTTTAAATATTAACATAACATGATCTGCAGCATAAACTTAAGTAAATACAAAAACAGTTAAAGAAATTTGAATGTCAACTCTTAAATTTGTTTTGAAGGAAACAGAGGAAATGTGTGTGGTACTTATTTCTAATTTGCCTAATAAAGGATATTCTATAGAAGAAGTTTACAACCTAGTAAAACCATTTGGTGCTTTAAAGGATATTTTGATTTTATCATCTCATAAAAAGGTAAGCGTTGATAATAGCTGTTCATATTGTCTGAAGCACATTCTGAAAAACACTTAAGTTCACAAAACTAAAAAGAAAGGGTTTAAAAGCAGCACTTCAAAATAATAAAGCCACTCAAGCTAAGGGGTTTTTAAATTATAAAACAGATATCCCATGTTTTAGTGTTATTCTAATCTGACCTAGTTTTAATGATGGGGAGGATGGCTTACTGACTGTGTCAAAATTCTGCTCAAAATTTTAGTCTAAAGAAAATGTTTTATATCTTTAATATGTAATGCAGAGTTTTATAACAACATAAACTTTATAGCACTTTTTTACTAGTATTCCTGTTGTTTTACCAATTAGACTCAAATGGGAAGTAACCATTCTCAAATATGTCATCAGTACTTAGAATAACCTTAGTTTATCTGTGTTTTACGTTTTCAGTAGTAAGTACATACTGCTTTTGTAATTTTAAAACAAAATGTATTATTAAAAACACCTTGTGGAAGGTATCTTATAGGGAGTGAGATTTCAGGAAAGTTTAAATACTGGAAACACCATTCTGGTGGTTAGTAGTAGTGTTCTTACATTAGAAAGGAGTTGGTGATCACTAGAGATCTTTGAGAGTAGGATATATGTTTGCTGGTGGTCAGAACCAGTGTGCTTCAGAAAACTGAGTAGAAGAGAGTGAATACAAGTGAGTTAAATGCAATTTCAAATAATGTTAAAAGTAGAGTATTTGAATGGTTGCACGACTTCATAAATTACTAAAAACCAATGAATTCTACACCTGTACTGGTGAACTTTATGATATGTAAATTATATTTCATTAAAGCTGTTTTTATTTAGAGACAAGAATAAAAGAATAAAAATGAATTTTTTAATAAAAATTTTTTATGTGATAATACATGAAATGGGAAATTGTGGGAATCTAGAAATGAATAATTCAGATTCATACTTTACATCATATACCAAAGTATGAGTAGATACATTGAAATCCAAATACAGAAAATGTAGATTATTATCTGCCCAGTTTTTATTAGAGTTGGGTAGAATTAACTATTTGGAGATTTAATACTTTTCTAGCTATTATGTGGAAAAATACCAGACTCAATCATATAAACATTTGTGAATTAAAATTAACATAAAGCAAGATGTAAATTAAAAATTAAAAATATTTGTAAAAAGGAAACAAAGATTCATATCCTCATTACACTATAAAATAGTAAAAGTTCAATAAACAAATTGGCAAATGACACAAAGAGATAGTTCCTTTAAAAACAAGAATTGCAACTATGAACAAATATATGGAAGATTTCTACCTCACGGACTATCAGACACAGAAGAATGTTCAACTATTCATTCACCCAGTGATGAAAATTAAAACCAAAATGTGTGGAACTATAATTTTATAATTAGAAAAACAACAAAATTAAAAATAACTTGGTAATCATTGCACATTTCTTTGGTTCTTTCAATTCTCGTATTTCTCATACTTTATCAGTCATTAAATTTATTTAAATATTTATTAAATATCTGCTATATGCTAGATACTGCTCTAGGTACTAAGGGTACAGTGATGAATAAGATAAATAAGATTTTCCTTAATGTCCTTTACTAGAATGTCCCTTATTTCTCTCTTTAGTATTGCCTTATGAGTTTAGTCATTCATTATTTCTTCCTTATTGTTGTAATACTCTGAGTCTATTGGCCTCACTTTCTCAGGAATGCATTTTTTTATCTTAATGTTTACTAAGTTATTCAATTGACTCTTAAATATTAAATCTTTTCAAGAAAAAGTAACTTAAAGGCATTTATTTTTTTCTTCTTGTGCTTTCTATTTTAAAAGATATTTATGGAAATAAATAGAAAATCTGCAGAATCTATGGTAAAATTTTATACCTGCTTCCCAATATCAATGGATGGAAATCAACTCTCAATAAGTATGGTTCCTGAAAACATGAATATAAAAGATGAGGTAAATAATGGACTTACCGTCATTTTTACTAGAATATAAAATTTTTAGATCAGGTTTATTATAGTTGGTTATGTTTTCTAGCTTGTGTCTTCTTCAGGTTACATGTTTTCTCTGAGTCATTGAGAAAGCTTCTTCCTGTCTCTTCACAGTCTCCCATCCCAGTGTTTGAGAGTTACTTCCATATTGAGGGACTCTTAGTTCCTCATGTATGTCAGAATGGAAAAAAAGTTGAAAACTACTATTTGTAGACAACTCTGTATTCTTATTTTACTGCCTTTATCTGTCCTCCAAACTGGAATCCCAGATGTTATCTTTAGTTTTTCTTTTATTTTCTCACAACCAGTCCATCACTAGATCTAAATATTTCTGTAGCTTGTTCCCTCTTTATCCCATCCATCATTGCTTTGTTTCTTGAAAACTTCCAACTAAAGTAGTTCCTTATGTCTCCTACCTTTAGTTTTGTCTCCCTTAAAATCTTTCTCCACGAAGCAATGAGACTGATATAAAAATAAGAGACAGCGAGAGAGGGAACACAAGCAGGGGGGAGTGGGAGAGGGAGAAGCAGGTATCCCACCGAGCAGGGAGCCCAATATGGGTCTCAGTCCCAGGACCCTGGAATCATGACCTGAGCCGAAGGCAGACGCTTAACCGACTGAGCCACCCAGGCGCCCTGAGACTGATACAAAATTAAATCTGTTTAGAGTCAACTGATTTAGAAACCCTTCACTGTTTTTTGGTGGCATATCAATTGCTAAGAGGCATGAAGCAATTTTTAGAATATCTAGAGGAAGGTGGAAATGGATGTTATTTGAGAAAGCCTTTCAGAGAGAATCACTCTGATGTAATTGGTAGAATCGTTTTATATGTGTCAATAGAGTTGAAAAGAAAAAAAAAAGTTTAAGAACCAGAGTCTCATAAAGTTCCTTTCCTATACTGGTAAGCCGTCCATTAGCTAGCCTTTCCCAGCTCTGACATTTTTGTCTCATGCTACTCTTAGCCTTCTTTATAATCAACAGTACTAAATAATTGCCCATTTAATACTCTGCACTGTTTTTTGTTTTTTTTACTAGCCTACATTTCTGTTCTTCCTCATCCCCTACTTTGCTTAGTTAACTTTTTTTTTTTAAAGATTTTATTTATTTGACGGAGAGAGACAGTGAGAGAGGGAACACAAGCAGGGGGAGTGGGAGAGGGAGAAGCAGGCTTCCCGCCGAGCATGGAGCCTGATGTGGGGCTTGATCCCAGGACCCTGGGATCATGACCTGAGCCAAAGGCAGACGCTTAAGGACTGAACCACCCAGGCGCCCCTAGTTAACTTTTTATTTTACAATTTGAATTTTCTTATTGTCTGCTAAATTAAATCTCTTATTCCTTGTATATGAATTTGAATGTTCTCCCCTGATGCCACCTTATTAATCTTTAATGTACTTAGGGGAATAGGAAGAATTAAAGTGTATTAAGGTGGGACTTGAATAATTTGTTTAGGAAGAAGGAAGGATTTTTAGAAGGAACAAAACTTTTGCTGACTTCTCATTTTATGAAATAGTGCTTAATGCTTATTCATATAGGTTATTTTATTATGAATCCTGACTAAATAAATATGTGAATGAGGAAGACTTACATCTTCACTTTCCCTCTGTTTTGCCTTTCTAGGAAGCTATATTTACAACCTTGATTAAAGAAAATGACCCAGAGGTAAGTTTTACATTTAAATGCTTTTGTACACTTGTTTAATTGATGGAAACATTGGTTATTTGCCTGTTACAAATAAAACCTTACTACTGATTTTAAAATATTGAGGGTGATGGTGAAGGCACGTGATGTAATGAGCACTGGATGTTATATGCAGTTGATGAATCACTGAACTCTACTTCTGAAACTAATAATACGTTATATGTTAGTTAATTGAATTTAAATTAAAAAAATAAAATATTGAGGTGATGAAAGTGTCAGATGGATCTTCTCTCGGTAAAAATAAGAAATAAAGGGACATGGTAATCCCTGTTGTGAAATATTTTCTAGATACTGGAGCCATATTAAGTGGCTTAGGTATAAAGTGTTTTGGGTAAATATTATGTTCATAGAAGAAAGATTATACTTCTTGTTTTAGTATATTGTTGCATTGATCACTCAAATCTAAAACTAAGATCTCACTGTCTTCACTCACATGGTCATTTTCTTATTTCTGGGAGAGGATATCATCTGACCTCTGAAAAATTAACTTACTCTTAGTCTGTGTTTTATAGTTTGATATTTCAGCTGTGTTTCTCTTTTTCTATGTTGTCTGTTAAAAAAATAAACCTACAGGCAAATATAGATAAAATTTATAATCGATTTGTACATCTTGATAACTTACCAGAAGATGGACTTCAGTGTGTGCTTTGTGTTGGACTTCAGTTTGGAAAAGTGGCTCACCACGTATTCATGAGTAATAAAAACAAGGTAATTAGGTCCCTCCTGTTTTAGCTATATGTTCTGTAGAGAATATATATGACTGAACCCTGTAATCTTCAGGTTTGCAACTTTTAATCCATCTTCTGAACTGAAGCACCTATAAACATTATTTCTTAGCTGAACTATGATAGATCAGTATATTTTCTCCTGGGCTATAAGAAGAAGGAAGAGATGATGACTTTCTCCTCAGAACTCCCTAGTGTTTTTTTGTTTTGTTTAAAGATTTATTTACTTATGTTAGAGCAGAAGGAGGGGAAGAGGGAGAGGGAGAATCTCTAGCAGACTCCCCACTGAGTGGGAAGCCTGACATTAAGGCTTGATCCCACGACCCTGAGATATGACCTGAGCTGATGTCAAGAGTCAGACACTTAACCAGCTGAGCTACTCAGGTGCCCCAGAACTCCCAAGTTTTAATGGGAAATAAAACTTGCACAAGGGAGAAAGGTAGTATGTGCAAAGAGCATTATCTTACGGGAAAGTTTAGACTTGAGTTCATCTAGCCTTAACTACCTTTGTGACCTTGGCTGAGTTAACTTACACTTTTAGTTGGTTCTTACTTGTAAAATGAAAAAAGGTGTTACCAGATATTTTCTAAAGTTTTTTGTTCAGTTATACAGAAGTATAAAATGATCATCCCTTACTTAGGGGTTTGGTTTCTTAAAAGAAATTCCTAACCTCTTGACATTGTGTTTAATATTTAATTCAGATACTTGTCTAGTAAAATTAGATTTTCAGCAACCATATATTACCTAGAAAGGTAGGATTTCATATCAAAGTTGATAGTGTTTGCTTCAGAAAAAGTACCTAATTCACCAAAGGTAGATACTAATTTCTTTGACATGCTTCTAACTTGATACATAGAGCATGTTTGATACTTTAGAAGTAGTGTGATGTAGGAGGGAAGGGAGATGACAGATGGTATAAGGAATTTTGAACTTAGATATGTTTAATCTTCTGGTAGGTATTTTTTTAATTTCCTAAAAATTCCTATCATACTTTTCCATTTTGTCTGGACTTTGCAACATTTTAAGGATTGTTTTCTCTTGTTTCCTTTGAAATGAAGATTAGCTTTACCTTTGTAATCACATTTGAAGTCTGGAAGAAAAACATCTATTCTTTAGAAAAATTAAAAGATGTTTTTATTGTGCTAAAATACATATAACTAAATTTACCGTTTTAACCATGTTTAAGTGTCCATTCAGTGGCATTAAGTATATTCATGTTGTTACACAACCGTCACCACAGTCCATCTCCAGAACTTTTTTTATCTTCCCAAACTGAAACTCCCTGTCCATTAAACAGTAATTCCTCTGTGCCTCTCTTCCTAGCCCCTGACAACCACCATTCTACCACTCTACTTTCCACTTTAGGAATTTGACTACTCTAGCTATCTCCTATAAATGGAATCATACAATATTTGATCTTTAATGATTGGCTTATTTCACTTAGCTTAATGTCTTCCAGCATATAACATATGTCAGAATTACCTTCCTTTTTAAAGCTGAATAATAATCCATTGTTTATCTACTCATCCGTTGATACTTAAGTTTGCTTTACCCTTTGACTGTTGTAAATAACACTGGTATGAACATGGGTGTACAAATGTCTGTTTGATTTCCTGCTTGCAGTTCTTTGGGGTAATACCACAAAGTGGGATTCCTGGATCATATGGTAATTCTACTTTTGTTTTTTTATGAACTACTTAATATATTTTTTTTTATTTTCTCCAAAGGCAATTCTTCAGTTAGATAGTCCTGAATCTGCTCAGTCAATGTATAGCTTTCTGAAACAAAATCCACAGAATATAGGTGACCATGTATTGACCTGCACATTATCTCCAAAAATGGACTCATCAGAGGTAAGATTATTTTCTGTCAACTTTTGTGCTTTTAGAAAATGAAGAAAGTGTAAAGGTCATCCTTCCAAAGCTAGAAGATGTACTCTGAAGGAAATTTCAAGAATTATTCTTGGAGAGTAGCCAAACTGGTACTGAGTTTAGATATTCTTTCTTTTAAAAATTTGTGTTGTTGGGCGCCTGGGTGGCTCAGTTGGTTAAGCTACTGCCTTCGGGTCAGGTCATGATCCTGGAGTCCCGGGATCGAGTCTCGCATCAGGCTCCCTGCTCAGCAGGGAGTCTGCTTCTCCCTCTGACCTTCCCCCCTCTCATGTACTCTCTCTCTCTCTCATTTTCACTCTCTCAAAATAAATAATAAATCTTAAAAAAAAAATTTGTGTTGTAATCACTACTTCATTTTTATGCCTTATGGAGCAGTGTAAATTTGTCTAAATTAACAATAAGTTGAATAATTTTGAAAAATGTAGCATATTCATTCTGATAACTGTTATGGACATACGTGTAGAATGATTCCATGTATGTAACGTGATCATGATTCTCTCCGGAGTGCAGAATCTACTTTGAGTCCATTTTGGCCGCCTCCTGATAGAAGTTTATGTATTCTTTCCTTTATTATCAACTCTTGTATAAGACATAAGAGTTTACAGATTATTGGCTTATACAGTAATAATACGTCTATGAAAACTCTAAGTAATCCGCCTTTGTAAGAATGAAATTCAAACTCAGATGTTTTCTCTCTCTTTTTTTAAGATTTTATTTATTCGAGACACAGAGAGAGCTCAAGCAGGGGGAGAGGCAGAGGGAGAGGGAGAAGCAGGCTCCCTGCTGAGCCAGGAGCCTGGTGTGGGGCTTGATCCCAGGACACTGGGATCATGACCTGAGCCAAAGGCAGATGCTTAACCATCTGACCCATCAGGCGCCCCAGATGTTTTCTCTTTCTAATAGTTTCATTTTATCTCCATAACAGGAGGCAAATAATGGGGCCTATATTTGGTGTCTGCATGTTTTTTATTTATTAATATGCTAAAAATCTTGTGCTAGCTTAAGAAAAAGAAAATTCTAAGTAAATGCATCATGATAGGTAGCTTTTGTTCTGTTTTCTAAGATTTAGAGAGAGAGAACTGGGGGAGCAGCTGAGGGTGGGGAAGAGAGAAAATCCTCAGGTAGACTCCCTCTTGAGTGCAGAGCCCAACACGGGGCTCCATCTCATGACCCTGAAATTATGACCTGAGCCGAAAAGAATTGGACGCTTAACTGAGCCACCCAGGCACCCCATGAGAGGTACTGATTTCAGCAAAGATTTGAGTGGCTTGTTTAACCTGATAATTTCAGAAAAAATTTGGAAGTTTTTAGCATTTTTTTTCTCTCAACAGTACATGGTATTTTTAAAAATTTGTGTTTTTGATATTTTGAGGTTATTACTTTGTTCAGAATTAATAGTAAACACGATACAGAAATTTTTCTTCTAAAAAATACAGTCCTGAATTTTTAGACTTAAAGAAAATGAAACAAATGATTATAGAAAACGTCTGCCTGAATGATACTTTACTTCCCAAGCTTTTACTCAGAACCTTATTCTTACGGCTTATTAAATTGAAAAACACATTGTTTTACTGTAGACTTAGCCCCACATAATCTTTACTGTAGACTTAGCTAGCCTCGTAATCTTTAGCATGTCACACAGTGTTCATTATATTCATTTAACAAATGGTAAATTGATGGTTGAGGCAGGTCGACTAATTTCAAGGTATTATAGTGGTCTATATGAGAAGTAATGAAAGCCTAAACTGGACTAGGAAATGGAAATAAATCCTGTCCCCCAAGTTTTAAAATAACAGTTTTTAATTTGCCACGTTTATGATGAGCTAATTAATTAACATCCTTATATTATTCTTTGGCACCACCCATTCATTTTTTTACCTGTAATGTTGGAGGGTAGCCAAATATTGGCTCTCCAAAATGTTGGAGAGGAGCACAAATGATGCTGTTTAGATAATTCTTTCTTTTAAAAATTTGTGTTTCAGTCACTACTTCAATTTTCATGGTTTATGGAGCAGTGTAAATTTGTCTAAATTACAGTAAGTTGAGTAAGGTACACATTACAACTTTTAGTTGTATAACTATAGTTACTCTGCATATGAAGCATGAAGGCTTAATTCTAAGTACTGAAAATTAATATCTGTATTTTTGATACCTTGATTAGTTAGATACTACAGAATTGAGTATGAGAGTAGGTCTGTAAAGAAGGAAATACAGGGCACCTGGGTGGCTCAGTCATTAAGTGCCTGCCTTCGGCTCAGGTCATGATCCCAGGGTCCTGGGATCAGCCCCGCATTGGGCTCCCTGCTCAGCAGGAAGCCTGCTTCTCCCTCTTCCACTCCTCCCACAAGAGGGAGCTTGTGCTCCCTCTCTCACTGTGTCTCTCTCTCTCTCAAATAAATAAATAAAATCTTAAAAAAAGGGAAATACAGCATCTGTCCATAACTTGTACACTTGGAGGTCACTTTCTTATATCCCCATTCATTTTTCAAAATGATGCTGTTTTTGTTTTCTTCAGTGTTTGGATTATGGCTTTCCTGTACAATTGTGGCAGGGCAATTGATGTTGAGAGGAAAAGGGAAGACTGTCTTCATGTTACTCAGGCCATTTATTACTATTTGTTGAATAGAATCTACTCTATTGGTAAAGCTCCCTGTTCTAAATTTATGGCCATTTGTTTCATAAAGCAACTTATAGACCTTTATTTTCTTTTTATTGCTCTTCTGAGTTATTTCTGGTTTTTCTTAGATTCTGTATCTCCTCCTCTCTTGGTTCACTTTTCTGTTTGTTAGATTACATCATCAAATAATTTTCCCCCAGAAAGTATGTGTGGACAGTACACTTTTTGAATCCCTGCCTATTTGAAATTGACTTTATTTTGCTCTTACATATTTCATTGATAGTTTGTCTAGATGGAGAATTCTGTGCTCAGATTGTTTTTCCTTTCATTGTTTTTCTTAACCTGTAGTAGTTCTTTTGTTTGTTCTAAGATTTTATTTTTAATAAATCTCTACACCCAACATGGGGCTCGAACTCACAACCCCAAGATTAAGAGTTGCATGCTCTACCTACCGAGCCAGTCAGGTGCCCCTTAACCTGTATTGTTAAGGAGAAAGCTGATTCTTTTTTTAAGATTTTATTTATTTGAGAGAGAGTGAGCAAGAGAGAGCGCACAAGCAGGGGGAGTGGCAGAGGCAGAGGGAGAAGCAAGGCTCCCCACTGAGCAGGGAGCCTGATGTGGGACTTGATCACAGGACCCAGCATCATAACCTGAGCTGAAGGCAGATGCCTAACCGACTAAGCCACCCAGGTGTCCCGAGAAGGCTGATTCTAATCATATCATTATGTATTTTATTTTTTTCCTTTGAAAACTTTTAGCATTTATTGATTGGTTCATTAAACAAATACCTGTCTAATTCCTTTTCTATGCCAGCACTGTTTTTTAGACATTGGACTACATTGATAAATAGAGGAGTTGATGTCCTAGTCCTCAAGGAGCTCATATTTTAGTGGAGAAGATGGACTATAAAAAGATTATACGTGTACACACACACACACACACACACACACACAATGTCAGGTGGTTAAAAAATGCTATCAAGTGTTATGGAGACCAATCAGATGAAAGGGGTAGAGAGTAATGGATAGGGGGAATGTATATTTTAGAGTGGCAGGGATAGTCCCCTCTGAGGAATAGTTATTTGAGACCTGAGCAAAGTAAGAGAGCAAGCTCTACAATAACAAGGAGAGGAGTTTTTTTAAACTGAAGGGCAAGTGCTAAGGCCTTAAGGACAAATTTGATGATTCAGGAACTCCAAGGAGGATCAGTATGACTAGCCCAGTGAGCAAGGTTTTATCTTGGTTTCAGACTTACTCATATATCCTGCTTTAGAGCACTCAGTGAATTTATAAAGATTAGTGTGTTCTTCACCTGAAGAAGGTCTTCCTCTTACTATTTCTTTGATTATTTCTTAACTTGAAATTTTAATGTTCTGTCTTTCTGGAAGTAGCACCTATACTGATTTTGTGAAGTATTTCATTGTCTGAAATGTCTTCAGTCCATTTTGTATCCTTATCTTGCTCTCTGTTGTGCATTTGTTTTTCTCTTTATGAATAAAGAAGCAAGTTAGCTTGTATTGGTATCTGGTATAGATTTCCTCTGCTGTCATGAGGCCCCCTCCCCACATAAGCATTCCCCGTGAATGGGAAGACTGCTTGTAAATATTATGGATGGGGCTTATCAACTGTCATCTTTAATTTTGGTTATGTGTCATTAGAGTGTAGACTGAGAATACCCAGCAAAATGCCCCAGTAAAGAAGGCCTTTACTCTGGGACTCCCATCACCCACACCAGAAATCCTCTCTAAGCACATTATTCAATTTCTTTAAAGTATAATTTTCAGTTTTTAATATCTCTAAAGAAGGATAATTCTCAACTCAGCACACACGATTCCCAGAGAAAAAGCCTACAGCTAGTATATATAAGCTCTAAAGAACAGTTTTTGCTGTTTTGTTCACTGATGTGTCCAGTGCCTGGACTGGTGCTTGGTATGTTGTTAGGCATTGAATTTTTAATTCTTCCATTTTGGGCCCTAGGACATTGATTTTTTGGTGGTTCAGGTATATGTTTAAAAGGATTATTGTTAGGGTTGCTTGGATGACTCGGTTGGTTAAGCATCCGACTCGTGATTTCCGCTCAGGTTTTGATCTCAGGGTCGTGAGTTGAAGCTCCACATTGGGCTCCACTCTGGGCATGGAGCCTACTTAAAAAAAAAAAAGCGTTAAATTTTTTCAGCACTTCTAGGTGTTTTGAGTAGAAAGCTTTTTAAGTCACCTAATCTCCCTTATAAATAGAAGTCTTTTTAAATAAAAATTGCACAATGAAGATGTTGATATTTTGGTTTGATTGGTTTTATTCTTCGAAAAAAGCATTTCCAAGTTTTAAAGTTAAAAAAATTTTTTTTTTTTTTTAAAGATTGTATTTCTTTATTAGAGAGTACGAGTATGCATGCACGGGAGGAGGGCCAGAGAGAGAGGGGCTGAGAGAATCTCAAGCAGACTCCCATCTGAGTGCAGAACCTGACTCGGGGCTTGATCTCAGGATGCTGAGATCATGACCTGAGCCAAAACTAAGAGTTGGACACTCAGCCAACTGTGCTACTCAGGCATCCTAAAGAGTTTATTTGTATCAACATTATGGAGACTTTCTTCTCATTAATTGCTGTGTGTCAGTTATTCCCTATCACCTAACTCAGGGCTCTTTATCTAATGAGAAAATAATTCTAGCACCTGATAGTTATGTGGACAAGATGTGATACTGTTTTTTTAGCTTAGATTTTAAGAACTGAACTCATTGCATTGATGGGTTAAATATTTAAAATCCGGTAGAATAGCCTCTAATGAAATGTGGAATTGTGTTACAGGCTCAAGCTGACGAAGACCCAGAACTAGGAAAAGAAAGGTATGTTGCTTTAAGTTTGCTAATAACATTTTTGCATAGTATTTAATTACTGAATTTTGTTCCTGTATTTTATGATAATTGTTCACTCGTAGCAAAATGTTTGTATCTCTCATGTCCATTTTGTGTATATATATGAATGTTACAGTGTGTGTGTGTGTGTGTGGTTTTTTTTTTTGACCGAGCGTTGTTTTATTTTTTAGTCTCTTTCAGGTATTTACTGATTTTTTAGAAAAACTAAATTTGTAAACACAGTTTGAATTAAATACATAAATATGACTTCTTTATGAAATGTTTTGCTAGACTCTTGAACAACTCGACTCCGTTATCAGCATTACATTCTTGTTAGATTTTTCTATTCCAAAATTGTTAAACACAGTAATAAAATTTTAATCATTTTGTATAGTCTTTTAAAATTTCATTGACTTAAAACCAAAAAGAAGGTATTCAGTATGTGTTTTGATACTTTTTGAAGACAACTGGAGTGGGGGAAAAGAAGCAAAATAATGGATGAAAACTTGGATGAAAGATGAAAACTTGTTCTTCGGTGTAAACACAGTGACTCACAGTCTTGTTCTGACCACATACAGTACATCCTCTTCTTAGTAACTTTATCTTCCTGATGAATACCACCTTTATCACCACCTTCACTCCACCAATTAATAACCTTCTTTTTACTGCTCTTCATTGGAATCACTGATTTAGAATTCTTTCCCCTCTTTAATACTAAGTGATTTGCTCTTATTTGTTAGAGTCAGTGTAGTAAGAGCTTATCAGTTTGAAAGAGCATTTTGAAAGTGTTTAAATATGGAAAGTTTGTTTTATATGATGCACTAATTTTAAGATGCCTGAAAAGCAGGATGTCTTATGGATTTTTCTTAGTAATTTTTATATGAGGCTTTTAAATGATAAAGATGGTTAAGAGTGCTTTAAAATATGGTAGTAACTTTAAGCAATTAGGTTTGCTGTAAATGCCAGCACAGACTTTTTATTAAGTTGTACACCATCATATCAGTTATGCTCACATGTCTAAAAGTAATACCAACAGCACTGTTTGCTATAAAAGCCCACAAAGGGCAATAAGCTGGTAATGCTACATGTAATATAGATGGACCTACGGTTTGGCCACGGTAACTCTGGCTAAGTGAGTAGGCTTTTTCAAAAATTCATTTTATAGAGGAATCTCATTTTACAGATTTCATTTAACATAGTTATAGGTCTGCAAGAACAGCTCTTGTCTGTGTTCTGGTCTTTTTTTCCTCTCATCTTGACTTTCCAATCAGAGATTCTTAAGTCTGTTATGGTACTTATAAAATTAATTATAAAAATTCTAGTACTAATGCTTTCCATTTTGCAGTCAGTTTTTTCTGACTTATATGACATTAAAAAAAATACGTGGGATGGGGCCTGAATACGTCACATTTCTTTATTGAGTAAACTGATCCTGGGAAAATACTGGTGCTTGTTGTGTTGCTTTTGTTTTTGAAGCACTTGCAGGTGCTGATTCATCGTGAGTGTGTTCCTTTTGTTTATAATTAGTGTAAAGTCTTTAAATATATTTCCTACTTACAGGAAATCTCCTATGGATATATTAATAATAATCTCCATTTTGCCTGTTCTCATCTCCTTCCATGTAAACTGTATTTACTTATCATGTGATTAAGGCTCCAAATAAGGATGCAAGGTGCAGTTTTCACCCAGAACAATGTTGGGAAGTATCCAGTGGCCCTCTTAAATAAATACTAATCTTCAGTATTGTTAAGTTGCAGTCTTAAAGTTTCTCAGAAAGTGTAGGGTATGGTATTAACCTTTGTTCTCACACCCAGCTTTTTTTGAGTTTTGAAACCCTGGTATTATGCGGGAATGGAGGTGTGCCAGGGGTGGAAATTAGATACCTATATTCTGAATACCTTCCCTATTTCTTTTTTGTGCATTTCCCAAAATATGACTGTGTTTTCCTTTGATCTCTAAAAGACTTTTTTTTTTTTTTTTTTGACTCTGGTGTTAATAAGTTCATTTATTTTACATCTCAAATGGACTTTCCAGGCTAACCTGAGGAACACGGAGACTTTTTCCCATATTTGCCAGAAAACTAGATATTAATTTTCAGTAAATGAGTTCTGTGAAGAAAGCACTGTAATTTTATTTTATTTATTTATTTTAAAGATTTTATTTATTTACTTAAGATAGAGAATGCACAAGCAGGGTGAAGGGCAGAGGGAGAAGCAGACTCCCCGCTGAGCGGGGAGCCTCATGCGGGACTCGATCCCAGGGCTCTGGGATCATGACCTAAGCCGAAGGCAGCCACTCAACTGACTGAGCCACTCAGGTGCCCCAGCACTGTAATTTTAAAAGACAAAAAAACATTGTATTAAGCCATTTTTTCAAGTAGGTCCCCACCCTGAAGTATGGAACTGCATAGTGATTCATTTTGTATAAAAGACAATAGCTTTTTCTATTGCCAAACTTAAATATGGTAAAGGGGAAGGACTTGCTAGAGCCAGGAATCGAAATCTCCATTGTTACCCTTCTAGCTGAGTAGATTGGTATTTTTGTATAACCCTAATTTATAAAGCCGTTAGGGTTAATGGTGCAGTTCTGTAATGAGGCAGGAATTTGAATTTAAT